>NC_089580.1:193743365-194062878 GCF_019320115.1 Miscanthus floridulus
GTCCTCTAGCTAGTGGACCTCTTGGTAATATGCTACCATCTTAGCATTATGGTAGCTTGATTCCTTCATGACTTGGTCGATGACCAGCTGGAAGTCCCCCTGGAGGTTGAGCCATCGGATACCCGGCTCAACGGCGATACATAGGCTATTGATGAGTGCCTCATAATCGGCCATATTGTTGGAGGAGGGGAAATGGATGTGAACCATGTACCTTATACGTACCCTGAGGGGAAAAACGAAGACCAACCCCGCATCGGCGCCTTTCTTCATCAGCGATTCATCGAAGTACATCGTCTTGTACTCTTGGTCGACGACTGCTGGTGGCATTTGAACCTCAGTCCACTCTGCAAAAAAATTCACTAGCACTTGGGACTTGATGGCCGTCCGAGGGGCATACGAAATGCCTTTACCCATCAGCTCGAGTGCCCACTTCGTGATTCTTTCTGTAGCATCTTGGTTTTGGATGACCTCATCAAGAGAGAAGGATGTCACGACTATCATCGGATGCGACTCGAAGTAGTGACATAACTTCCTCTTGACGATGAGGATATAGGAGTTTTTGGATTTAGGGATAGCGAGTCTTAGAATCAGACAAGACCTCGCTAATGAAGTACATGGGATGCTGCACTTTGAGGGCATGTCCCTCTTCTTCTCGCTCCACCACTAGGGAGGCGCTGACCACTTGCGTGGTGGCCGTAATGTAGAGCAGAAGCGGTTCCCCGTCGGTTGGAGAGATCAAGATTAGGGCCTTCGTTAGAAGCTGCTTGACCGTGTCAAGTGCCTCCTAGGCCTCAAGCGTTCATTCAAAATGGCTGGCCTTCTTTAGGAGTCGATAGAGGGGGAGACCTTATTCGCCAAGGCATGAGATAAAGTGGCTGAGCGCGGCGAGGCACCCTGTAACTTATTGTACCCCCTTTATGTTCTAAATCAGGCCCATCCTTGTGATGGTCGAGATCTTCTCTGGGTTGGCTTCAATGCCATGTTTGGAGACGATAAAACCCAACAGCATACCCCTTAGGACCCCAAAAATGCACTTCTCAAGGTTGAGCTTAATGTTGTTTGCTTGGAGTTTCACGAAGGTCTGCTCTAGGTTGGCTATGACCTGGTCAGCCTGTTTGGACTTGACCACGATGTCATCCACGTAGGCATCAGTGGTTCGCCTGATGAGGTCCCTGAAACATTTGAGCATACAACACTGGTACGTAGCCCCCACATTTTTTAGACTGAATGGCATCATGACGTAGCAGAATGATCCGAATAGGGTGATGAAAGATGTCGCAAGCTGGTTGGACTCTTTCATCATGATTCGATGGTACTCAAAGTATGCCATGGCGTGTTCATAGCACTCGACCTTGCACTCATAGGCGCGCTGGAAGGAGGTGCCAATGGTGATGACCCCGCACGGTCCTAGCATCTTTAGCTTCAGATAAGTGTAGTTGGGGATGGCCATGAACTTCGTGTAGCATGGATGTCCTAGGATGGCATGGTAGGTTCCATGGAACCCGACCACCTCAAAGGTAAGAGTATCCATCCTATAATTGGCTAGATCCCCAAAGGTGACGGCAGATCGATCTGCCCAAGTGGCATGGTCTACTTTCTAGGCACGATGCCATGGAAAGGCACTCCGGTCGATTGGATGCGCGATTGGTCAATGCCCATGGCATCGAGTGTTTTGGAGTACATGATGTTGAGGCCACTGCCTCCATCCATCAGTACCTTGGTGAGCCGCTTTGTGTCGATGATTGGGTCGACCATGAGCAGATATCTCCCTAGTTGTGGGACACTCTCTGGGTGGTCGGTCCAATCAAAGGTTATGGTAGACTCCAACCATCGAAGGAAGGTAGGCGTGGCCGAAGCCATATAGACCTCACGGCGCATGAGCTTCTGGTGGCGCTTGGAGCTGTAGGCCGACAACCCTCCAAAGATCATGAGGCATCCATCCAGCACTGGAAAGTTGTCGTTCTTCCCCTCGGCATCGTCCATGGATAGCTTGGGGTCCTTCCTATGCTCCCCTTGTTGGAGCCTCCGAATAAGAACCGCTTCATAAGACCGCAGTCCTTGTATAGATGCTTGATAGGGAACACATGGTTCAGACATGGTCCTTCGAGCATCTTCTCGAAGTGGTCCTAGGTGCCCTCGGTGGGCTTCTAACCCTTCTTGCAGTCGATGACGGCCACGAGCGAGCCCTTGCGCCGTTGCTTGTTCTTCTTCTTGCTAGGACGGTTGGAGGCGCCTTCGCCGGTGTCCTCGTCCTGCTTTGCCTTGCCCTTGAGGCGGTCGAAGATCGCTCTAACCGCCTCCTCGCCTGAGGCATGGCTGGTAGCAATGTCAAGGAGCTCCTTGGTGGTTTGCGGGCCCTTATGTCCCAGCTTGTGAACCAGGGACTCGTAGGTGGTCCTAGACAGGAAGGCTCCTATGACATTGGCATCGGTGACGTTAGGCGGCTCATTGCACTGCCAGGATAAGCACTAGATGTACCCACGAAGAGTTTCCTAGGCCTTCTATCAGCAATTTTTTGAGATCCCATGGGTTCCCAGGACGCGTGTATGTGCCCTAAAAGTTTCTCACAAAGATCTCTTTTAGGTTCGTCCAACTTTGGATTCTGTTAGGCGGAAGGTGTTCCAACCACGTTCGCGCCGAATCGTCCAGGAACAATAGAATGTTGCGGATAATGAAATCATCATTATCCACTTCACCGGCTTGGCAAAGAAGCCGGTAATCCTTGAGCCACAGTCTGAGGTTAGTTTCCCCAGAGTATTTCGGGATGTTGGTCGGTGGTCGGTACCACGGTGGAAAGGCGACATTGAGGATGTGTTGACCAAAGGCCCAAGGTCCCGGCACATCGGGGCTTAGGCTTCGGTCCTCGCCATTGTTGTAGCGTCCACCACGACGAGGGTGGTAGCCATGGCTAGCCCCCTCCCTCGTGTTGCCATGGGCACGCCTGTGGGCATCGAGGGTGTCACGCGTGTCACAGTTGCGACCGAGACGCTCGTGCACTAGGACCACAGTGTGTGGCCTACCGCCTCACTATGCCTGGTGGACTAACACATCCATGTTGGGTCGCTCTGAGGGTGCGCGCTGGCTGGCATTGAGCTCACGTCGTCGGGACAGCGAGCTCTCAGCCTGTTGCACCACCGGACGCTTGAGTAGCATGCGAATCTCACGATGGGCCCAATGATCCTCGGGCGTCGTGGGCCCGAAAGCCCCAGAGCAAGGCCACCGCAGCAGCGATGTTCTAGTTCACCTGGGTGAAGTGTGGGAGGGCTTCATCATCCTTGATGATCCTCCGGTTCACGTCATGGGCCACGGCGCACGCACACACGCCGTCTTTGTGGCGCTCGATCTTTTGCTCGAGCTCCACGCGTTCCTGCTCGAGCTAGAGTCGTGTTTCCTCGAGCTCTTGGTACTAGACCTTCAGCTACTCCACCCATAGGTGAGGTGGGGCCCCTGCATCCCTCTCGACCTCATCATCGAGGTCGTTTGTTGGGGTAGCCTCTCTCCCATGGATGCTTTTGACGTGTTCCTCGGGGGTACCTACCACGAAACATTCACGAGAAGGGTGATGGCTCCCCTTGCTGGAGTCAGAGTCAGAGGGCAACCTTGATTCTCCCGCGAGGAGATCGTGGAAAGATTCCACGACATATTCGGTCATCCCCACGAACTCATTGTTCATGGAGGATGGAGGCATGTGTTGCGCCACAAGGTGGCCAACGGTCTCTACGGTGCTGCGGAGACCAGACGGGAGCGCTGCCGGGGCGCTTTAGATGAGGTATTCCGAGGAGAACTACTTTCCTCCGACAAGCAACGTCATGACATTGGTGAATGAGAAGGTGGGGTGGTGCAAGTCCTCCTAGGACGGTCAGAGTCCTAGGAAGGCGCCGAGTTGGTGCTTTAGCCTCCCATAGTTGAAGCTGAGGAGCTGGTCGCTCCCGAGGGTGTAGGCCTCTGGTGTGTGCAGCTGTAGCTCCTCAAGCGCCTCGGCGATCGTGTCGAGGCCGGTGAAGTGGAGAGGTTGGACGGCGGCGGGAGCCTGCACCAACCCTCCCTCCATCGCGACGATGAAGTCCAGGATCCCGAAGCACATGTGCGCACCTAGGACCCAGCTAACGTCGTGAATAGCCACTTGAGGCCTGGTGTGGATGTTGAGACACACAAAAGGCACCTACCTGGCGTGCCAACTGTCGGTGTTTCGAGTTACCACTGACGAGTAAATTTCTAGTATTGCGCGTCTGGCTCGGATGGTGTGCTTAGAGGACACAAGGTTTATACTGGTTCGGGCAGAAAGTCCCTACGTCCAGTTCATCGCTGCTGCTCGTATTACCGACACTGAAAGTTTGTAGTAGGGGTTACAAACGAGCGAGAGAGGGACATGTCCCAAGTCTCTGATGTGCATGTGCTCCTAAGGCATGTTAGACCATGTGTTTTGATGTCTACAGCTGTGTAGAGTGATAAAACCGCCCTCCTCCAGGGACGTCCTGCTTCACCTTTTGTAGACGAAGGGGAAGAGCAGGTTACACAGAGAGAAAGAGGGAGAAGAGGCAAGGAGAGGAAGGCTTCCAGGACCGTCGGACCCTTCTTTTCCTTTGTGCAGGTCCCACTAACACTGTAGATGGTGACAGGGATGGCTCCAAGTCGGGCACCTGTTCACTGCTGATGCCACGCCCTGGCGTTGTTAGCGGGTCATAACGTCCAATTCCGCACCGGCGGGCGACGTGGCGAACCAACATGTTGGTCAGCAGCCGTATAGGGAGTAGGCAGCACAATGACCGCACGTCCGTCACTGTTGGTGATGTGAGTTCCCTGGAGTGACATGTCGTATGCACGGGTCATGTTGAGATGTGCCCGCTCCCTGCACGAAGCCAGAAGTTTGACCTTGGGTTGTGCTTTTCTAGCCCGTAGTGGATGGCGACGGTATGGGCTTCCGTCAGGAGCCACGCCTGAGGGGTCGGGTGAGACGGAGCCCTAATCCAGAGGCCGGGCGAGACGGAGCCCCCGATCCAGAGGCCGGGTGAGGCGGAGCCCCCAACCCAGAGGTCGGGCGAGGTGAAGCCCGTGGCCTCGGGGTCTGGCGAGGTGGAGCCCGCGGCCTCGGGGTCGGATGAGGCGGAGCCTATGGCCTCAGGGTCGGGCGAGGCAAAGCTCGTGACCTCGGGGTGGGCGAGATGGAGCCCGCCCCAAGGGTCGGACGAGGCGAAACCTGTGGCCTCGGGGTCGAGTGAAGCGGAGCCCATGGCCTCGGGGTCCGACGAGACGGAGCCCGCCCCCAAGGATCGAGCGAGGCGGAGCCTGCGCACTTTGGGGTCGGTTGGAGCTGTAGTCGCGCTCTTGACTGCTCGGATGAATCAATGTTGATGACTATTAGCTCCCCCTCTCCGTGTATCCTAGTATTGATCCACAACAACATGACGTCTAAAACAAGCTCCTATAATCACCCCTCCCTCTCATGATCTCATTTGTAGATCTCGTTGTATCTATGCTCGGCTAGCTCCACCGTTGTTGACTCTGTTAAGGGTAGCAACAACGCAGACCTACACCTTCATTAGCCCTATAGAGTAAAGTTTCGTTCCACATATGCAATGAAAAATTTGAGATTATCACCCATCGTTACACGTCTAGTCACTCTGTTTAAGCAGAGCCAAAAGGGGTGCATGCACCAGATTTTCTCCATGTCTCCTCAAAGCGGACATTTTTCTCACAGCGACACGTTTTTCAGTCTTCAAAATTCACGTATGCGCCACGTCAGGCACGAACACCAATACCTCTGTAGGTCGCTATAAACATCTACGAATTCAGAACTTGAAACTAACACATAGGCCTTCTGCAATGTAGTGACAAAGTGATGCTTGAAATCACTTTTTTGTTTTTTGGCATCACTTGTACTGATGCTTGAACATTGCAGCTACTGATGTCCAAAGTAAAATTTCTTGGCATCGGCACAAGTTGAAGCGCTGGTGCTTGTTCTTGAAAAGTTCCTGCTGTCGCTGGACAAAGAAGAAGAGAGTAAGCGAGTTAAATCTTTTTAGCCCTATATTATGGGTCCAGCTACTGAAGGAAGAGGTGATGCTTCACCAAGCAGCACTGGTGAAACTTCACGCGCTGTGGAAGGCCTAAGCACACCACCGTGTTGCCTTGGGGCTCCCTCATGCAACATCTGTTGGATTTCTCTTTAGTCATATTCATTAGATCGGGATATATTGCATAGGAATAGAATACATGTTCGGGATTTACATGAGAGGCAGAGAGAAGGGGAGTGAAATGTAGCAAACCATCGAAGGCCATAGTGGTCAAAGCACCGGCCGGGGTCTCGTTGGCGGACGCCATCTGCACGCCGGCAGCGACGTTCGGTGGAGAGGGAGGAGTCGGCGCTGTGGCGTCCTCGGCGGCGGCGTGTGCGTCGGGGTGGCGTTGCCGGCGTCGGTGGTGCTTCCCGTCGCTGGCAGCGCCCCTTCTCAAGATCGGGTTAGGGTTAGGATGTCGGTGGGGTGACTGGTGGCGCGGTGAACCTCGTACTACGAGCCCCGGCCCTCACCTTTCCTTTATAGCGCTGTGCGACGGGGGCCCACCAACCATGTAGGGTTGGGCGCCCCCGATCAGGGCGCGAGAACAAGGCTCAAATAGGTCGTTGGGCCTAACTGGTGGGAGATCAAACCTAACATTCTCCCCCTTGATCTCTCATCTATTCTTCGTTCTTTAATTTCATACTCAAAACTTTCAATTCATATTTTTCTTGCTTCCGTCCTATTTCATCACAGATTAGTGCATAGAACTGTCCCATCGTCACAGCAATTAGTGCCGTTAGACTAACAGCCACAATACACTTCTCCGTTTTGAAATGTAAACTTTCTTTAGGCCTTTCGTATGTTCGGGAATCATAGGTTTCCCTTAAACCCATGCCGGCTACGTGTTCTCTGAACATGTTGGGTGGTAAGCCCTTTGTGAGCGGATCCGCGAGCATTTTCTCTGTACTTATATACTCAAGATTTATTATATGATCCTGAACTTTATCTTTCACAACATAGTACTTTATGTCAATGTGTTTGGCAGCACCACTTGACCTATTGTTGTGAGCATACTGTACCGCTGGATTGTTATCACGATACAATCTCAGTAGTTCATTTACATTATCAATCACTTTCAATCCGGGTATGAATTTCTTCAGCCAATTCATCTGCCCCGTTGCCTCATAGCATGCTACAAACTCGGCATACATTGTCGAGGATGTAGTTACGGTTTGTTTGGAGCTTTTTCACGATATAGCCCCTCCTGCGAGAGTAAATACATATCCTGACGTGGATTTTCTTTCATCTCCCACATAATCAGAATCTGAATACCCCTCTATCTGCAGGGAGTCAGATCTTCTATACGTAAGCATGAGGCCTTTCGTACCCTGCAAATAACGCAGGACTTTCTTCACTAATTTCCAATGTTTAATTCCTGGATTCTTTTGATATCTGCCAAGTAACCCGGTAACAAAAGCTAAGTCAGGGCGTGTACACACTTGAGCATATTGTAAACTTCCAACAGCTGAAGCATACGGTACCGCTTTTATTCGGTCAATTTCATATTGGTTCTTGGGACACTGATGTTCCCCAAACCTATCACCCTTGACTATAGGAGCAGGTGAAGGACTACACGCATGCATACTAAATTTCTTCAGGACCTTTTCTATGTATGCCTTTTGCGATAATCCTAGAACCCCTTTTCTCCTGTCTCGGTGAATCTCTATTCCCAAAACGAACGAGGCCTCACCGAGATCCTTCATATCAAAGTTTGAGGACAAGAATTTCTTCGTTTCCATTAGTAGATTGATATCACTACTAGCAAGCAAGATATCATCCACATATAAAATTAGGAATATATACTTTCCATTCCTGAACTTTGCATAAACGCAATTGTCCTCAACATTTTCTTCAAACCCAAAACCTTTTATCGTTCTATCAAACTTCAAATACCACTGTCTTAAAGCTTGTTTCAATCCGTAGATTGATTTCTTCAGGCGGCATCCCATATTTTCCTTTCCTTTTACGACAAAACCTTTCGGTTGTGCCATATAAACATTTTCTTCCAAATCCCCGTTTAGGAAAGCCGTCTTTACATCCATTTGATGTAACTCCAAATCATAGTGGGCTACAAGTACCATTATAATTCTGAAGGAATCTTTACATGAGACTAGAGAAAACGTCTCATTGTAATCAATCCCTTCTCTTTGCGTGAAGCCTTTCGCCACAAGTTGCGCTTTAAATCTTTCTATATTCCCTTGAGAGTCATATTTCGTTTTGTAGACCCATTTACAGCCTACTGTTTTAGCTCCTTTAGGAATATTTTCTAAGTCCCAAACTTTATTGGTACTCATTGATTTCAATTCATCTTCCATGGCCTTAAGCCACTTTGATGAGTGGTCGCTTCTCATGGCTTCTTCAAATGAGGTGGGATCATCCCCCATCTGACATTCTTCTATTTCATAAACTTCATAGTCATCAGTAATAGCTGATCTTCTTATTCTTTGAGACCTTCTAGGTGCCTCCGGCACTTGTTCCACATTTGGCTGTTGTTGTTCTTCCTCATGTGCAACATTTGGTTCTATAGGTTCCTCAAGGATAGGTTCCTCGAGGACAGGTTCCTCATGTTTATTCATTGTCGCCACGGGAGAACTTGCAATAGGTGTTGGCACTATAGTGTCCTGCATTGTCGGTGCAACAGCAGCAGGTAGCGTGAAGAATGGTTCTTCAACCATCGGAGTGGGTACATGTACCCGCTTCTCCTGTAGGCTGATTTCTCGTGCTACCATGCTCCTCCTGATCATGTTATCCTCAAGAACACAACGTGTCTTGTTTCTACAATCTTCGTATGTCTGTTAGGACAATAGAAGCGATAGATATCCTTTTGATCTTTCTGGATAGCCAATAAAATGGCAGCTGACTGTCTTGGAGTCCAACTTTCCTATGTTTGGGTTAAACACTTTTGCCTCAGCTAGACAGCCCCACACACGTAAATGGTTAAGTGAGGGTTCCCTTCCTGTCCATAATTAATACAGTGTTTTAGGCACCGATTTACTTGGTACTCGATTAAGTATGTGAATGGCAGTTTTCAGTGCCTCCATCCATAAACTAATCGGTAATGTGGAGTAACTCATCATGCTTCTTACCATATTCATTAAGGTACGGTTACGTCTTTCAGCCACTCCATTCTGCTGAGGCTCCCCCAGTGTGGAGTACTGAGCAACTATGCCATTTTCCTGTAGGAACCTTGCAAATGGTCTAGGAATTTGGCCATATGGGGTACGTCGCCCATAGTACTCTCCACCTCGGTCTGATCGTACTATCTTGATTTTCTTATTGTGCTGATTTTCAACTTCAGCTTTAAATATTTTGAATTTATCCAATGCTTCCGATCTTTCTTTAATTGGATAAATATTGCCATAACGAGAGTAGTCGTCTGTGAATATTATAAACGAGTCATAACCATCCACACTTTTCACAGGAAAAGGACCACATATGTCTGTGTGGATTATTTCTAAAATTCATGTGCTTCGTTTGGCATCTTTCTTAATTTTCTTGACATATTTTCCTTTGATGTAATCAATACATTGTTCTAAATCTAAAAATTCTAAGTGTGGGAGAGTTGATTCCTTAACCAATCGTTCCATTCTCCCCCTCGAAATATGGCCCAAGCGACAATGCCATAATTTCGAAGAGATAGTATCAATTCTCTTCCGCTTCTTAGTTACATCCGCAGATGGGGAATCATTCACATTCTCATCGCATACATTGTTCGCATTCTCAGCAAGAGATAATAAATAAAGCTTGTCTTGTCGGAAGGCAAGACCAACACATTTATTATTAACCAGTATCTTACACTTGCCATCACCAAAATGGCAATCAATTTCATCATCATCAAGTTTCAAAACACTTATCAAATTTCTACGCAAAGAGGGAACATAAAGTACTTCTTTAAGTCTAAGTACAAAACCATTATTCAATTCTAAAGAAAAAACTCCAATGGCTTCAACATTGGCTTGCACTCCATTTGCAACTTTAATCATTCTTTCTCCTCTTTGCAAGGTTCTCGTCCCACTTAACCCCTATAAGGAATTTGCAACATGAGTAGTTGCTCCTAAATCAACCCATCAAGTGGATTTATCATAACATAAATATAGAGATTCATCTATAAATGTAATAAATTCATCACCTTTCTTTAGCAGAGATTTCAGAAAGTCTGGACAATCCCTCTTGTAGTGTCCCTTCTTGAAGCAGTGCTTGCACTGATCCTTTTCAGCTCCACCATACTGCTGATTCTCAGAATCCTAGGGTTTCTTTCCCCGTGAACTAGAGAAAGAGGACTTATCCCACTTAGGTTTCCCTTGTGGTTTAGAATTCTTGCCATTAAAGTTCTCTCTTTTGTTATCCTTCATAAAATGAGCAGATTCACCTTGTGAGGACTTTATCCTCTCCTCTTCTTGAGCACATATTGAGATGAGTCTTTCTATGCCTCATCTTTCAGGCTGCATATTGTAATTCACAATAAAGGTGTCATATTCTTTTGGCAAAGAAACAAAAATCAAATGAATCAAGAAATCCTCCTCCTTCAAATTCATTTCTTTTAGCTTAGATGTCGTAGTGTTCATCTTCAAAATGTGCTCTCTTATGCTACCACCAGTGAATTTCTCATTCACAAGCTTCTTAATCAGTGAACTTGCTGTGGCCTTGGTAGACCTAGTAAACTGACTCTTAATTTTCTCAAGATATTCTTTGACAGTATCACATTCAGGGATTGAGCCCCTTATCTGTTCTTCTATGGTGGCTCTGGCCACCAACAGGCACTTACGGTTGGAGAGAGTCCATTGCCTATGTTCAAGGTCATATTTCATTCTTATTTCAGCATGATCACGCTTTCAAGCAGCGAAATCAACGTCAGATTTATTTTCACCTCTCACCGGGTCCTCTGGCTCAGTAGGACATGGTGAGGTGATGGCAAAATCGACCTCTCCCAACGCAAGTTTCAATTCATACTTCTCTCGCCACACACGGTGATTGGTCCCATTGAGTGTCGGGATGTTGGCAATGTTCACAATGCATTTGCCTCCTGAAATCACACCAGAGTAAGTAAGAAACATTTTTGCATAAAATTCATGCTTTAACTCAACATTGGTCAAATTAAAACTTATAATTCATCCATGCAAAACATTTTACATCACCGTTGGGCAGAAGTAAAATTAATGCACAATTTCTCATGGATCAAAAATTATAATATTGTTATTAACAACGTTGGTCAGAAAATAATAATATCATAACCGCATCAAAATTATCAGAAATTCATTTCTCTTACAATTAAATTATCCCATTGGTTCAAATTTAATCAAAGAGAACAATAATTATCATGCACAACGGAAACATTAATAATCTTTTCATATTATTATTTTCCAGAAGCACTAAAAAATTCACTGTTTTCTGAGCAAAATATCGTTGGATAAAATTTGCACAAAAAAATTGTATCAAAATCATTCAAATTCATCAAAAATATGCATTAAAATTGCTCCTGAAAAATAACAAAATTTTTCTTCTTTCATGTCAGCCCAGCGCGGCCCAAGACGGCAAAAGCCGGCTCGGCCCAGTCCTTCGCGCGCACGTAGGCCGCACCTAGGCCGCAACCTGGGCCTGGGCCGGCAAAGTGCCGCGCGCGCTCACGCCCGCCTGGGCCGGTGAGTTGGCCCATCCAATCTCGAGCGTCCGTCTTGATCCGACGGCCAGGCGTCCATTTCGGCCGGATCAAAAACGTCGCCGTGGCCGGTGGCCTAGAAACCCTAGCGCATTCGCGCCTGCTCTCTCTCTCTCTCTTCTTCTTCGCCGCACTCTCTCTTCTCTCTTCAACGCAGCGCAGCCGCAACTGAGAGCGAGCGCGACGAGCGAGCGGGTGGTGGAGCGAGCCTCGACGCCGTCGCCGGCCCCCTCGCCGGCGCGCGTGCTCCCCAACGGGTGAGCACGCCGCCGTCGAGCGGCCTGGCCACAGCGCTTCCTTGGCCGAGCTCGGCGAGCCAGCGCCCTCGGCTCGGCTTCTTCTCCCGCGCCGGCGAAGGTTCATCCGACGCACGGCGAGGTAGATCCGTCCTCCACTTTCCCCTTTCTGATTTGAGTTGTTCTTTTCGGGTTTATCCGAATGGGAAAATAGGGTTAGGGTTCGTTCATATTCTTTCCTTTCTTTCTTCTTTCAGATTTGGGTCTAGGGTTTTCTCTTACCCGAAGGGATTTAGGTCTAGGGTTCTTCTCTTATCCGAAAGGATTTAGGTATAGGGTTCTTCTTTCTATTTTCTTATCCCCGATCCGCATCAGATCGGTCGGTTTCATTTCCTTTCTTACCCCGATCTGATTTCTTCTCTAACCGTGGCTCTGATACCATTGTTGGATTTCTCTTTAGTCATATTCATCAGATCGGGATATATTGCATAGGAATAGAATACATGTTCGGGATTTACATGAGAGGCAGAGAGAAGGGGAGTGAGATATAGCAAACCATCGAAGGCCGTAGTGGTCGAAGCACCGGCCGGGGTCTCGTTGGCGTACACCATCTGCGCGCCGGCAGCGACGTTCGGTGGAGAGGGAGGAGTCGGCACTGTGGCGTCCTCGGCGGCGGCGTGTGCGTCAGGGTGGCGTTGCCGGCGTCGGTGGTGCTTCCCGTCGCTAGCAGCGCCCCTTCTCAAGATCGGGTTAGGGTTAGGATGTCGGTGGGGTGACTGGCGGCGCGGTGAACCTCGTACTGCGAGCCCCGGCCCCCACCTTTCCTTTATAGCGCTGTGCGACGGGGGCCCACCAACCATGTAGGGTTGGGCGTCCCCGATCAGGACGCGAGAACAAGACCCAAATAGGCCGTTGGGCCTAACTGGTGGGAGATCAAACCTAACAACATCAACATCCCATATCGTTCCTTCCCTGCCTCTCCCGATCTGGTGCAGTTGGTCTCCACCATTTTGGGACGAAAATTTCTGCCAACTTGCAGCAGAGCGTCGTCCGCTGGCAAGTCTTTGGTCCTCTGCCACGGGTGGCCTATTCCCTCCCGTTCCGTGCTGCCTGACTGTCCGTTGCTCGATCACCTCACCATAATGGGGGCAGGGGCACGGTGTGAGGACAGGATCCAACGGCACGCCGCCATCTCCGGTCTCCCATCTGAGCAAGGCAGTGCAACGGTCTGTCCCATCATTCTCCCTGCTCCCCGGCTCCTCTCGCCGGACTCCCATCTCCCTTCTCCGGTACCTGGCATTCATAGGAAAAGACCGGGTCGCCGCTCCGACCGCATGCAGTTCACCCCCACTTGGCCACTTGCCGCTGTTGTCGACCGCAACTCCTGCCGCGAGGCTGCATGCAAACAGTGCTCGCTTCTGCCAGCAACCAACTAGCCATGGCCATTCAGCGTCAGTCAGTCCCTGCTGCTCTCTGCCGTTTCTTAGGACACGTACATCGGGTCCTTTCAAGCCCGTCTGTATGTTAGTTTTTTTTCACAGAGCTCCTTGTCAAAACTTAGAGACAGCAGCCTCGTCGCTTCATGAAAGGAGGACGCGGGCTCGTGCTCCAACATTTACAGACGACTTCGGCTCGCGTTGTACAAACTCAGAGCGGTCTTCACCACCGATGGTATAAAAAATGTATTAAACAGCTTAGAGATGGACCCTCATCTATGGGTTGTATGACCTGTCTTTATACATGTCTGTATGATAGGTTCGAGACACTGAGAGACAGACCCCGTCTATGGGTTGAAGGAACTGGACAGCAGGACGGAAACGAAGAGCCGTGCACGACTCGTGTCGTGTCTCTGTCGTCGTCGCGGTGGTCTGTAGTCACTGTGCTCGGGTGTCGTGAGCCATCGGATCGTAGCTCAGACAGAGTTGCCATCCGTAGGCGCGTGCAATTAATTACTGTGCATGATGCCACAGACACAGTGTGGACAGCGGAGGAATGTGAATCCCCTCAGATTGTGTTGCGATGCTGAAAATCGAACGAATCTATGTGAATTTCGTCCCTCCCTGCATTCTGAACTGGACGAGAAACTGTTCGAATTGAATTCGCCAACGACATACTCCACCTCAGCAGCAGTCAGCAGTGTAACCAAACAAAACCAATATATATACATAATTATTAGGCAAACAAAATGATTGAATGCGCAAATATCTATCCAGGTCCAAATTTAAAGATGAGGACGCCGGCCGGCGAGAGGACGAGCCGTCCCGAGCAGACGGTGCAGGGAGGGAATGGAACAGGGGGCGATTCCGCGATTGAGTTGAAGCCAGGAATCCGCCAGGTGGCTAGATGGCGGAGGCGATGGAGAGCGTGGCGGCACGGCAGCCCGATCCCTATCGCTCGACCGGACCCGCCAGCCGCGCGCAAGCGCAGGTGCAATGCCCTGCGCGATACGTCGTCGTGAGGCCGCCGTGTGTGGAGGGTGGCAGCCCTGGCGCGCGCGGCCACACCCCCCCACTTTCCCGCGCCATCAATGCGCGGGCCGCGGCCGGGCCACCCGTCACGGTCGCGCCGCGCTGGCGAGCCCCTGCCCCTCCGTCGCTCTCGCCACCGCCAGAGCTCGCCTCCTCCTCGCGCTCTGCCTGCCTACCTGCCTGCCTGTGTCTAGCTAGTCTAGGCGCTCGCGCGGGCCGGGTCTGTCTGTCCCTGGCAGTCGCAGAAGTATATATCGCCCCGCCCGTGTAAAAGCTACAGTTATGTAGCCGTGCGCGCGCGCGCACGCACGCACGTAGACACAGCAGACAGCTAGGTGACGATGGAGTCGATAATGGAGAAGCCGATGATGGACGCCGCGGGCGGCGGCGGCGGAGGAGGAGCAGGGATCGGGCGGACCAAGTCGGAACAGCTGGCGCCGTCGCAGTCGCTGAGCCGGACGCCGTCGGCGGAGACGGTGCTGAGCACGCCGGCGGACGCCGCCAGCCTGTCGCGCAAGTCCAGCTTCGGGAGGAAGCGGCGCTCCGCGTCGGTCGGCGGCGGCAACAACAACAGCCACATCCGCAAGTCCCGGAGCGCGCAGCTGAAGCTGGACGTGGAGGACCTCGTCGGCAGCGGCGCCGCGCTCAGCCGCGCCTCCAGCGCCAGCCTCGGCTTCTCCTTCACCTTCACCGGCTTCACCCCGCCGCTCCAGCACATGTGCTCCGCCGACCCACCGCCCTTCAGCGACGACGACGAGAACCGTACGTACGCACCATTTCATATCAGTCCATCCGAAGCTAGCTAGCTCACTCTATGCATGCATGCCCCGCGGCAGCGATGGACATCGAGGCCGGCACACGGCGCAAGAAGCTCATGACCGAGCCGACCTTGCCGATATACCTCAAGGTAAAACCGATCGAAACCACAACCAGAAAATATACACCTTGCATGCTGCAGCAAAAAACTTCGATTGTATCACTGTCACTGTGAGTATGCATGCAGTTTGCGGAGGTGAAGTACAGGGTGGCGGGGAAGGGCTCGCCGCGGGAGATTCTGGGAGGGATATCCGGGTCGGCGTCCCCCGGCGAGGTGCTGGCGCTGATGGGCCCGTCCGGCAGCGGCAAGACGACGCTGCTGAGCATCCTGGGCGGGAGGCCCGGCAGCGGCGCCGTCGAGGGCTGCATATCCTACAACGACGAGCCCTACAGCAAGTCCCTCAAGCGCAGGTAACCTAGCTACCTACCTGCTGCCGGCCGTGTCCTCCATGACACGACTCCGGTTGATTTAGCTCGGTCGCCGGGCTCATTAATAATTGGTTAATTAATTTTTCTGGGGCGGAGTTACTCATTATTATTAGCTGATGGGCGCGCCTAATTAAATTGTGTGGTCTGTAGCTTTCGGTAAGTTGAGTGGGCCCATCGGTCGCCGATGAGGTGTTCCTCGCTGCTACAGGTGGACACCGTGCATGCAGCATGCACGCGTGCCTGTGTGGCTGTGCTTGTCTATGTCTAGCAGCTGATAAAAGCATAGCCTAGTTAGCTACATAGCCATGGCTGTTCACGGTTATCCTGCTTGTTCTGTTAACTGTTCATCATGCGTGGCTTCTTTGTCCTCGGTTCACTGTTCATGCAACATTCGCTGTGTCGTCTGTACAGTGTCCGGTGAAATTGACCTGACAGTGTTTTCCCTTGTCGTTTTCGCCTACGCTAGCCCAGCAGAAAGACTGGGCCAAAACTGGGTCTCGTGCTATGAGGTGAGTTATTTTTAACGGTCCAAGCCTCTATATACGGGCCTGCTGTTCGTGGGCTAGCTCTCTCTCGTCGGCTTGGTTCGGCGTGGCAGCCACTTCCTCGAGTCCGATCCGTTAGTTCCCTTCGTCGGCATGGCGCCACTCCTCGCCGGCAGCGACCCTTCCCCCCTTCCCCTCGCCTCCTCCAGAATCACAGACGCCTTCCGCCGAATGAATTGTCCGTAGCACGGTGCGGTCCTCCGGCGACTACAAATGTTGCGGTGCTCCCTCGTGGGGGAAAAATTCGGCGCAGTCTGGCTGCACCCTCCCGCCGTGCAGAGCTGTTTGGTGTCCCAAAAAAATCCATTATTTTTAGTCTATTTTTAGAGTACCATCTGACCGCGTGATGGATTTTCTTGGACATGTGTCACCAGATCCAAGCAGGTCTGCACGGTGTTTGGTGGCTGCACCCAATTTTTTGTCGGACAACCCGCTATATCAGTCTCATGTTTCGGCTGCGACTCGCCTGTCGCCATTACCATCTGTAATTCTGTATGATGGGTGGGCCGTGGGTGCCTCGGTGGCCCCAATCCCAACGCCCAGCCTATCAGCGCTCCTTCATGGTCATGGATTCAGCGGTTGAGATCCAGGGTCGATTCTTCGCAGATCCAATGAGCAAGAGCCACTAACTAATCAGTGATCTCCTGGCTAGCAGAGCAGCGTGTGGTATGTTGCCAATCCCACGTGGCCGCGTGCCTGCAACCTGTTCGACAGATTTCCGTAGCCAACTCTGGTTAGAGGCTGAGCCCTCGCGCCTGTTAAACGTAAGTCTCTGTGTTCAGACGTCTACGTCTCCTGATTCCTGAAACATCTATCGGATTCTCGGAACCACCCATTCCTATGAATGATGATACTCTTCTCCTCATGCCTGTCACTGGTTACAAGGACTGCCTCCCTCTCTACTTCTGTCCAGTAACAGTCGTTTTAGATGTAGCTGTTGATAAGGACTTGTGCTTTACTAAATTACTAGTCTTCAGTAGTGTCCTTGTGTAGACACCAAAAAAGGACATCAGTTTAGTAGATCCACTAACTGTTAACTATATGTTTGTTTTCGCTACTTCCGGTTGGACAAATTAATAAGGTAAAACCAGCACTTGATTTGCAATTTAGAATGCGAGATGTAACATCTCATAATTGTCAGGTGGCATGTACAATTCTCTGAAGGAAGCATCACAATGTCTTAAAAAATATTGAGACTACATGAGGGAGCTAAAGTGTTATATCGATCAATGACATGAAATAGTTTTGGGGCTCTTTAAGTGGTCTGTAGAGTGTAGGAGTTGAGGCTTTGAGAGACAGTTAATGGATGTGTCAAGTTTCTTTTCTCCAAAAGGGAGACTTTCAGAAGGTTAAAGAGTAGATATAAATGAGCCTGGAAGTTTTGCGGCAGCACATAGACGATTTCTCCTTTAGTAATGTTGTTTTGTTTTGTTCCAGGGCTGTACTCAAGATGATGTTCTCTTTACCCTCTTACTGAAGGAGACATTGACTTATTTCCGTAGCCAACTCTGGTTAGAGGCTAAGCCCTCGCGCCTGTTAAATGTAAGTCTATGTGTTCAGATGTCAACGTCTCCTGAAAAGTCAGATTCTCGGAACCATCTTTCCTATGAGTGATGATGCTCAAGGACGAAGCCAGAAAAAAATTTAGGAGGGGCTGAACAGGCTTTTTTATCTTCTCTTAACCTTAGCCCCTCCTACCTAATACATATATGCATAAAATTTCAAGGGAGGGCTTAGGGGGGTCCACGTGCCCAGGATCGGTAGGGGGGGGGGGGGGGGGGGGGGGGCTCTAGCCCCCCCAGCCCCACCGCTGCCTCCGTCGCTGATGATTCTCCTCTTGAGCCTGTCACTGGTTACAAGGACTGCCTCCCTGTCTACTTCTGTCCAGTCCTAGTCGTTTTAGTTGTAGCTGTTGATAAGGCCCTGATTTACTAGTCTTCACTCTTCAGGAGCGTCCTTGGGGAGACACTAAGAAAGGACATCAGTTTAGTAGATCCACTAATTCTTAACTATATGCTTGTTTTCGCTACTTCCAGTTGGTGAAATTAATAAGGTAAAACCAGCACTTAGTTTGCAATTTAGAATGTGGGATGTAACATCTCATAATTGTCAGGTGGCATGTACAATTCTCTGAAGGAAACCTCGCAACATCTCATACTGTGAACCTGGAAGTTTGTGGCAGCACATAGACAATCTCTCCTTTAGTAATGTTTTTTCTTTGGCTCCAGGGCTGTACTGTGCTGACTTCTGTAAATGGTGTCCTGCAGTTTAATAACTGTTGCTTCATAGGTTGTGAGTTGTGACTTATGAGTACGCATGTTGACATATACTTGGACTCATATTTGCTTGCAGGATAGGATTTGTGACTCAAGATGATGTTCTCTTTACCCATCTTACTGTGAAGGAGACATTGACTTATGCGGCACTACTTCGTCTCCCAAGAACAATGACACGACAACAAAAGAAAGAGCGGGCGATGGACATCATATATGAGCTTGGTCTTGAAAGGTAGACCACGCATCTTATATTTTCCACGTTTTTGCATCTTTATTACTGTTCTTACAAGGCAGCTTAATTTTATGCATTCAAAGGTGCCAGGACACAATGATCGGAGGATCGTTTATACGTGGGGTTTCAGGGGGTGAAAGGAAAAGAGTTTGCATTGGAAATGAGATTTTAATCAATCCATCTTTACTGTTTCTGGATGAGCCAACATCTGGGCTGGATTCAACTACAGCTCTAAGGATCGTTCAACTTCTTCATGACATAGCTGAGGTGATGTGGAAGTAACAAGTAACGTCAAATAAGACGTCATCAGTTCAGTTCATATTTAATTTAGTTGATTTCTGCAGGATGGGAAGACGGTAATCACCACAATTCACCAACCATCTAGCAGGCTGTTTCATAAGTTCGACAAGCTTATCCTCTTGGGCAAAGGAAGTTTGCTATACTTTGGGAAGGCATCTGAAGCCATGCCATACTTCCAGTCCATTGGATGCACCCCACTTATTGCAATGAACCCTGCAGAGTTTCTACTGGATCTCGCCAATGGAAAGACTAATGATGTCTCAGTCCCTTCAGAATTAGATGACAAGGTGCATATGGAGAATAATAATTCCAAGAATGACCACAGGCCATCAGCACAAGATGTTCATGAGGTGAAGCATGAAATCAATGTGCTGATGTTATGATGTATGGATTGGTTTTTAACTGTATTGAATAATTTATTTATGATGTTCTGCAGTATTTGGTAGATGCCTATGAGACTCGAGTGGCTTTTAAGGAGAAGAAGAAGCTTCTAGCACCGCTGCCTATTTGTGATGATCTGAAGGCAACTATAACATCATCGAAGCGAGAGTGGGGCACTTCCTGGTGGCAGCAATACTCCATCCTCTTTTGTAGAGGGATCAAGGAACGACGACATGATTATCTGAGTTGGATGAGAATCACCCAAGTCATAGCTACATCGATTATCTTAGGTTTATTGTGGTGGCGCTCTGATCCCAGCACACTAAAAGGTCTAGAGGATCAGGTATGCACACAGAACCAGCTTTTTGATTCCAGAGTTCAATTGGTTACACTAATTACCATATGACTAATAGATACATCTTAATGTAAAACAATGCCATTTGTGTGTACAGGCTGGCCTACTGTTTTTCATTGCTGTGTTTTGGGGTTTCTTTCCTGTGTTTACTGCAATCTTCACATTCCCTCAAGAGAGGGCAATGTTGAACAAGGAGCGTGCAGTTGACATGTACAAGCTCAGTGCATACTTCTTGGCGAGAACGACAAGTGATCTACCACTTGACCTTTTCCTTCCTGTCATATTTATGGTGATCGTCTACTTCATGGCAGGCCTCAAAGCTACTGCCACACATTTCTTTCTTAGCGTGCTGACTGTCTTTCTCAGCATAATTGCTGCTCAGGTACTAAATTCAGAGCTAGTCTCCTTATGCAATACTATTCCAATCTCTTGTTTTACCCTTTGTAAAAGGACAAACCTGGAGGAGTAACGTGATGCTTGCATATTTAATTTTCTAAAAGAAAGTTACTGACAGTTAACTAGTTACAGACTTACAGTGTGACTTGCATTGGTTGTAAGTGAAGAACTCAAGAACACCTGATCAACCTCAAACCTGTTCCCCATATTTATAGTCAACATCGTTAGAATAGTCATTTGATTTCACAAACAAGTTTGTGAGAAACTGAATATAAACCATTTTTAACACCTTTAGTTGTGGGTTGGAAAAGAAAAGAGATGAATGAGAGACAGAAATTGAACGTGAGGATGCTCTCTAATGATTAATGTTAGAATGTTAAACTGAACTTATCTGTTAATGTTAGGATGCATTGAAAAAAGGTATCAACAATCGCCCTGTTCTGTAGCACTACTTTAGCAGTACTTTTCAGCGAACGAACAGTGTTTCCCTCTCACAACAAATCAGCATAAGCCAAATTTCGATAAATAGTAGAATTTCAGCAAAAAGTGATGTGCAGGGACTAGGATTGGCAATTGGAGCTACCCTGCTGGATATCAAGAAGGCAACAACTCTAGCTTCAGTTACTGTCATGACATTCATGCTAGCAGGAGGCTTCTTTGTAAAGGTTAGTGCACTACATAATTCAGTTCTGAAGTAGTTACCACACGCGGAAATGTGTGTGGCTTGGACCACTGAATATTTCTGTTCCGTGCATTGCCTTCATTCGACTCTGATGGTCTGCAGAGGGTTCCGCCGTTCATCTCCTGGCTGCGCTACCTGTCCTTCAACTACCACACCTACAGGCTCCTGCTGAAGGTGCAGTATGATCCCGTGCCGGACATCCTGACCACCACGAAACACATGGACAACGGTGCCACCGAGGTGGCAGCTCTCGTCGCGATGATCATCGGGTACCGGGCGCTGGCCTACCTGTCCCTGAGAAGGGTGAAGGCTGGAAGCAGCTAGCGCATCGCTTCACTTGCCTGTGCGCGCACTAACTGAAGCCTGAGCTCCTGGAGGCTGCAAGGTTGGGTGTGTAGGGAAGTTTGTGTTATATTGCGCTGTGAAAAGATGGAATTCTTTTTTTACTTTTCTGTCTTTTTCAACTAAGTTCAAAGCAAAAACCAACACCGAACAACAAGAATCTGTAGCGAGTATCAGAGACAAGGTGTGCTGTAAATTTTCCGTCACGAGTCAACGATTACGCGTTTAAAGTGATTTGAAAATTAATAAGCATGAGTTTAGATTGAGGGCATAATCTTAGGATGGGTAGCTTTAGGACAAATCATGCTCATATACTTCAGTGACATTATACAAGTTCTTCGCGATGGAAGCACAGAATGAAGGTCTGATGTCCCATAGCTCAGAAGGAAGATATAAATCAATGTTTGTTTCATCTACATCACCCTTGTAAGGTCCCATTTCTGCAATGTTCATCTGTTATACTACTAAAATTCTGGGCTCCATCGATCTTTCCAATTTGTGACTAGATCTCTTCATTTTTTGTAACTGCTATTAGGGTAGAAAGGCACACGCAAGAACTTTCTTGCCAAGAACTGACGGTGTTAACCGATGTTAGGCTCTATAGGCCTGTAACTGGTGTTTACAAAGTACATACTCTGCTGCTATGCCCCAACATATACATGGAAGTACCAGGACGAACAATGAACAATGGACAGTAAGCATAACATCTTTACAGAAATAGTGTAGTATCACAACTCAGGCAGTACGATATCAGATATTCTGTTAATATCTTTACAGAAGTTCAGGTCTACCCATACGGGCATACGGCTGTTTAATGCTCCATATATTGACATGGCGGTGCGGTAACCTTCGTCTTTTTGCCTGCACGAAATGCGGCACATGGAGATTAATATTGCTGAATCGAATGTTGGAAAACAGTGCTTACAAAGTACTAGTGGTAGATACAAGGCGTTTTACTACAATGTTTTCAATTTATTATCAGGAGGGCAGCTTGGCCTTCTGTTTCCTGAACCTGAATAACCCAGGCCTAATTTAGCCATGGTTTACAAGAAGCATTCAAGTAGGAAACTCACTATATGCTCCACGGATCTCAACTTCCCGCCATTCTTGAACAAGCGCACAGCAACAACACAGCAGATGTGAAAGAAAGTCATCACAGCAGCCTCCCTGTCAGAAGCACACCATTTAAACTTTGGTACTGAAGGCTTCAATAAGTTCGCTAGTATATAAAGAAAGCTATTGTCAAGTTACGTATGTACACAATCTCTTGACAAACCTCTTCAATAGTAATGGTAAAATGGACATGCTGTATAAGTTAATTTCATCAAGATAATCGAAAGCTGTTTTTGCTGGATATTCTGGTTTTAGCAATTAATCAGTCACATGCATATGGTATGGTCAATCCCAGAGGTAGTTCAGTGCCAAGTTAAGAAATGAGCATTTCTACTTAATATCAACTAGTAACACATTCTGAAATATTTACCGCAATGTCCATCTTTTGGCGAAGCTTTCTCCTTACACAGCACGTATAACAGCAGCAGGACAATATTAGGGAGTATGCCATAATGTCATTGCAAGCCTCTCCAGAAGCTGAAAACAACACAGAAAGACCGTGTAAAGAGGGCTTTAGCTTACAAAAGGTGTGATAGCATTCTACTTGAAAGGATGTATGATTTTACTTGCTTTAAAGAAAATTTTGGACTCAAGATGGAATGCCACATGGTTGAAATTAAGTAATTAACAGATTACAAATTTACTATACAACAAAAACTTGGCATAGTTAAGGCGATGACTATTTTCACTTTCAGATTCTTACACATTGGTCTGTCCTTGGCAACTGAAGCAATTCTCGAGAAGGTTCCACAGGGGAAGAACAAGGTCTTCAAACCTATGTTATCATAACGAACACATGCAAAGGAAACAAAATCATGTTAGTAAAAATCCCCATGCCTGGATTGACCAATTATAAACTGACAACAATACAAAGGAAAACCAAACTAAGCTAGATACAAAGCTGAAAAACTATCCACAAAAGTCAAAATAGCATGTAAAATGGTACAGTAAAATTATTGAAACATTATACTAAACAGAGCAAATAAAATTATAATAATAAAATTTCCATAGTTCAAAGATAACGTTAATAGACATACACAAAGCCGGTTCTGAACAGCAGCCAAGTAAATCTGCATGCCACTCATCGCTGTATGATCCTCTACTTGAGACAAGATCATGACCATATGGAACTTGTGAAGAACATCTGCATCGGACATACATCATCAGAACTACCAGATGTTTTATAGTATGTATTAGCAGCTGCTTGGTGTGCACAGAGTGAACTGTTCTTTCCCATTTTACTTCCATTTGTCTACGATAACCTAATTTCTCTTTCATCTTTTAAAAAAAAGATATGCACAAGAGTCAGGTTTATTATTGTGTACCACAATTACATCAAGGCAATGGTCAATGGCATGTATACAGATCTCATATCACTCGCAACCCACACAATTCACAGATCAGATTGATGTTAATCCCAAGAGGAAAATGGTAAAGAAAGAGTCATCAGAACTAACAAATCTAATTTACTCACCGTTGTGTGCTGCAGGTATCCTTTTGCTTCTTAGGATAGTCATCCTTTTGCTTCTTAGGATAGTCGTCATCATCATCAAACGATTTTGCACTATCTCCTTTGGATTCACTGTAGTTTGAACCCTTCTTTTCCGAAGCTTTGGCATTTGTTTCTTCGTCTGGAATTGTAGATTCCACAGTTTTGGTTACTCCAAGCAGGTGTTGAATAACCTCACACGAACCCAGATCCATGTTGCTCTGTGATCTTTGAAGCTCAACCTGAAGCTTCTCACTTTCCTTTCGGAGGGCCTCATTGAAAGGCAAGTTTGGATAGGAACATGACAGAGTCTTCTTGAGCACTATTGTAGGATTCGTGCAAGGGTCAGGATTTAACAAAGCATCTTGCACTTTCTTGTCTTCCTCGTCAAAAGAATATTCACATTGGTCCCTCTCAATATACTCAAGCCGATCCTAGGAAAAGAAAAGATGAAGAATAAGACAAACAGGATATAGGTAGGAAGATCAAAAGGTGGTATTTCCCTGGAGCAAAACAATTGGCTACACTATACTGAATTCAGCTTAACCTACTATCTACAAGTTCACAGGCATTATCTACAAAAAATAAAACTACAACTTAACAGGTGTATAGGAACAATGAAAACGACAGCATAAAAAATGTATCCAAAAACATCAGAGATTCTTGGTCCTACCAGCTTCATGGCCAACTAACAGAAAACAAGAAACCAATCAGATCATGCAGGAAAACCACCCCTAGTGACTCTATCTAGAACCTCAAAAGAAGATATTCCAGGCAGCACGTACCATACGTATACTCTAGTACTAGAACCAAAGAATGGTGCACATCACCTTTCATCTAATCTAATAGTGTCTACAGTAAACCAGAATATCCCCATCATCAGATAGGAAATCTGTGTTTCTGAAAAAAGCCTGCAAGGACCACATCCAGTCTAGGTACCTACCTACGATAACACTCTTATACACTGGAAAACCAATAATCAACAACTAAAAATCGTGAGATGCCTGTAAACAAACAGGTAGGGTAGAAAAAGGGAGAGGTGAAGCCGATTACCGACCCGAATGCGGGCATTGTCGACGAGCGTGATGAGCGGGACGAGGCGTAGGTAATTGTCGATCTCGCTCTGCGCCTTGCGGAACTGGTAGACGATGTTCCAGCCCATGGCGAGGAGGTAGAGGTAGGAGCGGTCCTGGCAGGAGTTGACGAGCAGGTAGCCCCGGCGGAGCGCGTCCTCGAGCTGCTCCAGCGGCTCCCGCGTCTCCGGGTACTTCCGGAGCTCCGACACGCGGAGCTGCTCCAGCAGGCCGCCGATGAGCTTGAGGTGCTGCGCGAAGCGGCGGCAGTTGCGCTTGTGCAGCCGGGCCGTGGACGCCGCCCTGACGATGAGGGAGATGAGCTTGACGGCGTCCAGACCCGTGAGCTGCGCGATGTTGGAGAGCTCCCCGAGGTTGTCCCACGACGCCATCGCGACCTCGGCTTTGCTCCCGAGTCAAGCAATCACTCGATCGGTTTTCGTTCTCGGCTAGCCGGCGGAACGAACGGGAAGCCTTCGGGCCGGGCCGCGTGCAAGGTCTACGAGATCAGAGAGCCCTACCCGGCATGGCGCTTCTCCCCCTCGGCCATGGCCATGCTCGCGAGCTTCTGCGATAACCTGAGCTCTTAGCCTCCGAAATTCCCGGTAAACAGAGCGCGGCGGAGCAGATCTGCGAGGCTAGAACGCCGGCATTCCCTTCGCTTGCCTGAGAGGAAGAAATTAACCGAGATCACACTGCAGATCTTTTCGCTCGCGCCGACCCATCTCCGGCGTAAAAAAACGGCTCCCAAAATGCCGGTAAAAGTTCGGCAGCTTACGTTACCTGGCTGGCGCCGCCTCCTCCAACTCCGGCCGTGGCCCGTGGCAGAGTCGTGAGTTGGATGGAGATGGGACTGGGGATGCGCACCGGCGCCTCTCCCTCCCTCCGCTCCGTCCTCGAGCCGCGGAGCCGCGAACTGGAATGGAGAACAGGCAATGCCTGCAAGTGGATGGAAGGGAGAGTGGATGAGGCCAGTCCCTCTCCTCCCACCTCGCTCTTCTCTGTTGCGTCGGCGGTTACTGCTGGTCGGGCTGGCACTCCTCACCGGTTCACTCCACTGACCACCACAGCCATGTTGCGTTCCCCATGTCCGTCTCCGAGTCCGTGCCGCCCGCGCCACGCCCCGCGCACTCGCGCAGGTCTGGGTCCTCGTGCTGTGCGCGGGTGCCGTGCTTGGCTCGCTCTCGCTCGCTTGCTCTCGTCGTCACCCGTGGCTCGTGGGCAGGCAGGTGGGGCCGTGGGGGGCAGCAGCACTGGCACTCCACCGCGATCGGCGACAAAGGAAGGAGTAGTTAGGCCACGTTTAGTTGCACCGAGTTGGCGCCGCTGAAACACTGTAGCTACACTGTCGTTTTGTTTTTATTTGGTAATAATTGTCTAATCGTTGACTAATTAGGCTCAAAACGTTCGTCTCGCAAATTACAACCAAATTGTGTAATTAGTTTTTGATTTCGTCAACATTTAGTACTTCATACATGTACCGCAAATTTGATATGACGGGGAATCTTCTTTTTGCATAAGGTTAAAGTTGGGAATTTGGTGAAACTGTGGCCTTAATTTCTCGGGAGGGTTGTGCGTTTCAGCAGGGAGAGGGGAATTGGAATTGATCGCTCCGCCGCGTGCCACTGACGAGTGGGCCATCCGCTCGTTCAGATTCCGAGGTTCGGGTTCAGTACTTGAGCGTTGGAATTAAACAGACCCGGCTGCTGCGCGGTGCGAGCGCCCGTGAGCCGGTGGTTGGAATAATGGTTGGTTGGACTTGTAACCTGGTGGTTGTAGGAGTACTACCATCCTACTAGGCTAGGATTATTTATTTATTTATTTATACATTTTTGTTCCAAAAAGGCCCCTGCAGCTGCACTGGCAAGTCTGTCCGGGGACGAAATGGACGTGCGCGTGCGCCGCGGGTACCAGTACCACGCACCCTGCAGGCTGCACTGCACCAGGCCACCAGCGCACTTGCATGCGCCGAAGGTGGTGGTCCTTGAGTGCTGAGTGGTACCAGCCGCCCAGCTGCCCATCCACAACACACGCATCTCATGGCATGGCATGGCCCTTGGCACGTCCTGGGATGGATGTTTCATGTTTGGGTCGGTCCCTCCACTCCCACGGTCCCACCAACTTGGGTGCTTTTGCATGGCTAGTGCGTTCGTGTACCTCGGGCCTCAGTGCGAGTGTGCGACCTCATCACGATTCACGACGTAGTAGCTCACAGTCACAGGGCGAGCGTGATGGCTACTGGCTCAGATTGCGTGCCTGTTTCGGTTTGCAGTCAGCTTCACACACCGGACGCTCTCAAACCGTCAAACGGCAGGCGGGGGAGGCCGGGCCCGGGAGGGCGACAACGTCACGGACTACAGCGATTTTTTTTTAAAATTTTAACTCTTTTTTAATATAATTTTAAATCTAACGCTGTCGTTTTTTTTAACTAACACTTTTAGCCGCGTCTATTGCCCTGGCGTGGCCAAATGCCTGTGTCGCGCCATCCATGGTGGCGCGGCACAGGGCTGACGTGGCGCGGGCCGGCCGGGGGCGCTGACGTGGTGGGTCCTGCCGCGCCACCGACCCTGGCGCGGCAGTGCCGCGCCCTGTTGCGTGGCGCGGCTGGACCGACCATACCGCGCGAGCAGCCACACCACCTGGCTGCTGCGCCTGCCATCGGCCTGGGCTACCGGGATGGTAGAATCGAAACGCGTCGCGCTCGTATTTTGTTGAGTTTTTTTCACGGCCGAATAGAGAATTTGATAAGCCAATGATTAGTTTTTCGTCTTTCATAATACGGTTATGCATCGTTTTAACTAATCAATTACGAAAAATTGCCACCGGTGTCCAGATACGCCGGGACTGTCGGTTCCCGAACGCAGGGTACTTAATCTCGCCAGCAGTGCTGCCGCGACTCAACGAAACGAATAAGAAGCAAGTTGATAAGCTGCCACATAACATATTCATTGTTTTGACATAAGTTTGACATAACATAACCAAATAACCCCGCAAGTTTCGGATGTCAATATTCGTTTGACCTAAACAAACTAAGACACAGGAGTGTAAGGATCCCTCGGACGCCTCTGTCTCTTCGGATTTATTGGCAACACATTGAGAGTGTAGCCAACGTCGGTATGGTCGCGTCGACGATGTGTACGGCTCGTACCCTGTAGGTATATGATACGCATGATTACCTATAATTCTTTATGATCGTTAGTTCATGGAGCCTACGTACTAAAACAAACTATCTTTGTTAGTACCTGTGAGGCTCTTTGGGTGCCAAACGGGGCACCACCTAGCTGACACATGCTGATCTCGTCCTACGGCCATTCGTCCCACTGGTCGTGCTATCTGTGGAAGCCCGGGGGTTCGTCGTCGTCGTCATCGTCGTCCTCCTCGTCCTTGGTTGCAGGGTCCTTCCCAGCGCTATGATGTGGTGGTGTACGCACCACGAAAGTGGCACCCTGCGTCATCGCCTGAGAAGAGCCAGCTAGTGTCCTCAAAGAGGCTAAAGACATGCCACCCGACCGCGTGGGGAGTGACAGTTCCTCATAAGGAGTGTCAATGCAGCTCAACTTCTGAGCTAGCTTCCTGCAGCTCTTCTTCACCTTCTGCATAAATAGACATTAAAGTTAGTTCATTAGCCAAACGCATATACAATAAAGAAATATTTTTGAAACGGATAAGTTTATGTTTACCTCCACAAAAGCCGCGAGAATGCCTGGCCCCTGCCCTCTAGACTCGTGAAGCCGGAACGCTGCTTCGTTGGACTGCCTTGACAATTGTGTCGCCTGGGTACAGAAATACGGTTGGACAGTTTTAGTACACATACTTAATACCAAAAGGATAACAAATTGTACCATTCAAGTATCTTACCACGTATCTTTAAAGTGGGGCTCTCTGTAGCTGTGCGTCCTTCCTAGTGGTGACATCGTACACATCTTCGATGATATCTTCCTCCGAGTCCTCGTCAATCGCCACATCGCCACCGTAGGTACTCATCGAAGGTGTGCTGGTCGTGTGGAGAACCTGCAAGGACCACTTGTGGTACCCTGGTGTCGGTGTTTCGGACCGAGGGGTCCTCAACCAACTAGTAAATTTGTACTGCGTGTACCCAATCCCAGATGGTGATGCAAAGAGACACAAGGTTTATACTGGTTCAGGCAATCGGTGCCCTACGTCCAGTCTGAGAGATCGATCTTATATTCCTTGCACCGAAGTGCTTGTAGTAGGGGGTTACAAGCTGGGTGAAAGAGGGAGCTAGTCCCAAGTCTCGGCGTGGAGGGGTGCGGGCTACTTGAGACGTTGCTCTCAGGCCGTGGGAGAGTGTGCGTGAATTGAGTGAGTGTGTTCGCGCGTGAGCCTAGGTCTAATTGCCCGTGTCTCCTCCGAAGCGGCCCTGGTCCCTCCCTTTTATAGTTGAAGGGGAGACAAGGGTAGTACATTTGCTAGCTACACGGCATCATGCGGTCGGAGGCGGCATGTCCGTGCCCTGTAGCCTGTTCCTATGACGGCGTGGCCGTTGGAGTGGTCTGTCCTTGAAGTACTAGGGCGACGCGCCGGTCACATCCAACCCTATGCGTCATGGAAGCTCTAGTGCTATCTCGAAGTGGGCGCGGCAGTCGGTGTGTTGGTCATCGTGTGTTGACTACATGGGGAGCCGAGGCTCAGTTGGTGTCGAGGCCGAGTCATCGTGGGAGGCTCGGTAGGCGTGAATCCCAGAGTTGCCGAGACCCTTAAGTGGACTGCCAAGGCTTGGAGGGAGTAGTTGGTGACATACACTGATTCCGAGGCTATGGTGTCCCGGACTTGACCCCTCATACCGTGTTGTCTCTGGGGCGGGGGTTAGGTGGTATAGTGTAGTGCAGGCGCTGATCGTGGGCACATCACCAGAGCACAGTGGCTGGCAATCCCCGCCGTGCCCGGTCCAGGACGGTATGGCGTAGATGCGACTTCCTGTCTGGTCGATCGCTCCGCAGTGTCGAGCCATCGTTCGGCTGATATTGCGGGAGTGGTTAGCGCATTAATGGGACATGACACGCTGTCGGGGAGACTGGCTGAGGCAGAAGCGACGGGTCATTGCCGAGCCAGCTTTGAGCGAGACGGGGAATCGACATCTCGTCCAAGGCTTCTCGCGCGGGGCCTCGGGCGAGACGGAGAATCGGTTCCTTATCGAGGCTCCCACGCGAGGCCTTGCACGAGGCGGAGATTTGTCCGGCCACCGAGGCCTCCCGTACGAGGCCAGGAGCAAGACGGAGAGCCGGTGGGTTCGGACAAGGCTGGGGTTTAACAAACGGCTTATCCTTTGGCTTTGTTTTTTATGGTGTTTAAGTGATTTCTTACGTTATACGCTCGGGGTACCCCGTTCTATGGTACCCGACACCTGGTCTGCCACAAATGGATGTACGAGCTGTGTGTCACGCGTCAATCATTGGTCTTGTACCTCTTCCTACAGTCAAACCTGCAACAAAACGATATTAGTTGTAACAAACACACCTCTAAATTGTAGCATTATTATTAATTAATAACGCACCCGTGCAATACTTGATCGGTGGAGTAAAGCGATGGTGGGCAGCCTGTTATTCTTCCAAACTATCTATAGACCTGGATGGGCAAGTGAATCTCGACCACATGGAAGAAAATAAGAGGGACGTCGTAGTGATACTCGTGTGACTCATCCCTAGTGATAGGACTCAGATAGTCCTGGAGCTCCGGAGAATCCCAAGGACACCAAAACACCTAAAATTTCGTAATTGTGTTAGGTTGTGATATAGTGTACATCGAAGAAGACAATGATACAATAGTATAGAGAGCATAACCTAGTGCTGTCTCAGGATGTCGAGACCGTTCGTATACTCCCTGTACTTACGCCACGCATTCCCTCTAACTAACTATGCTTCCGTCTAGATATGCAGAGCTGTAGGGAGTGTATCATACCCGTTCCATTGCTGCATTGAACATGATAATAAATTAGCAACAAATAATCTCATCATATCTAACTGCCTGGAAGAATATAATGAACCGAAGTACTTACCGGTAAACCATTATTAAGGGGCCTCCCAATGGGCAATCGTTCCCAACACCAAACTTGGAGTAGGTAGGAGCAACCCCCAAGGTTCGCATGTCCTGAGGTGCGACGGCAGGCAACGCATAGCTGTCGATACGTCCATGCCAGGACTGCGCTGTCCCAGCTATACCCCGCTATGTTCTCCCACGACTAGCGAAGTATGTCAAGGAAGATCCAGCTGATGGTGTTGTCTGAGGCGTCTGGGAAGAGGAAAGCACCAAGAAAGTGCCAGAGCCACACTCGAGCGAACCTGTCGATCTGTGCCTCCTCAGCTTGTGGGTCCAAGTACTCAAAGCGCTCTATGATCCAGGACGATGAAACACCAGAACTTTTCCTATAATTGATCAAAGAAAATGCGACCCGATGCCAGCTATAAAGCAATGCAAGTATTAACTAGGCTTAAATTACTCACTTATTTTTCTTGGAAGCATCATCGTCTGGTGGAAGAAAATTAGTAAACTGAGCCATCAGCTCCCTCTAGTGATCGTTGTCAACTATCCCTATCACTGAAAGTCCCCCCAACCGAAGGCCTAAAATAGCCTTAACGTCCTACAACGTCAAGGTCATCTCGCCACACAGTAGGTGGAACGTGTGGGTCTCAGGCCTCCACCTGTTATAAGAATAGAACGACTATTAGTTGCCTCCAATTTGTTACAAAAAAGTTTACGTACAAAGAATACACTCGCACCTATCCACAGCTGCAGTAAGTAGTGCTGGATCAAGGGGCGAAAGACCGTGGTTGACAATATGGACAAGGTCGAGGAAGCCGGCACGCCGTATGTACGGTGTATAATGCTCGTCCCACTGATGCGCCCTGGTATGAGTGCGGGGCCCAAATGAGGCAAGGACACCTCTGCGTCGTTGTCACTCAAGATGTGTGCTCGGTGCTGGTCATCGTACTCCACCTCCAGAATGGGGTACAACGGGTGCTGCGTGGGAGGAGCCATCCTGTTACAAATTGATAAAGACAGCGTTAGAGTATTTAAATTAGCAAAATTCAAGTTAACATTAGTAAGTTCACAAACAAATCACAAACAAATTCACTAACCTAACTAGTCTAAATCTCTAAACCCAAAATCCTAACTATACTAGATAATAAATATATAATCAATCCATATAAAACTTTGATTCTAAAATTACAAGTAATCTCTCCGTCTCAAAATAAATACACATCTTGCTTCTCGAGTAGTCAAATATGTTTAAGTTTGATCAAAACTAAATAAACGTTATCAACATTTCTATCTCCTAATAAGTTTATTACGAAAGTATACTCCATGCTTAATGTAATAGTACATATTATGTTTCATAAATATTAGTATGCTATTATATAAATTTGGTCAAAGACACTAATAGTAGATATAAAAAATACTAACTATACTACATAATAATAAAAAAAATATGAAATCGAGAGGGAGGTACGTTAGGAGCGGGCGGTCTTGATGCGTCGGCGTTCATGGCGTGGCCGGCTAGGGCGCTGCGCGGCAGGAGTGGCCGAGCATGGCGTGGGCGAGCGGGCGAGGACGGGCCGTGCGGGCGCGGTCGGGGCGAGGCGAGGCTGGGCGAGCGCGTGCGCGGTGTGGACGGGCGGGCGCGGGCGCGTGCGGTCGCAGGCAAGGCGCTAGCGGTGTTTAGGCGTCGGGCGAGCGGGCAGGGCAGGCATGCGTGCGGGTGGCCGGGCTCACGCGTGGGGTATATATCTGCTCCTGCCGCGCCACAGATCAGGGCGCGGCACTGCCGCGCCATGGTCGGTGGCGCGGCAGGACCCGCCACGTCAGCGGCCCCCCCCAGCCGGCCCATGCCACGTCAGCTCTGTGCTGCGCCACCATGCATGGCGCGGCACAGGCATTTGGCCACGCCAGTGCAATAGGCGCGACCAAAAGTGTTAGTTTTAAAAAAAATGATAATGTTAGATTTAAAATTATATTCAAAAAAGAGTTAAAATTAAAAAAATCACTAGAGCGAGAGCAACACCGCCTTTCCAAAAAACGGCAACAGGCAACAGCCAGCGAGACAATGTGAACCGTTCGGACTTTGGGACGGCCCAGCCCACTCCCTCCTCCCCGGCACCCACCACCGCAGCCACGGACCACCCCCACGGGCTCCCACGACAAAAAATAGCCCAACCGCCCATTCTAGGCTGCCCGCTGGGCTTGAGGACGCTGCTCCAGTCGGGTCATTCTATTCTAGGCGTCGGTTAGAGAACAGTGCGGTCCATTTGATTTTGGACTATGGGCCTATTTGGATTAGTCCCTGGGAATCAGGCCTAGCGCAAGTGCGGCTCCCAGGCGTCCGATTTCGAGCGCCTGGGGCCATGATGGCTGCCTGGGCATGAGCTTGCCTGGGAGGCATCAATCCAAACAGACCCTATATTTGCTACCGTTGGCTGTCACATGAGTGTGCTCAATGGCACGCACACTTGACTGGCCACGTTGCATTGAGTAGAAAAAATATTAGAATTTTCATCTTAAAGAAAGAAAAATAAAATGTTTTTGGATCAAAATGGAAGAAAGAAAGAGCGCTAATGATTTATATTACTAAATTAGTATAATTAGATATAGCATAAACTATTTTTTTCATAATATGTTCATTTGATGTTACAAATATTTGTACTTTTTTTTCTATATATTTAGTAAAATATATAAAAAAATTGAATCAAATTTTATTTATTCAGAGACGGACGAAGTAACTTGTACATTTGTAGTGCTCCCTTGCACATCGAAATTAAATTTTGGTGCAAAGTAAAGCCAAGCCAAATATTTTATCCTTATGCGAACTGATCATAGATCAGTTGGTTAGGTTCCTTGTGGTGCAACCTATCTACCGGACTCAATTTCTTGACTTGACACGGGTGCTCGTATTTTCCTAGATTTATTCTAGGATTTAACGGCGCTCAATGGTGGTAGGCGACATCCCCATCGACAGCGAGACGTCTATGGTGACTTCGTAAATTTCAAGATCTGTCGGCTCAGTCCTTCGAATGTGCTCATAGGGAGTCAAGATCTGCCGGCTCAGTCCTTCGAAGATGCTCATAGGGATAAAGTTTGCATACGTGTGTTCATATGGGTGAGTTCGTAGGGCTCTCTGCAATGACAACGATTCACGGGCCGTGGTAGAAGAACCATTGGTTAACATGAATAAAAGTTGTGAAGAACCATTGGTTAACATAAATAAAAGTTGTTGTTGTTAGTAGTGGTACTAGTGAAAATCGTTGTTATGGTTAGTAGTGGTCCTAGTGAAAACCCTCTTGCGCTTTCTGGTCCTAGTGAAAACCATTGTTATGGTTAGTAGTGGTCCTAGTGAAAATCCTCTTGCGTTTTCTGGATCATGACTCATGATAAACCACCGCTGGAAAGAAAAGCATGCACAAAACTCCGGGTTGGCTAGTGGGCCTAATGCAATATACTACTCTGTAAAGAGCAACCACTGCTAGTGATAACGGTTCATGAGACTGCCCATCGTGGAAGAACAATTGGTTCACAGGGGATTTGTATCTTGACATGCATGGCTCTCTGCAGTGACAATGGCGGCAAGGCGTGGGAGGCCTCGGATCTTAGAGAGAAGCTATTAGTTCATGGTCCATGGCGGAACCAGGGGCTAACAGGGGCATATGCCCCCTCTCTACAGTGACAATGATGGCAAGACGTGGGAGGCCTTGGATCTTAGAGAGAAGCTATTAGTTCATGGTCTGTGGCGGAACCAGGGGCTAGTAGGGGCACGTGCCCCCCTAACTGGCTCACGGTCAGAGGCAGAACTCGGAGGCTAACAGGGTCCATAAAAACAATAATATAATTACTTATTATCATCATAAAATCAACACAATACCTAGGGCATGTTCATTCCTCTGTATGGGTTGGTATTAATCATCCCTATGCAGCGAGTCATTATTTTCAATGACTACTATGTTTTTTCTTGTCCAGTTCAACCATGGTTTCCTTGTCTAGTTCAACTCCATCTGCTACAACACATATAAAAATGGATAATGCATAGGTTGGTTCAAGCTTGGCCGTGGTTTCACCTCTCAAACCACCAGCGAGTGTAATTTTTTATTTTCTAAGATGATATGCTTGTCGTCATTTCTTTTTTTCATCCCTCTCTTCTTGAGTCATTGCATCTCGTCGTGCCTTTTCACTTCCCTTTTATGTTGCCTAGCTTCATCAATTCTAGCATGTGCATTAGATGCACTTGGATCACCTATTTCAAAAATATGTACATGAAGAATTAATGCAATGTCTTGTTCATCGCAAAGCATTCGCATTGTATATGTATGTATCAATATCAATGGTTACCTCCACTTGTGCTGCTATGATCCAAATGGTCCATGGAAGAAAGGGGTGTTAGGGAGTATACTCACTTGTTATTAACTGGATCTTTGTTACACTCTAACGGACTTAGTTACTGATGTTGCCTAAAAGACAGGGATGTTAGAGTGGCACAAATAATATAAACTCGTATGCATGTATAATAATGTATATTGCACTTCGGGCCTATTTGATTGCTCAATAAATTTTTCATAAGATTGAAAATCCAGGGAACTTTGAACTAAGAAGCACAACTACACAAGTAACAAAAAGGTGGGTGCTTTAATCATCGGGAAGGGATCGCAACTTGCAGCAGGTGGATTCACATGACGTGAGAAGTTATTTTTCTTTCTTGATACAAGGTTTATATATAAAGAAAAAATGTTAGAGCCAAGCCTGCACTTTGAACTAAGAAGCACAACTGCACAAGTAGCAAAAAAGGTGGGTGCTTTAATCATAGGAAGGGATCGCAACTTGCAGCAGGTGGATTCACGTGACGTGAGAAGTCATTTTTTCTTTCTTGATACAAGGTTTGTATATAAAGAAAAAATGCTAGAGCCAAACCTGCACTTCTAAGATTAATAATTTAGTTGCTGACCTTGTATGTATTTTCGTTTCTCTATAAATGGAAATGGTGTTCGACCTCATGTTGAAAAAAAAGTTACTGACCTTGTAGACTTGAGTGAACTTCTGTATAACTAAGACCAACTATTGTAAGATCAATTATCTCGCTGGTGATGAAGAATCTGCAATAAAACAATGATTTCAGAGAGACTGTAATACCGACTCAAAATCATCAAATACCAAGAAGGTGTAGGGTCTAGATGGCGGACTAGAGGGGGTGAATAGTCCTTTCTTAAACTTAATCATGTCGGCTAACCGAAATAAATGTAGAATTAAAACTATCGGTCTAGCCAAGACTACACCCCTCTATCGAAGTTCACAAGCAAAGGTGCTAAGCTAGCTAGAGCTTACCTAACCAATTTTAGAAGCAAGGTAACACAAACCTATGACACTAGTATTTTAAGCAATGAGGGAGCTTCTACACATGCTAGTAAGCAAAAGCACAAAGCCACCTAAGCTCACTAGCAATGCTCAATAACAAAGCAACCAATGCTATGGGGTTCATAAACCCGAGGTCCCTCATGGACCGGCTTCACAACAAAGGCTTGGCCTTGTAGACGACGTCGCGAACAACGCACAACTCTTGGGCCAGCCCAAAAAACCTAACGACAGGCTAAAAGGATAATCCAATCTATGATCGGAAGGCCTGACCAAGGAGGAACGGTGCCCGCTTCTGACTTTGGCCTGCCTCTCCGACCAGAAAGCCTCGTTTCTAACTTCGGCCCACCTCTTCGATTGGAAGGTCTGGCCAAACAACGCTTCTGACTTCGACCCATGTCTCTGACTGGGGATACACCGAACCTCTGCTTACAGCTCTTCTCCAACTAGCATAGTCAGAGCCGACTAGGACCGACCGACCAGTGACGCTCACTCGGTAAGGACTAGGTAACGGGTGGAGCAGGTAAAATATGACACTCAAGTCAACCGCAATACTAAAGACCATACTCTGTACATCTATAGGATAGTACCAACAGGACATGTCAGAAGGGTGCCCTACAACCTTCCAGGCATATCAGAACCCAAGCAGTGTTGTGGGCACCGACATTTGCCCTACAGTGTTGTGGGCCCCATCAACTCCCATACCATGACAAACACGGTAAGGCGGCCACATGCCTCTGGGTACCAATAGTGTTGTAGGCGTTGTCATTTGCCCTACATGGAGAACACGGTAAAAACCTCCAACATGCGTCTGACATCGACAATGTTATGGGCGCCTACAATCATCTTGTACCCAATGACGTGGGCTACAAGATTTAGTAGCATACATACTCTCTCTCTTACTTGTAAGGCTATCCCCTTCATCTATAAAAGGGGATGTGCTCTCTCCCAATAAGGAGATTCATCAGTTCACTTACATCGATTCACCCTCTGCTAGCTTTAGACACTCTAAAGCTACACAGAGCGCACTCTCGAATACTTAGCGCACGTAGGAGCTCCCGTCACTCTTAGCCCTTCGGTCTGTAGTCCGACCGGACCTCTTGCACCTCCCATCTTTCTCTCTTCTATTTGTAACCCAACAGCAAACTTTGAGCACCTGGGCTCAGGAATAAAGTCACCGACCGACTCAAACTGGACATAGGGCACGTTGCCTGAACTAGTATAAACCATGTGTCATTGAGTGCTAGGCCACATCTGATCACAACGTACGACAAAACTACAAATATTTGCGTGTTGGTCACTTTCTACACCAACAGTTGGCGCCGTCCATGGGGAAGACGTTGTACGTTCACACTTTTGGTCATCGGATGGCCCACCTTTCTGCCACCTTCACCATGGCAGGCTCGAGCAATATGACTCGCTTTGGCTCGCTGGAGTTTCCCGCACTCCCACATATTGGGATGTGGGTTTCACCCATCTTCAAGCCATCCTAGGCCTTCCTCTTCAAAAGTCTAGACTGTAATAGAACCACCCAATTTATACAAGATCAAGTATGGCTGTCCCCGCTAACACGTTGACATACACATACTTTCACTCATATAAACCTGGTAGTCCGCCGAGTGTCTCGAAAGACCTCGGTAAATCAACATCACAACCAAGATCGTGGGATTAAGCAAATACACATCACATACACAGGGTTGTAGCGGAAATAATATTACAAATGGGTTCACAATTAAAAGTACAAGTTTGGGTTTCAAAATCGATTAGTGAAAACAACATAGCTTTCAAAAGATTACATTAATATATGTTCCAAATACATTGCTAGCATAAGTGACATCATCCGACAAAAGCATATAGATGAGACGTAACTATAGAATCACCGAGCCACCAGCGGTTAGCCACCATCTTCACAGGCCGAGAACTTCACCTGCAACATGGTGGGATAAACCCTGAGTATGAGAAGGTACTCAGCTAGACTTACCCATCAAAACCAGAAATAAAGGACACCAAGTGTCATGCAAGGCTTATGAGGTGGGCTAGCTTGACACAGTTGCATAAAAGAGCTTATGAATATAGTGACCAATTTAAACTTAGCATCAAGCTTATCATCATTTACCTGTCCGCTAGATTAGCATCTGTACTAGAGCACTCACTTATTAGGAGCAAACAATATTAACCATAGCAGGTATAATCAGGCTGTCATCATCAGATCATCATTTCTGAACCATTTTGTTATTTAGTGTATCTACTTTGGAGATAAGCCCGTCAAGTTCTCACTAACCGGGAGAGACGGCGACTCGAATTGAATTACAACTCAGCTGAGGGGGTATTCCTAACTCTCACCCTGGCATACTTTGCAAGGGTAGCCGTGGGTCACCTTTGGAACAACTCAGGAACCAAATTCATGGGTTCGATCAGCGCCAGCACTCTCAGGGATTACCCTTCTGCCAGGATGATCAGGACTTTTAAATCACCTGCCCTTGGACTCACGCCTATGGCTCCCTTCCGAGGCGTACTTTATACTTATCGACTCCCGGCCTGAGTTGAGCTACTCGGCTTCGCGGTCGGTCTTCAGACATGGCCAACTAAGAGAGAGGCATGCGTTCAACATGAACAGGAAAGGCTCCAAGATTCAGTCCTTAATCGACACAGACGGAGTCACTGCAAACCGACAAGCCTCCGTCCGATCTCCATTTCAAATTAAGACTGGTTCTTTTCCACGATAGCAAATATAGCCAACCGTGCCATATGTATCTTCCTATATCTCGCAGGTGACAGGAAATCACCTGACTTCTACCGTGTTTAAGCAGGGCTAAGCACTACATGAGCCTAAGCTACATAGGATTCAGGGTATCAATATCTAGACAAGGATCGGATAACCAATGCAGCAAATGTTTGCATCCAACACCAAAACTTAATGCAATAATATATATATGTAACAATAATACTGTAACTGCATTTCAGAAATTAGGAGGCTTAATATGCTCCGGGGCTTGCCTGGGATCTGACACAAGTCAGTTAAGTTAGCTTGCACCGTCCTGGTGACGTCTCAGGTCCTAGCACTTGCTTAGTCCTTCCATCTTCGGGATAGATCCATCAAACGTTGTCTTCGGGTTTGGCTCCAACATCTCATCCTTCATGAGGTGCATCTAGCGTACCTAGATGAGATGCAATATGCAAGTGCATGAATATGAAGAATGGTAATACAAGAGGCATCACATAAACATTCAAGACAAACACAAGATTATGCAAGACATACACACCAATAGCTATTTAACTAACATCACACAACTAATTATAGAGAGCAAGCACATCAAGCATGACATAAGTTTAACAAGGTCACAAGTATCATAACTTGACCATCAACAAGGCATAAGCCACACTTAGCAATATACAAGCAAACACTATAATTGGAATCTACAAATTTCTGGACATGCAAACAGCAGCTACAAGATTTAGCTATAACTGGAGTTACACAAATCCAAATGACTTGCAAGAAGACATTTTGGAAAGCTTAAGAAATTCTCTACCATTAATTTTTAATTATCTTAGCATGATTCTCAAGTTAACTAAGTCAAATATACCTATTTACAGAAACTGGTCCACAATTGACAGAGAGAAATCAATTCTGTAACCCAACTTTAAATAGGCATAACTCACAAACCACAAAACCAAATACCACCAAATTTTAACAGCAGCTAGATACATAAATTATCTACAACTTTGTTATTATCACCAAAAGCTCATTTAAATCCTAACTAGATCAAACACTAGCATCTTTCAGATCTGCTCAGAATACAATCAAAACCTGATAGAAGACTTAACAGTCATATAACTCCTACACTATCTAGCCTATGACCTTACAATTTGAACACAAGCAAGATAATGAAATTTGCTACAACTTTTGTATTCACTACAACCATAGCAAACATCATTTACACCACGAAAATAATTGTACAAGCAAAACTGCAAATGCAACCCAACAACAGTGGTACAGAAAACTGATAGGAACTTCAGAGAAGCATAATTGGAGTTCTAGACCTCCAACAAACATGAACCATAACTTTTTGAAAAGCTTAGGAAGTTACCTAAAACTTTATTATTCTCATATTAGGATGATTCTAAAGTTAGAAGGGTCAATTAATCCAATAATTGCATCTCTGTCCAAAACATAGACAGAAACTGACATGCCACTTTAAACAGCTATGACTGGAGGTATACATGTCCAATAAATGTGGTTCTATACTTTTTAGAAAGCTTATCAAATTATAAACAACTTTGTTGTAAACACCTAAAGCTAATTCTACTATTAAGAAGGCCCCATAATACCAACAAGGTAACCCTATCAGAGTTTGGGCACAAACAGCCACCGATATTTAAGCAAGTATAACTCAAGATCTACTTAACCAAAAATCATGATATTTAGCTTTTTGAAAAGTTTAATAAAATTAATACAACTCATGTATTATCACAAAGTCATGATTCATAACCTAACTAAGCCAATTAATTTAATCTTGCAGGCCTATTCAGAATAGGGGTAAGGCAATATAGGTAATTTGTTATTTTTATAGATCTTAAACTATCAATCCTAAAATACTGAAATTTTTACCAGACATCACTAATCACATCAGTAACACTCCACAAAAATTTCACATTTATTTGAGTAAAATAAATGCAGTTATAAAAAGAACAAGACATGACTAGCATTAAGAACCTAACTGCCTAAATCTATTTTTACAGCTAAACCTTTAAACTAAAACATGTAATATTATTGATCTAGTACATAGAGAATTTCACAAGGATTGCAAAAAGTCCACATTTGTTATTTTAGGATTTTTCTACTAATTAATACGGATTTTCAAAGTGGAGCATTCAAAACTGTAAAAACCAGAGAAAAAAGGGATCGAAATCTTGCATCGGGGCCCCTGCGGAAAACACAAATTAAATATGAACAAATTGATCCTTTTCGGCACTGTTCACTGGAGTCACTAGTTCTTCACAAAACCCCCTGCCTTTTCCCTTATTGCCGCGCGAGGTCCATCGTCTTCCTCCTCCGGCCGGAACAGAGCAGCACGCCGGCGCTCACGCTTCTCGCCACCGTGGTGCTCACCGGCGGTGAAGGAGGGGTGGAGGAGCACCAAGGGAGCATAGCGGACCCATAGGACTATCTTGCTCGGCCTAAGATGAGCCCGAACGGCCTAGCCACGCGCGTGCACGGACCAACCACAGCGACCGTGCGGCCGACGGTGCTCCGGCGGGTTGCGCAGCTAGGGAGGGGCGCAGAAAGGGGCGGCAGAAGGAGGAGAAGGTGATGCCGAGCTTGGTTCGGATGGAGGAGGGACAGAGTGGAGGCAGTAGCAGTGGTGAGGAGCTCTGCTCGGCTTGTCCATGGCGAACGCGCTCTGGCGCGCGCGTGCGGCACAGAGGCGAGGGAGGAGGCGAGCAGAGAGGCGAGGGCCGCGCGGCTTTCACTCCAGAAGGGCGCTGGGGACACGATAGGGCAGCCACGTGGCAAGTGGCGTGCTGCAATGGCGGGTGCGCTCTGTGCATGGCGGCCACGCCCTGGACACGCGCCGCCCATTGAGGCGTTTTACCGAGCACGTGGCGGGCAACAAAGCGATCAGCGTGGGGCACGATTTTGGGCCATTTGCAGGCCAAATTTGGACATGGGCCCAAAATGAAGTTTGGTCTACACCTGATGCTCTCCAACTTCACTTAAGAGTTCAGGGTCATTAGGGTTATGGTTTAGCAGATAACATGCTCCAAACTTTGGTTTGTCAGCGCATTGACAGCGATGAACAAGAGTCCAAAATTGATGGTCAAAACGAAGTCCAACGAGTGCCATATGTTTATATGCTCTTCTCCATAATATAACCTTCAACTTTTATTTTTGGACCAACTCAAGTTGCTTAGCAAAATTTGGAGAACGCGGGATGTCAATGTCGATGTCAGTGAATTCCGGACTGCAAACACTGTCGGGTTGATTTTAGTTTTTCTATTAGAATTTGCGCCTTGTTTTGATCCATTTTGAAACCGAATCATGACTTGGTCTTTTAACAAAGTTTGTTATAATCAAACTTTTATTCAACTTTCATTTTTGGTCAAACCTCATATCTGGTCCATAAGTCAACTTTATTTCTCGGTCAACACAAAGCCCTTTTTGCTATATAATCTAGGGTTTCCATGATTTTCGGATATTTTCTCCATCTTTGCTCAACACGAACCCTTCATAACTTTTGTTGTAGAGTTCAATTAGAGTTGTTGGAGCAAGGTTGCAAGGTTTGGTTGATGTCATAGGTTTCCATCTACTTGATAAAGTAATTCATGCAAAGATATGACTTATCATTTCATGTGACTTTTTGATTCCAAACTTCATGAAACTTTTCCACGGGTCTAGATGGATGCATGGGGATGTAATGTACATGGAGTAAGCATGTTTAGCATTACTCTTGCATAATCTTAACAAGGGTCCATATATAAGCAAATGTGTGTGGCCCAAGTTTAAGTTGGAGCTCCATCATGTAGATTTGATCTTGACACCTTCATTACCACTCGACATGTCATGTTTGAGCTCAAACCCATTGCTTAACTGGTGACAAACACCTAGGGTGTTACAGCCCTCCCCCTTAAAGGAATCGCATCTCGAGATTTGGTGCGAAAGACTCTTAAGGGAAGAGAAACATGTCATCCAGTTTCCAACATCAATGATAGCATTAGGCCACTTAACTTCAGAGTGTCAGAGAGGCTAATTTGGTCACGACACTTTCTGATACTTGCTCTATGTCGTAAGTTGTTGTCTGAAGAATTTCCTTCGTTGGCGTCCATAAAGCATTATTATATTGGAAGGAATCCAAGATAGCATTGTCCTACGTACTTCGTCCTCAAGGTACGAAGAGTGATACAAGCGTAGATTAAATACTTGTAACATCTACTTCCTTAGTGGATAAAGCACATAACTTATGGACTTTGCACTAGATTTCAGTCGGTTGATGGATATTCCTTGCAACGATGCTATATTTGTTCCTAAGGTTTAAAAAGCAGTTCTCTACTAAAGTGGCTTGAGCATAACTTCTCATAAAGGATGTGATCATAGATGGGGTAAACATCCTTTGAGGGCATGAGAAGCTAGTTACCCAATATTCAAACTGGTTGTAGCGGTGCACTCACTCATGTGTCAACTGATGGAAAGCTACATAATGTTCCATGTGTGCAGTGCTCTTTCTCTAATAACAACACTGTATTACCTGAGTCAGTTGAGTGAGCGATGAATGTGATAGCTGACTCTATTGACTCAGTGTTTTCAACGACCATTATTTAAGGGAATTCTCGTATCCAAACGGCAACAGTTATCTGAGTTGTATCTGAGGCAACCCCTTGGGTAAAACACATGGAAGACACCTTAGGCACGTTAGCATTGGAGAACCATTGATGCAGAAGGATGTTAGTGAGGCTTGGAGGACAACATAAGTTGCAAGTAATCACAAAACTAGGGACTAGTTCACTACTAAGCAGGTTAAGTAAAATTTGCCTTCATGGTGCAGTTGCACAGCAAGTTGGTTGACTTGCATCGTAGCAAAAACAGCTTCCTTAAACTATATTTGACATTGAGGCTTTCATTCTTAGGCCAATCAATATCTTAAAAACCATAATCCAAAAATCTATGGTTTGACACCTTTCCAATTACTTTCGAATTGCAAGGGCATAATTTGACTTCTAGAACACCTTGACTGCTCACGCATTGCTGATCTAAGAGGGCAAAAGCAAGGCACATAGGGTGCAATTAGTCTCCTCAAGGGTATGGAGGGTTGTCTAACAGCAATACACCTACAAGTTGTAATTTCTTGGCATGAATTACACACACAACCGTCTAATGCAAAGGATGATCGTAGTCACAGCGAAATTGCGGATTCTGTACCCTTTTGTTTTCTATTCATATCTCACAAACTACTGCACCAATATGCACAATTTTTGGTGGGCATGTAGATCCATATGTCTTCTAACTACTCACCAAAATTCAACTCAACCGGACATCGTTTGACCATCCAAACAATTCATCTACTAAAACTGCTGTGTTCTGAAATGGCAGCAAACCAAGCCGACAAGATATCTCTCAAATCTGATGTTTTACTCAACCAATACTCAAACTAACTTAAGACATTGAAGGGTCCTAAGCAAGGAATGAGATCACTAAGTTTGGAGTAAATCCAACTTCGTTTGAGTCACTAATCGTTGGCTTGAAGATGTTTAGTTTTGTACCCTAAAATCTGGACAATTTCTCGTTCTTCTCTTTCTTTGCTTCACACGTTGTGGTGTGTGTTCTATACTCTCGATCTCTTTGTATAGCAGCAGTAGTTCTTTTCTCTGAGGGTGTAGACTAAGGTTTTCCATATATGATTCTCAGGAAACAACTTCAATCATTGTGTGCCTTTCTGATCCAATAATGATGACATAAGTTGTTCACTAGGTGACGGACATCAATACTGGGACAACCAAGTGGAGTCACTTGTCTACCACCTCTTGTAGTTGGTTAATGTTTATGTCAGTGACCAGTTCTTCAAAGGTTATCCTTTTTGAAACTTCAACCAGAAGCTCTACTACTTTCGGTCTGATATATGGATCTTCGATAAGATATCAAGAGATAACCAAGGAAGAACTCACGTGAAAATAACACATTGGTGCAGTTCAGCAATGGATCATGACTAGAAACCTCGATACCAGCACGCACCCAGCAGCACAAACATGCATTGGCCACCCACAAGGAGGCCCTAGGTTCCGTCGTGGCACCATAGATCGCTAATCATGGCACCATTACTGAACATACAACCAAAGTGAAACTTCTAGTGGCACCAATTAGATTGTAAGAACAAGCATTGTGCAAAAGAGGGATAGCAAACAAGGCTAGTCACAGGGTTAGGAATCAACAAGGAGGCGATCAGAAGATCAAAACATAGCGCAAAAGAACATAGCCTAATTGCTGAAGGCAACTAAGCAGGAAACTCTTGCTTAATTTCCATAAACGCCTCGTGTCCACCAAAGTGATTACCAGATAAAGATTAACATGATATTTGGTCCTATCGAGCAGCAACAGGAGATCAAGACTGATAAACATCCAGAGACTTGAAGGAGTTGGAGACAAAATACATGAGATTCGAGGGACAGAGCCATTGCACTAACTAGGGGTTCAGTTGATAAAGCAATGACATGATCTGTGAGGAAAATGTTCCAAAGCTAGGATAGATAGCGATTAGCGTTGCACTAGATCATCTGTAAAAGAAGGAGCAATAAGATCTAACAATGATTTTTGAGCAGGGTCCTCCCACACAGGAGCGGGACAACCACGAAACATGCAAGCATTCAAGGAAACTAAGCTTGGACCTAAGGTCAAGCAAAGGCATAGATAAAGTCTTCATAGCACAATGTTCAAGGCTAGCAACCATGTGTACAGGCTCAGGCTCCCAAGAGAGAACCTAATTGGAGACGATAACTGTGCGATTACGTAACTTGAGCGTTGTTTTAGGATAAAGCTATTTGACACTCGTATGCTTACCGAGGATAAAAGGGTGACAACTACGGCACTACCAAGATAACGAGCATCCACGCCTACATCATGGTCTTAAGCGAGCATTTCGAAACACTCAATCCAATTAGCTTAAATGGTTATTACGAAGCACAAAGCTTGTACATAACAAGTAGTCACCTACAACAACACCACTACACATATCAGGCAAAACATGGTGGTAAGGCACTGTTATCTTTTGTTTCCTTTTTACTGAGTAGGTGGATATCTCTACAAAACAAGTTTTACTTACATTTAGCAATTTAGTTTTCAAAGGGGTGAACTTTTTGTTAACTATTAACTTGTCATCTATTTTCTTTGGAAGCCAACATACGAGGCAAAGCTAATCACACACTAACTTCAAGCATAGCTATTCAAGCAGCATGGGACAAGGCATTTTGTCTAGCTTCACACAGGGAAAATAGTGACATCACATTGATCACAAGTTACTTAGCATTAGAACAAGGTGAGGAAAGCATATTTATGCACAAGCACAATCATGATGCATGCTCATCCTATTCGTCCTCACGAAATTGCCAGCCTAAGGTGGCAATCACGTTCTATATCGGTGGCATAACACGTACTCTCTCGATATATAGCTAGTTGTCAGCTATATTCAATCTACGCATTCGTGGTTAGCATACCTACAGGCAAATTCATTGCAGCCCATCCCCACAAGAGATAAATAAGCACACAATGAAAGCAGTAAACTAAGATACTCTCCATATATACATCACCCGATGTATATACTTCGATATCCATAGCTACCCGATAAATATACCCACAATTAAGTACCTTCATATATACATGTGTGTAACATGTAAATATTCCAGTAACCAAAGCTAACTCTCCCCTAGACCGACAGTGGGACGGTCATGCTCTCACAACTCACACTTACATGGGCGTAGAGACAATTGATCCATACATTACCATTCAAGCGAATGGCATCCATACAATAGCACGCCGTATGGACGACGAAAGTAAAAATCCCCATGTTAGTACTTAGATAGCCACCTAATAGTCCATAACTAGGCATAAAGGAGGATGTCGCTAGCATAGTTTTGCAAATTAGTTTTTGACAAATTTGCCTATAGCTAAAGTTTTAGTTAAAATAGGCTTTTTAAAACCAAAACTTTGTTTTTAAAACAATGTACATGACAGTATTATGCTTAATCTTGCTCTGATGCCAGCTGTAACAGAACCGCCCAATTTATACAAGATCAAGTATGGCTGTCCCCGCTAACATGTTGACATGCGCATACTTTCACTCATATAAACCTGGTAGTCCGCCGAGTGCCCCGAAAGACCTCGGTAAATCAACATCACAACCAAGATCATAGGATTAAGCAAATACACATCACATACACAGGGTTGCAGCGGAAATAATATTACAAATGGGTTCACAATTAAAAGTACAAGTTTGGGTTTCAAAATTGATTAGTGAAAACAACATAGCTTTCAAAAGATTACATTAATATATGTTCCAAATACATTGCTAGCATAAGTGACATCATCCGACAAAAGCATATAGATGAGAAGTAACTATAGAATCACCGAGCCACCGGCGGTTAGCCACCATCTTCATAGGCCGAGAACTTCACCTACAACATGGTGGGATAAACCCTGAGTACAAGAAGGTACTCAGCTAGACTTACCCGTCAAAACCAGAAATAAAGGACACCAAGGGTCATGCAAGGCTTATGAGGTGGGCTAGCTTGACATAGTTGCATAAAAGAGCTTATGAATATAGTGACCAATTTAAACTTAGCATCAAGCTTATCATCATTTACCTGTCCACTAGATTAGCACCTGTACTAGAGTGCTCACTTATTAGGAGCAAACAATATTAACCATAGCAGGTATAATCAGGCTGTCATCATCAGATCATCATTTCTGAACCATTTTGTTATTTAGTGTATCTACTTTGGAGATAAGCCCGTCAAGTTCTCACTAACCGGGAGAGACGGCAACTCAAATCGAATTACAACTCAGCTGAGGGGGTATTCCTAACTCTCACCCTGGCATACTTTGCAAGGGTAGCCGTGGGTCACCTTTGAAACAACTCAGGAACCAAATTTGCGGGTTCGATCAGCGCCAGTGCTCTCAGGGATTACCCTTCTGCCAAGACGATTAGGACTTTTAAATCACCTGCCCTTGGACTCACACCTACAACTCCCTTCCGAGGCGTACTTTATACTTATCGACTCCTAGCCTGAGTTGAGCTACTCGACTTCACAGTCGGTCTTCAGACACGGCCAACTAAGAGAGAGGCATGTGTTCAACATGAACAGGAAAGGCTCCAAGATTCAGTCCTTAATCGACACAGACGGAGTCACTGCAAACCGACAAGCCTCTGTCCGGTCTCCATTTCAAATTAAGACTGGTTCTTTTCCACGATAGCAAATATAGCCAACTATGTCATATGTATCTTCCTATATCTCGCAGGTGACAGGAAATCACCTGACTTCTACCGTGTTTAAGCAGGGCTAAGCACTACATGAGCCTGAGCTACATAGGATTCAGGGTATCAATATCTAGACAAGGATCGGATAACCAATGCAGCAAATGTTTGCATCCAACACCTAAACTTAATGCAACAATATATATATATATAACAATAATACTGTAACTGCATTTTAGAAATTAGGAGGCTTAATATGCTCTGGGGCTTGCCTGGGATCCGACACAAGTCAGTTCAGTTAGCTTGCACCGTCCTGGTTATGTCTTAGGTCCTAGCACTTGCTTAGTCCTTCCATCTTCGGGATAGATCCATCAAACGCTGTCTTCGGGTTTGGCTCCAACATCTTATCCTTCACATGGTGCATGTAGCGTACCTAGATGAGATGCAATATGCAAGTGCATGAATATGAAGAATGGTAATACAAGAGGCATCACATAGACATTCAAGACAAACACAAGATTATGCAAGACATAGACACCAATAGCTATTTAACTAACATCACACAACTAACTATAGAGAGCAAGCATATAAAGCATGACACAAGTTTAACAAGGTCACAAGTATCATAACTTGACCATCAACAAGGCATAAGCCACACTTAGTAATATACAAGCAAACACTATAATTGGAATCTACAAATTTCTGGACATGCAAACAGCAGCTACAAGATTTAGCTATAATTAGAGTTACACAAATCCAAATGACTTATAAGAAGACATTTTGGAAAGCTTAAGAAATTGTCTACCATTAATTTTTAATCATCTTAGCATGATTCTCAAGTTAACTAAGTCAAATATACCCATTTATAGAAACTGGTCCACAATTGACAGAGAGAAATCAATTCTGTAACCCAACTTTAAATAGGCATAACTCACAAACCACAAAACCAAATACCACCAAATTTTAACAGCAGCTAGATACATGAATTATCTACAACTGTGTTATTATCACCAAAAGCTCATTTAAATCCTAACTAGATCAAACACTAGCATCTTTCAGATCTGCTCAGAATACAATCAAAACCTGATAGAAGACTTAAAAGTCATATAACTCCTACACTATCTAGCCTATGACCTTACAATTTGAACACAATCAAGATAATGAAATTTGCTACAACTTTTGTATTCACTACAACCATAGCAAACATCATTTACACCACGAAAATAATTGCACAAGCAAAACTGCAAATGCAACCCAACAACAGTGGTACAGAAAACTGATAGGAAGGGATCGCAACTTGCAGCAGGTGGATTCATGTGACGTGAGAAGTCATTTTTTCTTTCTTGATACAAGGTTTGTATATAAAGAAAAAATGCTAGAGCCAAACCTGCACTTCTAAGATTAATAATTTAGTTGCTGACCTTGTATGTATTTTCGTTTCTCTATAAATGGAAATGGTGTTCGACCTCATGTTGAAAAAAAAGTTACTGACCTTGTAGACTTGAGTGAACTTCTGTATAACTAAGACCAACTATTGTAAGATCAATTATCTCGCTGGTGATGAAGAATCTGCAATAAAACAATGATTTTAGAGAGACTGTAATACCGACTCAAAATCATCAAATACCAAGAAGGTGTAGGGTCTAGATGGCGGACTAGAGGGGGTGAATAGTCCTTTCTTAAACTTAATCGTGTCGGCTAACCGAAATAAATATAGAATTAAAACTATCGGTCTAGCCAAGACTACACCCCTCTATCGAAGTTCACAAGCAAAGGTGCTAGGCTAGCTAGAGCTTACCTAACCAATTTTAGAAGCAAGGTAACACAAACCTATGACACTAGTATTTTAAGCAATGAGGGAGCTTCTACACATGCTAGTAAGCAAAAGCACAAAGCCACCTAAGCTCACTAGCAATGCTCAATAACAAAGCAACCAATGCTATGGGGTTCATAAACCCGAGGTCCCTCATGGACCGGCTTCACAACAAAGGCTCGGCCTTGTAGACGACGTCGCGAACAACGCACAACTCTTGGGCCAGCCCAAAAAACCTAACGACAGGCTAAAAGGATAATCCAATCTATGACCGGAAGGCCTGACTAAGGAGGAACGGTGCCCGCTTCTGACTTTGGCCTGCCTCTCCGACCAGAAAGCCTCGTTTCTAACTTCGGCCCACCTCTTCGATTGGAAGGTCTGGCCAAACAACGCTTCCGACTTCGACCCATGTCTCTGACTGGGGATACACCGAACCTCTGCTTACAGCTCTTCTCCAACTAGCATAGTCAGAGCCGACTAGGACCGACCGACCAGTGACGCTCACTCGGTAAGGACTAGGTAACGGGTAGAGCAGGTAAAATATGACACTCAAGTCAACCGCAATACTAAAGACCATACTCTGTACATCTATAGGATAGTACCAACAGGACATGTTAGAAGGGTGCCCTACAACCTTCCAGGCATATCAGAACCCAAGCAGTGTTGTGGGCACCGACATTTGCCCTACAGTGTTGTGGGCCCCATCAACTCCCATACCATGACAAACACGGTAAGGCGGCCACATGCCTCTGGGTACCAATAGTGTTGTAGGCGCTGTCATTTGCCCTACATGGAGAACACGATAAAAACCTCCAACATGCGTCTAACATCGACAGTGTTATGGGCGCCTACAATCATCTTGTACCCGATGACGTGGGCAACAAGATTTAGTAGCATACATACTCTCTCTCTTACTTGTAAGGCTATCCCCTTCATCTATAAAAGGGGATGTGCTCTCTCCCAATAAGGAGATTCATCAGTTCACTTACATCGATTCACCCTCTGCTAGCTTTAGACACTCTAAAGCTACACAGAGCGCACGCTCGAATACTTAGCGCACGTAGGAGCTCCCGTCACTCTTAGCCCTTCGGTCTGTAGTCCGACCGGACCTCTTGCACCTCCCATCTTTCTCTCTTCTATTTGTAACCCAACAGCAAACTTTGAGCACCTGGGCTCAGGAATAAAGTCACCGACCGACTCAAACTGGATGTAGGGCACGTTGCCTGAACCAGTATAAACCATGTGTCATTGAGTGCTAGGCCACATCTGATCACAACGTACGACAAAACTACAAATATTTGCGTGTTGGTCACTTTCTACACCAACAGTTGGCGCTGTCCAAGGGGAAGACGTTGTACGTTCACACTTTTGGTCATCGGATGGCCCACCTTTCTGCCACCTTCACCATGGCAGGCTCGAGCAATATGACTCGCTTTGGCTCGCTGGAGTTTCCCGCACTCCCACCTATTGGGATGTGGGTTTCACCCATCTTCAAGCCATCCCAGGCCTTCCTCTTCAGAAGTCTAGACTGTAATAGAACCACCCAATTTATACAAGATCAAGTATGGCTGTCCCCGCTAACACATTGACATACACATACTTTCACTCATATAAACCTGGTAGTCCGCCGAGTGTCTCGAAAGACCTCGGTAAATCAACATCACAACCAAGATCGTGGGATTAAGCAAATACACATCACATACACAGGGTTGTAGCAGAAATAATATTACAAATGGGTTCACAATTAAAAGTACAAGTTTGGGTTTCAAAATCGATTAGTGAAAACAACATAGCTTTCAAAAGATTACATTAATATTTGTTCCAAATACATTGCTAGCATAAGTGACATCATCCGACAAAAGCATATAGATGAGAAGTAACTATAGAATCACCGAGCCACCAGCGGTTAGCCACCATCTTCACAGGCCGAGAACTTCACCTGCAACATGGTGGGATAAACCCTGAGTATGAGAAGGTACTCAGCTAGACTTATCCATCAAAACCAGAAATAAAGGACACCAAGTGTCATGCAAGGCTTATGAGGTGGGCTAGCTTGACACAGTTGCATAAAAGAGCTTATAAATATAGTGACCAATTTAAACTTAGCATCAAGCTTATCATCATTTACCTGTCCGCTAGATTAGCACCTGTACTAGAGCACTCACTTATTAGGAGCAAACAATATTAACCATAGCAGGTATAATCAGGCTGTCATCATCAGATCATCATTTCTGAACCATTTTGTTATTTAGTGTATCTACTTTGGAGATAAGCCCGTCAAGTTCTCACTAACCGGGAGAGACGGCGACTCGAATTGAATTACAACTCAGCTGAGGGGGTATTCCTAACTCTCACCCTGGCATACTTTGCAAGGGTAGCCGTGGGTCACCTTTGGAATAACTCAGGAACCAAATTCATGGGTTCGATCAGCGCCAGCACTCTCAGGGATTACCCTTCTGCCAGGATGATCAGGACTTTTAAATCACCTGCCCTTGGACTCACGCCTATGGCTCCCTTCCGAGGCGTACTTTATACTTATCGACTCCCGGCCTGAGTTGAGCTACTCAGCTTCGCGGCCGGTCTTCAGACATGGCCAACTAAGAGAGAGGCATGCGTTCAACATGAACAGGAAAGGCTCCAAGATTCAGTCCTTAATCGACACAGACGTAGTCACTGCAAACCGACAAGCCTCCGTCCGGTCTCCATTTCAAATTAAGACTGGTTCTTTTCCACGATAGCAAATATAGCCAACCGTGCCATATGTATCTTCCTATATCTCGCAGGTGACAGGAAATCACCTGACTTCTACCGTGTTTAAGCAGGGCTAAGCACTACATGAGCCTAAGCTACATAGGATTCAGGGTATCAATATCTAGACAAGGATCGGATAACCAATGCAGCAAATGTTTGCATCCAACACCAAAACTTAATGCAATAATATATATATGTAACAATAATACTGTAACTGCATTTCAGAAATTAGGAGGCTTAATATGCTCTGGGGCTTGCCTGGGATCTGACACAAGTCAGTTAAGTTAGCTTGCACCGTCCTGGTGACGTCTCAGGTCCTAGCACTTGCTTAGTCCTTCCATCTTCGGGATAGATCCATCAAACGTTGTCTTCGGGTTTGGCTCCAACATCTCATCCTTCACGTGGTGCATCTAGCGTACCTGGATGAGATGCAATATGCAAGTGCATGAATATGAAGAATGGTAATACAAGAGGCATCACATAAACATTCAAGACAAACACAAGATTATGCAAGACATACACACCAATAGCTATTTAACTAACATCACACAACTAACTATAGAGAGCAAGCACATCAAGCATGACATAAGTTTAACAAGGTCACAAGTATCATAACTTGACCATCAACAAGGCATAAGCCACACTTAGCAATATACAAGCAAACACTATAATTGGAATCTACAAATTTCTGGACATACAAATAGCAGCTACAAAATTTAGCTATAACTGGAGTTACACAAATCCAAATGACTTGCAAGAAGACATTTTGGAAAGCTTAAGAAATTCTCTACCATTAATTTTTTATTATCTTAGCATGATTCTCAAGTTAACTAAGTCAAATATACCTATTTATAGAAACTGGTCCACAATTGACAGAGAGAAATCAATTCTGTAACCCAACTTTAAACAGGCATAACTCACAAACCACAAAACCAAATACCACCAAATTTTAACATCAGCTAGATACATAAATTATCTACAACTTTGTTATAATCACCAAAAGCTCATTTAAAACCTAACTAGATCAAACACTAGCATCTTTCAGATCTGCTCAGAATATAATCAAAACCTGATAGAAGACTTAAAAGTCATATAACTCCTACACTATCTAGCCTATGACCTTACAATTTGAACACAAGCAAGATAATGTAATTTGCTACAACTTTTGTATTCACTACAACCATAGCAAACATCATTTACACCACGAAAATAATTGCACAAGCAAAACTGCAAATGCAACCCAACAACAGTGGTACAGAAAACTGATAGGAACTTCAGATAAGCATAATTGGAGTTCTAGACCTCCAACAAACATGAACCATAACTTTTTGAAAAGCTTAGGAAGTTACCTAAAACTTTAGTATTCTCATATTAGGATGATTCTAAAGTTAGAAGGGTCAATTAATCCAATAATTGCATCTCTGTCCAAAACATAGACAGAAACTGACATGCCACTTTAAACAGCTATGACTGGAGGTATACATGTCCAATAAATGTGGTTCTATACTTTTTAGAAAGCTTATCAAATTCTAAACAACTTTGTTGTAAACACCTAAAGCTAATTCTACTATTAAGAAGGCCCCATAATACCAACAAGGTAACACTATCAGAGTTTGGGCAGAAACAGCCACTGATATTTAAGCAAGTATAACTCAAGATCTACTTAACCAAAAATCATGATATTTAGCTTTTTGAAAAGTTTAATAAAAGTAATACAACTCATGTATTATCACAAAGTCATGATTCATAACCTAACTAAGCCAATTAATTTAATCTTGCAGGCCTATTCAGAATAGGGGTAAGGCAATATAGGTAATTTGTTATTTTTATAGATCTTAAACTATCAAGCCTAAAATACTGAAATTTTTACCAGACATCACTAATCACATCAGTAACACTCCACACAAATTTCATATTTATTTGAGTAAAATAAATGCAGTTATAAAAATAACAAGACATGACTAGCATTAAGAACCTAACTGCCTAAATCTATTTTTACAGCTAAACCTTTAAACTAAAACATGTAATATTATTGATCTAGTACATAGAGAATTTCACAAGGATTCCAAAAAGTCCACATTTGTTATTTTAGGATTTTTCTACTAATTAATACGGATTTTCAAAGTGGAGCATTCAAAACTGTAAAAACCAGAGAAAAAAAAGCGGTCGAAATCTTGCATCGGGGCCCCTGCGGAAAACACAAAATAAATATGAACAAATTGATCCTTTTTGGACTGTTCACTGGAGTCACTAGTTCTTCACAAAACCCCCTGCCTTTTCCCTTATTGCCGCGCGAGGTCCATCGTCTTCCTCCTCCGGCCGGAACAGAGCAGCACGCCGGCGCTCACGCTTCCGGCCACCGTGGTGCTCACCGACGGCGAAGGAAGGGTGGAGGAGCACCAAGGGAGCATAGTGGACCTTTAGGACTATCTTTCTCGGCCTGAGATGAGCCTGAACGGCCTAGCCACGCGCGTGCACGGGCCAACCACAGCGACCGTGCGGCCGACGGTGCTCCGGCGGGTTGCGCAGCTAGGGAGGGGCCCAGAAAGGGGCGGCAGGAGGAGAAGGTGATGCCGAGCTTGGTTTAGATGGAGGAGGGACAGAGTGGAGGCAGTAGCAGTGGTGAGGAGCTCTGCTTGGCTTGTCCATGGCAAACGCGCTCTGGCGCGCGCGTGCGGCACAGAGGCGAGGGAGGAGGCGAGCAGGGCGAGCAGAGAGGCGAGTGAGGAGGCGAGGGCCGCTCGGCTTTCACTCCAGAAGGGCACTGGGGATGTGATAGGGCAGACACGTGGCAAGCGGCGCGTTGCAATGGCGGGTGCGCTCTGTGCATGGCGGGCACGCCCTAGACACGTGCCGCCCATTGAGGCGTTTTACCGAGCACGTGGCGGGCAACAAAGCGATCAGCGTGGGGCACGATTTTGGGCCGTTTGTAGGCCAAATTTGGACATGGGCCCAAAATGAAGTTTGGTCTACACCTGATACTCTCCAACTTCGCTTAAGAGTTTAGGGTCATTAGGGTTATGGTTTAGCAGATAACGTGCTCCAAACTTTGGTTTGTCAGCGCATTGACAGCGATGAACAAGAGTCCAAAATTGATGGTCAAAACGAAGTCCAACGAGTGCCATCTTTTTATATGCTCTTCTCCATAATATAACCTTCAACTTTTATTTTTGGACCAACTCAAGTTGCTTAGCAAAATTTGGAGAACGCGGGATGTCAATGTCGATGTCAGTGAATTCCGGACTGCAAACACTGTCGGGTTGATTTCAGCTTTTCTATTAGACTTTGCGCCTTGTTTTGATCCATTTTGAAACCGAATCATGACTTGGTCTTTTAACAAAGTTTGTTATAATCAAACTTTTATTCAACTTTCATTTTTGGTCAAACCTCATATCTGGTCCAGAAGTCAACTTTATTTCTCGGTCAACGCAAAGCCCTTTTTGCTATAGAATCTAGGGTTTCCGTGATTTTCGGATATTTTCTCCATCTTTGCTCAACACGAACCCTTCATAACTTTTGTTATAGAGTTCAATTAGAGTTGTTGGAGCAAGGTTGCAAGGTTTGGTTGACGTCATAGGTTTCCATCTACTTGATAAAGTAATTCATGCAAAGATATGACTTATCATTTCATGTGACTTTTTGATTTCAAACTTCATGAAACTTTTCCACAGGTCTAGATGGATGCATGGGGATGTAATGTACATGGAGTAAGCATGTTTAGCATTACTCTTGCATAATCTTAACAAGGGTCCATATATAAGCAAATGTGCGTGGCCCAAGTTTAAGTTGGAGCTCCATCATGTAGATTTGATCTTGACACCTTCATTACCACTCGACATGTCATGTTTGAGCTCAAACTCATTGCTTAACTGGTGACAAACACCTAGGGTGTTACATAGACTTCATTGCCAACTGGCTCGGCGTACTACACCTCTGCAAGGAGGCACTTGTTCTGGTGCCCATCGGAGGGTCGCCCTCCATCGGCTCAGGGACACCCAAAGACTTCAATGACGAGGCACCTACGCTACGTTCTGAGCATACGCTCTGCTCAAACCCCACTATGAGTAATGTATGCTTTGTTATTTACTCACTATTTACTATCTTTTGCTGATTTTCTAGAGAGACCTCGTTGTCCACACCACGACCGCCATGTGATCGGTTCCCCTATGGCCTCACGTCCCCCATGGACATGTATGCTTGGGGGCTCCGAAGGACGCTGGTGCCGCCCCTCTCACATCTGAATTCGTGGGAATGGCGAGCTATGCTCCCACCACTTTCCACGAACTCCTGTATGAAGGGATTGAGAGCGATGGCTTTAGCACCGGCGACGTGGCACCTAGCCATCGTCCATCCTGAGAGTACACTATGGCGGACGCTTTGGGATAGCTACCGGTGGTAGCAGAGTCCTTATAGACTCACAGCCCTTCGGACCCTTGTGTGGGGGCCCTCGCACTTGCACAAGAGCATGGTGAGGAGCTACAACAACGATGGTAGAACCAACCACCACTTGCATTGGCGCGCTCGGCGCACCATGCTATGCCCTATGCATGTAACCCGACGAGCGGCGCTTGGGGTCACGCCCGCCAGGTCCAGCGCAACATCATGATGGGGGAATGATCCCCCATAGTTCGCTCGAGCTAGCCTTCTCGAGCCGAACGACCCCTAGGAGCGGGCGGTCCACCGAAACCTTCAGGCGCTGGTGGAAGCCATCGCCGTTCAATAGGCCAAAAGCTCCATATCGTGACTCTAACTCGTGGCCTCTCCCCCACTAGGTTAGTGGGGACACACCAGACAGATCGCTCCATCCACTCACCGATATAGCCACTAAGCACGGCATAGGAGGCTATAGCTGTGCCGCGGTCCAACCCGACACCTGCTCCACATTGACTGCCGATACGTGAATGGATTGGTCCAAACCAAGATGCTCGCAACGTCATCAGCAATCGACATTAGGCCTGGCATGATGATGACATCCATCGGGCGGCAGTGATAGCAGGCAACACGGGCCTCGACCAGACCATTGAGGGGAACGGTGAAACATGCCCAGGCATGGTCGCCTGCTAGACGACAGGAGTCCTAGTCTAAATGGCCTAGGACCATGGGCCTTTGGTCGATGCATCCAGAGGGCGCCGTTCCCACAATGCTTTTGACCATGCACCAACATCGCCAAGTACACCGGGGAGACGAACCCCGGTAAATGGCTCGAAGATCTAGCCAGCGGGGTGGATGATGACCATTTCATCATTCAATATCTCTCGATCTGCGTGGGAGAACATGTTCAGGCATGACTTGAATTCCTCTCACATGACAGCATCCGTGACTGGGTGAACCTAAAGAGCAACTTTGTTGAAAATTTCTAGGGGACGTATGTCCACCCTGGTAACTCCTAGGACCTCAAGAGCTGCCAGCAGGAGCCCAGTGAGTCCCTATGGGATTACATCTGTAGGTTCTCCCAATGATGCAACTCCCTCCCTAATGTTATCGACGTAGATGTCATCAGCGCATGCCTCTTCGGGACAACCTGCAAGTCCCTGATCCACAAGCTTGGCTGCTAGAAGCACCATACCACCCATGACCTGCCCGACGTCATCACGAACCACGCCTTTGGTGAGGAGGCGGTCTTCAATGTAGGCTAGGACAAAGGCAAGGCCAAGCGCGAGGACTAAGATGAGGGCCCCTCCACATAGAGGGGCAAGAAGAACAAAAAGGATTGGCGTCGACCGGCCAACACCGCGTTGGTCACCACAGCTGATCACGCTGGCAAGCAGCCCCAACAGGGCCTGCCTGACCACTTCAACAAGCTCATAGATAGCCCATACACCAACTACACCTACCCTATCAAACACCTCTACAAGGACTATGAGCTCCTCAAACATTTCCTACGACAGGTCGACGGGCCAAAAGAAGGAGATGGCAAAGAGGCAGCAGCTAAGAAAGGAGGCGCGGTGGGCAAGGATGGGGATAGCTTCCCTGACCCTAAGGAATGCATCATGATCTTCGAGGGATGCGACGCCATCTACTCCAAGCACCAGCACAAGGTACGCTACAGAGAGGCATGCGCCGCCGAGATGGTCGTCCCCTCCTTCCTTAGCTAGTTAGAATCTTTGATCACCTTCGATCAGAGGGACCATCCCTCCCACATCACTAGACTAGGATGCTACCCACTCATCATTGACCCCATCGTCCATGAGAAGTGCCTCACCAAGGTGCCGATGGATGGAGGCAACAGCCTCAACATCCTCTATGTTGACACCCTCGACACCATGCACATCCCCCGATCAGAACTCTGCCTAGCGGGCTCTCCCTTCCATGGCATGATCCTAGGAGCACAGGCATACCCGCTCAAGTAGATCGACCTACCCGTCATGTTTGGCAACTGAGCCAACTTCCACTCGGAGGTCCTCACCTTCAAAGTGGACTTCCTAGGGTCCTACCATGCCATCTTGGGGCGGCCATGCTACGCCAAATTCATAGCGATCCCCAACTACACCTACCTCAAGCTGAAGATGTCAGGACCGAACAACATCATCACTGTGGGCAGCGCCTTCTCACACGCCTTCATGTGCGACTATGGGCATTTTGAGCTCGCCACCGCCGTCATCAACTCATACGAGCTCTCGCAGCTTAGGGAGTCATCGACCCTAGCAGTCTCGGACTGCAACAAACCAACCTCCTCGATGGCCTTCTGCCCATTTGAAGAAACTAAGGCTGTGGGGATCGACCCCGCTGACCCAACCAAGACGGTGTGGATTGGGACCTAGCTCCCGACCAAATACGAAGGTGACCTTGTCGACTTCCTGCATGCCAATCACGATGTCTTCACATGTGTCGGCATGAAATTTTATCCCATGCCGAGGGCACACGAGCAAGCCGAAAGGGTCCACTCAATGGAGCTGGAGATCCACCTAGCTTCAGCGTAGGGATGGTCGATCCTACGTACTCCTCTCGAGACATGCCAGTCAATTTGACCCTACAATTGATAAGGAGAGAAAATCTAATCGGTAATTTAAGGCGGAACATACCGGTGTTGCCAAACAGTCCCAAATGTGAGCTCTGAGAGCTGATATGGAAGAAAATTGATTAAATAGTCGATTCCAGCAAACTCATAAGAATGAATCAATTAAAGCTCATAGAATTATGGAAGGTAAATTAGTTATCGCTCAGGATAGATCTCATTATTTAGACAAACATTAGTCAATGGCAAGAGGATGTCAACAATGATTAGTTTATGCTAAGCCAATGACTATAAGTAACCGAATCCCTTTTGTATAAATGAAACCGTTCATCATCATTTAACCATTTGATAAAGACAAATCTAATGAATATATTAGATCTCATCTATCACTATGGCCAGTAGGGCAAGATGTAGAATCATGCAGGCCATGGAAACAATAATAGATTCGACGACCCTAACTTATTACTAGTGTCAATGGGGCATGAGGTAGAATCATGCAGGCCGTAATACAATAATAAGATCATGGGGCTAACATATCTTTTGACGTATCTTTACTTCAATGGTCTTGTGATGTGAACTGTTCGTGAAAGCACTCGATATCGGCTAAAACAGCCGATTCAGGCATAGCACATAGTTAAGGTCATACCCTATCAGGAATAGATCTACCAAATAACGGTCCCCACTTCATAGTGCTAATAGTGGGGCATGAGGCAGAATCACGTAGGCCATGATAATGGGCTATGAAACAATTTTCGTTAGCCAACAGATCTATTCAAGACTAAAACATGCCTTATCCGCACACTATACGTGATCAAGATTGACATAGAATGGTCGATAAAACATAACTCATCATTTAAGATGCAGATTAGATCAAATTCATATTAACAAACGATGGGTTAAGAAGGATATAAGGCTGATCTAGATCAATCCCAATCGGGCGAAGTGATATTGTTGTAATTAAATAAATAATGGAAGCAATAAGCAATATCGGTAACTTAATGAATCTATCCGAAGGAACGCCGCCCTTAGATAGAGCCGATAACTTGACCTTAATCTAGTTTGGGCAGTGGAGGTCAATCGGATTGATATAGCCTTACTTGAACTAGACAAGAGTCGATAACTAACTTATACCAGAGTCGCAGTGGAGGTCGACCAGATCGATGCAGCCGTACGAATAAAAGTATAAGCCATGATGATACTTACAGATAAGCAATGAAGATCGATTGGATCAATGCAGCAGTACTTGTTGAAGAACTCACTGAGATCTACTCTACTCCTACTCCTAAGGGGTAGCCAGAGTCAAAAAGTAAGTAACTTGTATTTGATTGATTATGTGTCCCTTGCAATAGCCGAGGTTTGATATTTATACCCGGAGCCTAAATATGAATCCTACTTGAGCACGACTCATTACAATCTTCAGCATAGAAGAAAACATTCCTAATTTAAGATAACTTGAACCCTAATCTTTCCCTTTTTATAGAGTCCGATATGTAGTTTCCTGGCGCCAACCATAGTTCATCATCGCTATCTGCTGACGTCATCTAATGAGATCCAATCTTAGAGTCGTATCTGAATTAGCTGATATCGATCCTTATGCAATTGATTCCTTGATGGGCACAATTTTTGAAGCCTTCGAATTCCCGCGTTCTTCTCTCCAAATTTTGGTGTAAACACATGTCTCCCAATTTTGGGATAAAAGTGATTTTATTCCAAAATTCTTATTTATCCGTTTACCTTGTCGCAACCGTTTTGGCTCTGAGATATACGCGCGAGTCCTGACTTCCTGGGCTGAGTCTTATATAATGTCCCAATAGAATCTTTTCCAACTCATTCAGCATGTTTGCTTTCCCCTTCTTGCTCGAGCAAATCTCGACAGCCGACGCCGCCATCGCCAAAGCTCCAACCCTAGCAAATCTTCTGCCCTGTCAAGCTTTTATTCAAGCGGTCTCCCTTAGATTCACATCTTTTTCAGTAGTAATGGTGACCATGTCCCCGAGGTATGCCTTCAAATCCCCATTCTCAAAATGTTGTTGGCTACCCTGCATTTCCTTTGTCCCCAAATTTATTTTATCCGATTTCTTAGAAATAAGAAACGAAATCTTGATTCCATCAGCTGTTACTTCTAATGTTTATTTTCTTAGGCCTATGGGTGACCCTGATCCATTTGATTTCCTCCGTCAAGAAACCAACCAAATTCCCTTCAAACGGTCTATAGTGGATTTGTCCTCCTAGACTATCAAAACCCCCTTCAAAAACTGGCCTAAAATGCCCAGGGGTGGAGAAATTGGTTTCACAGGGTATGCGAGAAAAAAGGTGGAGATTGGGAGGTGTATGATTTGAATCAATGTTTAACACTTTTATTGTCCGGGATAGAGAGGAATGATTCACTTTTGATTTTAGCATCCTATTTCTGGTCCAATACCCTAAATGCTTTTGTTTTTGATCATGGCCCGATGACTATTACCCTGGTCGATGTTTACATGTTGACCGACGTTAGGATAACTGGGTCTGTGTATCCTTATGAATACTTGAGTGATGGTTCCAAGAAACTAGCCAAAATATCAGACTACACAGGATGGGCAAGTTATATTCTGAACCATATTAGAGACGAATCGACTATTGGTCAAAGGGAATATGTGGCCTTTCTGAATATGTGGTTAGAGAGATTCATCTTCTGTGGGTCATCTTGTGGTCCGACTTATAATCATAAACTCATGGCAGAGCATCTAGTAGTAGGCAAGGACATCCCTCTTGGAAAGTATCTGCTAGAAGCTACTTATCATCTGATGTACTAGGTAGCCACACAATTATTGAAGAATGAACCAGTGCATACCATTAGTGACCCTTAGTGGTTGATACAAATGTGGCTCAACCTATATATGTATAAGATTGCAAGGCCTAATCTGAGAAGCCTAAGTTTCATTTCCTCCAATTTTGATGAGGAATATAGAGGTGAAGAAGGAAGAACTCAGTAGTGCATGAGCTATGGTGAGGCTGCATCGGCCATAACAATTGATTTTGACATTGGCCATCTCTTCAAGAAGTTTTACAGGGGGTTTGATGTAGGCATCCTGACTTGATTACCATATGATGATGATGAGAATAATGACATGACCTTCCCATTCAAGTTTCAATTTGAGTCAGGCTGTTCGGACGAGACGGTGGCTACAATTTTTAATTCCTTCATCAATCCATGCGTTCTCCCCACCGAATTTTGTCACGGTCTTGACAAAATGGCTACAAGCTCCTCCCTTCTAGACAACCTCCTGACTTATGAGTCCTACAATTCATCTTTTGTAGCCCATCGGTTTGGCTTTGGTCAGCTCCCCCCAATTGTTCTTCAGAAACATATTAAAGCCAAGAGAAGACATCAGTGAGGCTATGGAAGCCTCCAGAGTTTTCCAATTGGGATCGAACCTTCCTTCCCTTTGCGTGCATGACTAGATTAGAATCAACTCCTCCACTCTCTTTGACTCTTGGTGGCAAGAATGACACTCTCATCTTTTCTGCGGGTTGGTCCATCCTTTGTGTATATCCCAGGATGGAGAGTTTGTTTCTGATGGAGAGGTAACTTGCCATTTCTTTTCAAGAAAACTGTTCGATGAATTTCTCTACCAACTATTCTAATTGACTTTTTTAGGATGCTGAATTTGATCCTCCAAGCTTGGATAGGAAGGGGCATCCCATAGATTACCAGTCGCCGTGCCCAGTTTCAAGAATAGGATCGGCTGCCCCTTCACTAAAGAAGTTGATGAAAACTCATGCTGCCTCCTCTATCATGACATATCAATCTTCAAAGTGCAAGGCAGTTCATGGGACAACCCAGAAAACCACTACTGGAAAGAGACTCCGCAAAACAAGACCATCAGCTGCTCAGGTAAATAATTTATCTCCTTAAAAATGTTATTCAACTGCTGATCCTGTTCTTTCACAGCTATCAAGTATTATGTCCCAACCAACTCTAGGTGCTATCCTAGGCATTTGACTCAGCGTCAACTGAACTCCCATCGACTGATCCTCAAGAGGAGCCAATTTCGATTGAAATAACCGATGCTTCCATAACAACAGAAAATGTGAATTTTATCCTTGACGCTTGTTAGAGCATTTTCTTTAACTTTTAATCTATTTGGCTTTCACTCTTCATCTGGCTTTTACCATGCTAGATACTTCCTAAGGAAAAACCCATGCAAGAGCAGGAGCCTGACAGTCCACTTAGGGATCCTGCCAACATCGAAGGTGATCCTGTTGATTCCCCCGCTTAGTATGCAACTAATGGTAAGGAAGTTAAACGTCCCCTTTATTCTTCTGCAATAATTTTGAACTAAAATTTGACATTGCAGGTACAAATGTTGAAAGCTTGGAGCTGATTCAACCAGATGCTATTGGTGCATCATTAGTTGTCCCTTCTCCTCAGGTAGAGGCTACTACGAAAAAGGTATTGCGCTCATCTTGTCGTTCATTTCATCATAAACTGATCCAATTCTCTTAATCAAGATTCTTTTTAAATGTAGGTATTCGATCTTCCAGCCCTGGGCTACTCTTTCAATCTTGAGGAGTATCTTGATGGAGATAAAATTAGTTCATCAGCCACTTCTTCCAAGGACATCTTGCCTAAAGAGACCAAGAATCAGCTAAGAGATGTTATGCCAATGTTTGAGAAGAATATAGCCGATTTGGTCCAAGATACTGATCCAATGCATAGAGTATTCTTAGCCATCAAGGGTAATCCATCCCTAGTTCTCTCTAGAGTCTTGTCTCCCTTTTCTATCTTTGAAGATCAGGTCCTAAAGGTGAAACAGGCTCAGAAGAATTTGTTTGATCGTAAAACTTTATTGGCCAAGGGGAACTCTAACAGGCAAGAGGCAAAAGAACTATCATAGTTGATTGATCACTTGAAGAGCTCCTCCCTCAGTATTGATCTAGAATTGTCTCAACTAGAAGCCAGGCATGTAGAACTTGAGAAGAAACTGGAAAACATGAAGGCCACCATTGATCATCACAAGTCCACCTAGCTCAAATACCTGACGCCATTCAACAAAAGAAACAGGAACTGCCGGCCAAAGTCAAAGAAGGTAGAGCTATCCGAAGTAGCCTTAAGAGCATTCCTGGATCAGCCGAAGAAGATAAGCAACAGATCATAGAAGCTGATGCTATCTGACTAGAAGTACTAAAAGCAATCCAGGATGTTCTAGGTTCATAATTCATTTATCATCTATTTTGTGTTGAATCAATGACAGCCACATTCTTTGTTGTCTCATTATACTTCTTGTTTTGGCTTAAAGAGCCAATTTGAAATAGTCGATTCCAAACCTCTAATTTTAATCCAATTAAGTCTAAAAACACGGCTTTTATTAAGAGAGACCTTCGATCTTCTATCTTTAGTCACCCAACGCCGTATTCTCTTCGGTATTAGTGAGGTGGCGCTTCACCTTCTATTAATTGTGGTTGCCTTTTGCATGTCTCAAGGCGTCCACCTCTTCACTCCATGGCTTTAAATATCGGCCGAGGGCTCCAGCCTCGAACACATCTACACTTGCAACCGCTCCTGTTCCTTTGCACTTCTCCGCCTTTGCAAAACTCCATAGTGGCCTTCCTCTATTCCTGTAGATCCAATTAATCTCATGGCTGGCGAAGATAACCATGACAAGCGTGCGGCGGAGGAGATCCCGGAGGAGAATATGTCAATGAACCAGCGCCTCCGATGCATGAGGTAAGATTGACATCTTCTGTTCACGATGATGATCTGTTCTGACTCGCCTATAGGTTCACCTTAAATGATAGTCTTTGTCCTCTTCCTAGGGTCAATGAGCCCTCTAGTGTTGTATCCTCCGCGCCAACCTCACCGTCGGACTCCTCTGACTCATACAATGGTGATGATGCCTGGTGCTTCCTCTAGGAGTGGAGGGCGGCCTAAGACCGCTATTCTGAGGTGACTCAGGAATATGGCCAGCTCGAGATCCACTTCGGGGTTTCTCAGGCTACCCTTCATGCCGCTGAAGAAGAGGCCAGCATCATTCAGGCGTGGCTGGCTGAATCCGATGCCATGGTGGCGGGTAAGATGAATTCTAGAAACACCTCCACTCTAATTTCTACTATCTTTATCTTGATAGTCTTTCTATTCCTGTGATTGCCAGCTCTGATGCTGCAATTGGAGTCTCTCCAACTAGCGGTGAATGTGGCTGTGGACACCATCAATGCTCAGGGTTCCCTCATTTATGCTCGTCTCTAAGACATCACAACCTGTGTTCAGGAGATCGCCCTCCATGGCGTTCGTCACAGCGCATCGGTGGCGCTGACCGTGGCGCAAGTCTAGATAGGGTATGAGCTCCATGCCATGGAGACTGGCTTCCCAATGGCCGATGGTACTAAGGAATATGAGGACCTACTCGAAGAATTCATCGTTGCCACGGAGGCCATTGTGGACATTACATCCTCTCAGGATGTAGTGAACAAGGTCTTTGATTAGTTTGTACTTAGGGTAAACCGATGAATAAAGACTCATGTTCTTTCATGAATGTGTCTCAGTGCAATGCCCTTGTGTATGACTACCTTTATTTTTTTTGCTCTGGACGGCTTTTATGTTTTCAAAGATCTTCATTTTAGATTTTCATTTTTTGAGCTAGAGGCAATACCTTCTCTGATATCGGCTATTAAAGCCGATGACTAAACGAATTGGCTATCAAGTATTGATCAAATGGTAGGATAACATTCCATTAAATATTTTTCGTCGATCACCATTGATAGGTTGCACCAGAACTCTTTAAACCAAAGGTTAAACGATTGATCGATTCAGAGCAAGCACCTCATCAAGTGCAACAAAACTTCTTTTAAGAAATCTATCAATTTTGACTCACACTTAGGATCCCATTTAGTGTTCATACATGTCGGCCTAAATCCATACTCAAATCCAATGCTTATTTCCCTTAATCCAACGGCCAACGGAAAGTCATGATTATTTATTAAAACAAACTTTTAGAGCCAATTGCTTGCATTGGCTATTGGCTTTCATTGCTGATTTTAATGAAACCTCCTTCCCATAACTTGCCAGAAAAACATTCAAAATCTCCTAGTTTCTAAAAGACTAGATCGACTGTTGTGAGGCTCATAGATTCATCAGCGCGAACCAGCTCGACATCATCTCCATGCCACTGAATCAAACACTGATGCATGGTTGATGGTATACAATAGTTTGCATGAATCCAATCATGTCCAAGGAGCAAACTATACGGCCTTTTTCCATCGATGATGAAGAATGTGGTGAGCAGAGTCTTACTCCCGATTGTTAGTTCGACATTCATTACCCCTCGGGTCTTAAACACATTACCTCCAAAGTCTTTAAGCATTATGTTGGTCTCAATCAGATCTCCTAGTCCCTTTCCAAGCTTGCAAAAAGTGGTGTAAGGCATGAGATTGATAGAAGCACCTCCGTCCACCAATATATTGTTCATCGGCTTCCCATCAACCAAACCTTTTACATATAAAGCCTTTAGGTGCAGATGCTTGACTGGTTTATCAAATATTGCTTGTTGTAAAACCGTTAAGTTGGCAACCATCTCCTCATACTCTGATTCGTTGAAATCCAAATAAACTTCTTGATTTGTCGGAGCTCTGAACTCTGATGGCAATAGAAAAGTCATTTGAATATTAGCCGATGATTGCTTTCTATTGGCTGTTTGCTTAGCACGCCATACATGAGATTTACTAGATGCCTGAGCCTATTTCAACTCTTTATTCCTTAGGCGTTGCACCCTTCTCTTCTGGCTTCTTGTTAAACCTCCTGGACACCATTGGCCTTCCTGCCAAACATATTCTCTCTCATTGCCTTCTTCTTCATAATCAGTCCAATCTTGATCGACAACTCTTTTTCCCAGCCGATTCTGAATACTTCCATTTTTTAAGCATCGATCCATGTTATTATTGTGATATGCATCTTGAGCATGGATAGACTAGCGATTGACTCAAGATTGCCTAAACTCCTAATACTGATCACTGCACTCTAGATAGTTACTCCTGGTAGGCAACTTCAAACCTTCGTTCTAGCAATGTCTGAAGAAAGGATAATTCTAATGCAATTCGGTTTGCTTTCTTTCATACCTCTGTTTTTTCTATTGACGCTGGTATTCTTGCTTTTCTAACCAACGCTGATAATCCTTTTCCCCTCTGCCCCTGCCATTTATTCAATAGAATTTGAGATGTAACATGTGGCTTTGTTGCCCCTTCCTTTGATATTTCTCCCTACTCATATCGGTTTTTTGCTTATTGCGACGTCTTTTAATTTCTCTATATTCGTCGACCGATATTTGTATCCTGGGATTGACTGTTCCAGCTTCTCTTAATTTAGTTGATGTTAGGACCTTAGTCTTTCCTTTGAGCAGCCTAGCATCAACCATATTTTGATCTCCTAGGAAAGGATTATCATCAACTTTCATTTTCCGAGGAGTATCAAATTTGAGCCTTCCTTGCTGAATAGCCCTCTGTATATGCTGTCGGAAAATTCTACATTCATTAGTGGAATAAGAGGTAGCGTTATGGAACTTGCAGAATTTCTTATTCTTCAATTGATTAGGGGCAACATAACATGATTATCCGGCAACTTGATCTGTCCCTTCTCAAGCAGGAAATCGAAGAGCTTGTCTGATTTTGTTACATCAAAGTCATAGCTCTTCTCGACTCCTCTTTCCTAGGGATTTGGCACCATTACTATCTTTTGCCCCAATTTCATTCAGCCACAGCAACCTCTTCTTCTTCTTCTTCATAGCCGTCATCGACTGAGTATAGATTATAAGCTTTAGCCACTATAGTACTCTTCTGGAATTGGGTATCTCTGCGCATACTCTGGAATTGGCTATTGAGCGCTGCCACTCATTGAGCCAATTGACCCAAGTTGTCAAATTCTTATCCCAGTAGTTTTTCTTTCCACATTGGCAGCATTCCTTGAACGGCTAAAGTAGCTAGTTGATCATCAACCAGGTTTAATGAGAAGCATAAGTTCCTAGTCTCTCAGAACCTCTGAAGAAACTCAGTGCCCGATTTATTAGTCTTCTGCCTTATAGTTGTCAGTTTGGTAATCTTCTTTTTTAGTCCTAGTATAAAAATATGTATGAAATTTCTTCTCAAGGTCAGCCCAGTTGGTGATGGAGTCGACCTATAGTGATGAAAACTAAGTGAAGGCTAGCCCTGACAGGGACAAGGAGAAGAAATGAACTCGATGGGCCTCCTCAACTGATGTCTCGTCTAATTATGTAAGATACCGACTGACATGCACTATTGTGCTTATGCTGTCTTGGCCAGTGAATTTAGTAAACTCTAGAAGCCTATAATTTGCAGGAAGAGTGACTAAATCATACCATTCTGGGTATGGACATTTATACAAAAAGGTCAGCCCTTTTGGCTTCAGACCAAACTGACTCTTCATCATCTCAATCACCTTCAGCAACAACTCATCAGCATATGAATTTGGATTTCTCTACACCTCCTGACCCATCTGTGGATTGAAATCCCATGTGCCTTGATACCTTGGATTCAGAATCATGTGAAGGGTGTATAATCTTGCCATAATGATACCCTTGTGGGATCTCTATCTGCTGAGTCCTTTGCTGGTTTGCTGCTTGAAGTCTCTGATCATAGACATGAGGATCTATATCTCTATGGATCCTTTGAATTAATGGTGCTATTTTTGATCCGACGATGGTATGTGGGCCAATGTGCCAAAATTAATCACCTAGTTCTGACCTTGCCCCGCCGGCTATTGCACATGCTGTACCGATGGTCTAGGATTGTACTGCGTCTGATTCGTAGTAGTACCTTGAGCTTGTTTAGATGAACCCTGAACTGCCTGGACATCATCATTACTAGCTAGTGTTGCTTCTTGATGGCTAGTACTGACTTGATTAGTCCCTTAGGTCGATGGATGTGGGATGTTATAATAAGCTGGCCCAACTTGACCAACCAGAAACCTAAGAATCGCATCTTTCATGGCATTGTGGAATGTGTCCAAGAAAGCTTCAATATGGCTTGATATGGCATTATGAACATATTTGTTTATAATTTCCATAAAGAAATGCCTATGTTCAGCTTCAATTGTATTTATCTGCCAGTGTAATAGAACTCTTGGTAGTGGATATTTCTGAACAATTGTGTTGTCATGTGTTTTGGTGTAGGATGACAAACTACTTGTTCTAAAATTCTTCTATAGCTTTGCCGATGACATCTTTATCTCCATCAGATAGATCTTCATACTGTACCATAAGGATGTCATTGTTGTTGTGAGCCACCATGATGATTATGGTGTCTCACCAGGCATGCCAAGAACGTGTGTTGACATGAAATTTTATCCTATGCCGAGGGCACACGAGCAAGCCGGAAGGGTCCGCCCGATGGAGCTGGAGATCCACCTAGCTTTAGCGTAGGGATGGTTGATCCTACGCACTCCTCTCCAGACATGCTAGTCAATTTGACCCTGTAATTGACAAGGAGAGAAAAGCTAATCAGAAATTTAAGATGGAACATGCTGGTGTTGCCAGACAGTTCTGAATGTGCGGCTCTGAGAGCCCACATGGAAAGAAATCGACTAAATAGTCGATTCCAGTATACTCATAAGAATGAATCAATTAAAGCTCATGGAATTATGGAAGGTAAATCGGTGATCGCAAACTTGGCTGTAACATTCGTGAGCCTCCGATGGTTCAACATCAAGCTGAATCCTAAAAAAATGTGTTTTCAGGGTTTCGAAGGGGAAGCTACTTGGATACATTGTGTCTGAGCACGGCATCAAGGCCAACCCCAAAAAGATCATGACCATCTCCAACATGGGCCCTATACGCAACGTTAAGGGCGTACAAAGGCTCACCGGCTGTCTAGCTGCCCTAAGTCGATTCATCTCCTGGCTCGACGAACGAGGAATGCCACTGTACAAGCTCCTCAAAAAGATGGGCGCCTTTGTCTAGACTGAGGAAGCTCAGCAGGCTCTGGAGAGCCTCCAAGCATCATTGACGTCAGCCCTAATCCTGGTCACTTCTGAATGGGGAGAACCCCTCCTCTACGTTGCAGCGAGCAACCATGTGGTGAGTGCCACCCTGTTCGTTGAAAGGGAGGAGCCGGGACACCACCTTAAGGTCCATTGACCTGTATACTTCATTGGGGAGGTACTCACCGACCCCAAGGTCTGGTACCCCCAAGTGCAGAAACTCCTATACACCATGCTGATGGTGACTCAGAAGCTCCTACACTACTTCACCGACCACGAAGTCGCGGTCGTCACTTCATACCCGCTCAAGGACATCGTCCGCAACCGTGATGCCACGGAATGGATCTCCAAGTGGGCACTTGAACTCATGGGCCAGGACATCAGGTATATTCCTCATACTGCTATTAAATCTTAGGCTCTCATGGATTTTATCACCAAATGGATGGAGGTCTAGCTACCGACCCCAAATGTCACCCACGAGTGCTGGACAATGTACTTCGATGGGTCCGTAATGGTGCCCGGCTCAGGGGGCTAGAGTGGTTCTAATCTCCCTAGATGGGAGTAGGCTCTACTATGCCATCCACCTCCATTTCTCGGCCTCAAACAAAGCTACAGAATACGAGGCCCTCATCAATGGGCTGTGCATCACCATCGAGCTCAGCACTATGCGACTCTACGTCTATGGCGAATCAGAGTTGGTCATTGACCAAGTCATGAAGGAGTCCTCCTACAAAAAACCCCTCATGGTAGCATACCACCAGGAGGTGCGCAAGCTCGAGGACAAATTCTAGAGGATCGAGCTGCATCACGTCCCTCGAAAGGACAACGATGCCGCCAATTTTCTCGCAAAATTAGCCGCTAGGCGAGATCTATCTTTGAGCGGGATCTTCATCAATGATCTCCACGAGCCATCCGCCTGTGTCCTAGAAGGTCCAATCCAGACACACCCTGATGCCAAGCCCGCACCCAGGGGTTCTGACCCCGACGCCAAGCCGGCGCTCGGGGGCTCCGACCCTAGTGCCTCCATGACGATGTCGCCCGCCAATGTCGCCATGTTGGCACTCGATCAAACTAACTGGCGAGCGTCGCTACTCGCCTACCTCCTTAAGGAAGTTCTCCTACCTGAAAGGATTGAAGCTCGATGGATCGCTCGATGTGCTAAGACCTTCATCGCGCTCGATGATGAACTCTACAAATGAAGTCCATCAGGGGTGCTCATGAAATGCATCCCTACCAACTAGGGGAAATAACTCCTCCTCGAGGTCCATGTCGGGACCTGCAAACATCATGCAGCCCCGAGGTTGCTGGTCAGAAAAGCCTTTCGCCAAGGTTTTTACTGGCCCAGCGCACTATGAGATGTAGAGGAGGTCATCCATAAGTGTGAGGGATGCCAATTCTACGCTTGACAAACTCATTTGCCAGCATAGGAGCTTCAAACCATCCCCATCACCTGGCTATTCGCGGTCTAGGGCCTCAACATGGTAGGACCCCTCAAAAAGGGTCTGGGTGGCTTCACTCACCTGCTTGTAGCGGTCGACAAGTTCACCAAGTGGATAGAAGCCAAGCCCATCACCAACATCCACTCGGAAGAGGCGGTCAAATTCTTCCTCGACATCATCTACCGGTTTGGCATTCCTAACTGTATCATCACTGACCACAGAACTAACTTCACCAGGAAGAAATTCCTAGACTTTAGTGATGGATATGGAATCAGGATCGACTGAGCCTCGGTCGGACATCCACGTGCTAACGGTCAGGTCGAGCGTGCTAATGGCATGGTCCTCCAAGGACTTAAGCCACGCATCTTCGACCAACTCAACAAGTATGTTGGGCGATGGGTTGCAGAGGTCCCAATAATCATCTAAAGCCTAAGAATGACCCTAAACCGATCCACAGAGTTCACACCCTTCTTTCTAGCCTATGGAGCTAAAGCAGTGCTGCCCTCCGACCTCGACCACAGCGCCCCAAGAGTGAAAGCTTTCGACCGCGATTGGGCCGTGGAGGCTCAGCAAGACGCTATCGACCTACTCGAGGAGGCCCACGAGATGACCGTCATCTGCTCCACTCACTACCAGCAAACTCTCTGTAGGTACCACGAAAGGAAGATTAGGGGGAGGATCCTCAAAGTCGGTGATCTCATACTCCGGAGGACCCAATCAACGAAGGAGAAACACAAACTCTCTCCACCATGGGAAGGTCCATATATGGTGACTGAGGTGATCCGACTAGGCGCCTATCGACTGAAGGACAACAACGGCAACGTTGTCACCAACACTTAAAACATTGAACAGCTACATCATTTCCCCCTAAATTTGATCTTACCGCTTTTATTCAAAACTTACTCCTGTAAAGCACCCTAGCCTGAACACTTTCAACCTAGGTCACTCGGGGGCTCCATGAGGGTACAATACCACCTCTCTTTTTTACTATCACATGGTAAAAAAACTTTTCACCCGAACAAAAGGGCATTCCATTCCATTGATTACCCTACGTGACTTTGTTTTTACTCTCGATCGAGCGCACCCCGCCACAACCTACGATTATGAGCAGTCGAGCCTCACAGGCCACGCCCGGGTTCTTAAAGTTGTAGCCTACGAAACAAACAGGTAGGTGCAAAAATGAAAGGATAAAAATAAAGCTATGCTAGGATAAAAAATAAGAAATAGATAGTGATTCTATCACAAAGCAGAACTGATGTATTCATTGATATAAAAACTATTCACATGGGGCTCCCATATGAACTTAACAGTTACATTTGCTGACTACTTCTACTCCAAATGCTATTGTGGCCACTCGATGGCATCGGCTGATGCCAAAGGTTAGGCCACGACACATGCCATCGGGCATAACCACCACTGCAAGGGCCCCGCCCGGTTCCGCTCCCTTGACTTCGGCGAGTGCAATGGGTACCCCAAGGGAATCACACCCATAGATGCTCAGTAGAAGAGCATGGAGCTCCAGACCTTCTCATGCAGTCATGGTAGCTCCTGGACAGGGACATTGCCCACTAAAGTATGGCCACCATGGCTGGATGATGTCTCATCAAACTTTATGAACTAGACAACCTGAGCAGCTATAAGGGCAAAACCCCCACCAGCGTAGTCCTAAGCGGCTTCCCCTCCTATAAGACTCGCTCAGAGAAGATTCGCTGGAAGGAGTCCATGTGCGGCCCCATCTCAATGAAGGCCTCATAGACGGTGATGAAGCTGGCGATGTGTAGTACCCTCTAGTGCGCCAGCTCCTTCTATGGAAGCAGCCCCTTCTCGGTGAGTTCCAACTTGACATTTGCACTCTGGATTCATGAATGGGTCTATGAGTTCTCCTTTCCCTCTCCCTTCCCCTATTTAAGGAGGAGATACAGCAGTTGAAGAAGTTCAAAGGATTGGGGCAAAAAACCCTCTCCTTTCCCTGATTCAATGCGAACGGGAACATGATGGGACGCGTCCGGACTGATTGGATGTGCCCTGCCCGATGAAACATCACCTGGTTAGACAGAATGTGGTCTGGGAATGGCCCATCACTACCGCATGTTGGGCACGGCAGACAAAAAGCCACCACGCACAGGCGGCCCTCCATCTTCCTAGGTAAGCCTTAGAAAAGCCCAACGATGTGATCTCTGTCTAGGAGAGACCAACGGGCTTTCTTAGTCGATCGCATGGCTCAAGCGAACACTGAGAAATAGGCAAAGAGCAGAGGGATGCCCCATGTGGGCCACGCCAACTCCATCATGAACGATGAGCATGGGTCCCGATCAGACATATCCGATAAAAATTCCTTAAACCTCGTTATTCAAGTCATCAATGTAACATTACCAACCCCCACTATTTCTTTATATGATAACCTACTGTCATTCATACATTCATACAATGTATTCATTCATTCCATAGATCCAAGGCATCACATATGCAGTTAAATGCATCACAATGCTCTGTGTTGCGTCACGAAGCGACAGTTGCCTCATTCAACATGAGCAATGACCGACCGAGGTTTGAAGGCTGGCCCACGAAGGGCTCTAGGCCACCTCACGTCAAACAGAGCTAGGGAAGAAAACACAGATAGACCCCGAGCGCCCCTTGCCCAGTCTGCCTCAAAGCAGACAGAGTCATCTCAACCTTCTTGTTTGATCCTAACCTTGAGCCAAACTCATAGAATCTCCATCGAGGGGAGGCCAGTGGACCACCTGGGTCGATCTCTAGAATGACCTAGGCATCTGTCGGGTTGTAGGTTAAGGAGCAGTGGAATGCCACATAAGGGCTATACCGACCCCGTCATGAACAACGGACCCAGATTTCACTCGAATGTGCCCATTAGCGAGCTCACCGAGTGCGTCACTCAAGCCATCGAGGAAAGCGACATTAGCTTAGCCCCTCCGGTTGTGGAAATTGTGGATGGGGTAATGCACGAAACTCAACCAACCCCTACCGGGTCCAACGAGGCTCGGGGGCTCAGAGCACCCGACGCTTGGATCCACGAGTCTGTCTCGCCTGATCCCTAAGCTGCCTCAGCTATGCTTGATGCCAGGATCCACGAGTCCATTCGTCTCGTCCGATCCCTAAACTGCCTCGGCTACGCTCGACGCCTAGATCCATGAGTCTGTCTCGCCCAATCCCTAAACTACCTTGGCTACGTCCAACGCCAGGATCCATGAGTTCATCCATCTCGCCCGATCCCTAAACTGCCTCAGCTACGCTCGATGCTAGGATCTGCAAGTCCATCTTGTCCGATCCCTAAATCTGCCTTGGATACGCCTGACGCCTAGATCCATGAGTCTATCTCGCCTGATCCCTAAAACTGCCTCAACTGTGCCCGATGCTAGGATCCACAACTCCATCTCGCTCGATCCCTAATCTACCTCAGCTGCGTTCGATGCCTAGATCCATGAGTCCATCTCACCCAATCCCTAAGCTACCTCGGTTGCGCCCAACGCTAGGATCCACGAGTCCATCTCGCCTGATCCCTAAACTACCTCGGTTGCGCCCAACGCTAGGATCCTCGAGTCCATCTCACCCGATACCTAAGTTGCCTTGGCTGCGCCCGACGCTAGGATCTACAAGTCTGTTTGTCTCATCTGATCCCTAAAAGCTACCTTGGTTGCGCCCATTGCCTGGACCCTCGAGTCCATCTCGCTTGATCCCTAAGCTATCTCAGCTGCACCCGACGCCAGGATCCACGAGTTCATCCGTCTCGCCCTGTAACACCCTAGGTGTTTATCACCAGTTAAGCAATGGGTTTAAACTCAAACATGACATGTCAAGTGGTAATGTAGGTGTCAAGATCAAATCTACATGATGGCGCTCCAACTTAAACTTAGGCCACACACATTTGCTTACATATGGACCCTTGTTAAGATTATGCATGAGTAATGTTAAACATGCTTATTTCATGTACATTACATCCACATGCATCCATCTAGACCTGTGGAAAAGTTTCATGAAGTTTGGAATCAAAAAGTCACATGAAATGATAAGTTATATCCTTATTGGAATGACTTTACTAAGTGCTTGAATTGCACTATTAAGTGAATGGAAATGTAGGTCATCAACCAAACCTTGCAACCTTACCCAAATGACTCTAATTGAACTCCACAACAAAAGTCATGAAGGGTTCGTGTTGAGCAGAGATCAAGAAAATGCATCAATCGGTCTAAAACTCAGATTTAAGCTTTACCGTGAGGCTACTTTGACTTAGTTTGAACTGTGGCTTGGAGTCTTTGCATGGTAGTGGAATCTAAATAAAAGTTGGAGTCCATGTTATGCACAACAAACTTTATTTTTGGACCAAGAGCTAGATCAGCTTGTAAGCAAGTCAAACCGAGGCTCAAACTTTGAATCAGCAGCTGTTTTCAGCACTTGAAATTTTTCTAAGTCTGGGAACGGAAATTTCAGTTTCAGGTTAGCTTATTTGGTGCTCTGTATCTCCCAAACAAGGCCGAACCAATTCATGAACCTTTAATAGAAGTTGTAGTACTCCCATAGATATACAACTTGTATTACTGACGTTTTTGCTGAAACTGGATGTACTAGGGAGTAGAAGAGGGAGAAGAATACGGTTTCAGTCATCCCGTAACTGAACTGCAGAATTTAGTTTTGAGGTACCCTCCTTTGAAGATCCATATCTCCAAATCTAGGCTGACTTAGCTCTTGATCCTTAAGGCAATATTGTTCACCTCACATAGATGTACAACTTTGCCTCTTGCGCCGTTATCAAATGACCACTGTATCGGGAGATAGAGGATGGTAAAATTTGGAGTTTCAGTCGTATTTTCGCGGTAGTATTGTTACTCCCTTCAAGTCTGTGAATGCATGGGCGTCGTGGCCGACCTCTGGCAAGACAGCGACGCCACGTGGTTCCCTCTGTGCTGCCCTCGCTCGACACGTCGCTCCTCCGATTGAGAAAAATCGAGCCCGAGCCCTGCCCTCCTGCCCTCTCCATTCTCCTCCCTCCTGCTCGCTAGCTCTCGCGCTTTCTCCCGCTGCTCTCGGGCCTAGGAGCACGAGCTTGCCATGGCTGCCACGGCAAAGCCATGCCCCATCCACCCTCGCTACTCGGCGCCTTCAACCATCTGAGCACCCAGCTCCATGCACCTCCAGCGCCTCCTCGCATCGTTCCCCAGCCAGCGAAGCGCTGGAAAGCCTCGCTGCCGTGGCCATGCCCGTCCGACACCACATATTGCCGCTGCCGAGCGACTGCTGGCTGCAGCTGGCCAAGGCCAGGGCCAGGCGCGGCCCCAGCTGGCCACTGCCAGATCCCGGCCGGCCCTTCCTCGCCGCCAACGGTGACCTCACCGGCCGTAGCAGTTTCCCTGCGTCCAGCGTCGAGAGAAAGAAGAAGAGGGGTGAATCATAAATAGAAGCTTCTTCATGTGTTCACTTTGCATAAATGCCAGACACATGTATTTACATATATGGGCTTAGTTGGTTTCTGAGAGCTCCAGGGTTCCAAATGCAAAAGTATTTTTTTTTCGGTTTAATCTTTTCTTTTGTAGATTTCTGTGCTGAAGTTTGGAAAATCATAGTAAATCATAGGAAATTCGTAAAATAGTAAATGTTGACTTTTTGGAATCCTTGTGAAATTATCTATGTACTAGATCAATAATATTACATGTTTTAGTTTAAAGGTTTAGCTGTAAAAATAGATTTAGGCAGTTAGGTTCTTAATGCTAGTCATGTCTTGTTCTTTTTATAACTGTAGTTATTTTACTCAAATAAATGTGAAATTTTTATGGGGTGTTACTGATGTGATTAGTGATGTCTGGTAAAAATTGCAGTATTTTAGGCTTGATATTTTAAGATCTATAAAAATAACAAATTGCCTGTATTGCCTTACCCCTATTCTGAATAGGCCTGCAAGAGTAAATTAATTGGCCTAGTTAGGTTATGAATCATGACTTTGTGATAATACATGAGTTGTAGTACTTTTATTAAGCTTTTCAAAAAGCTAAATATCATGATTTTTGGTTAAGTAGATCTTGAGTTATACTTGCTTAAATATCAGTGGCTGTTTCTGCCCAAACTCTGGCAGGGTTACATTGTTGGTATTGTGGGGCCTTCTTAATAGTAGAATTTGCTTTAGGTGTTTACAACAAAGTTGTTTAGAATTTGATAAGATTTCTATAAAGTCTAGAACCACATTTATTGGATATGTATAACTCCATTTATAGCTATTTAAAGTGGCATGTCAGTTTCTGTCTATGTTTTGGATAGAGATGCAATTATTGGATTAATTGACCCTTCTAACTGTAGAATCATCTTAAGATGATAATAAAAAAGTTGTAGATAACTCACCTAAATAGCTTGTGTTAAATTTTCATGGCATGTGGCCAAGTAGTTTGTGATTTATGACTGTTCTAAGTTGGTCTTCAGAAATTGTAGCTTTGTGGAATTTCTGGACCAGCATTGATAAATGTGCCTGTTTAACCTTGTTAACTTTGGAATCATGCTGATAGGTTTAAATATGAATTATAGACAATTTCATAAGATTTCCAGAATGTCTTCTTGCAAGTCATTTGGATTTGTGTAACTCTAGTTATAGCTAAATCTTGTAGCTGCTGTTTGCATGTCCAGAAATTGGCAGATTCCAATTATAGTGTTTGCTTGTATATTGTTAAGTGTGACTTATGCCTTGAATGATGACTGAGTTAGAGCACCTGAGATCTTATGAAACTTGTGTCATGCTTGGTGTTGTCGTCTTCTTTGTCATCTTAGCATGATAGATTGTGTGATGTTTAAGTTAAGCATCGCAAAGTACTTAAGTGCGTTAGTGTAAACTATGCTTGTCTTGCTTGCTATTTTGTGATGCGTCTCATGGTACTATTCTTCATATTTATGCACTTGCATATTGCATCTCATCTAAGTACGCTAGATGAACCACGTGAAGGATGTGATGTTGGAGCCAAACCCGAAGACAGCGTTTGATGGATCTATCCTGAAGATGGAAGGACTAAGCAAGTGCTAGGACCTGAGATGTCACCAGGACGGTGCAACCTAACTGAACTGACTTGTGTTGGATCCCAGGCAAGCCCTGGAGCATTCTAAGTCTCCCATGTTTTTACAAATATCTTGAGTATCTTTTATTGTTGATGATGCATTAAGTACAGGAATTGGTTGGAACCAATTGTTGCATTATATCCTTACCTTGTCCAGATAAAATCCTATGAATCCTAATTAAGTGTAGGATCGAATGATGCTTAGCTATGCATAGACTGGTAGAAGTCGGGTGATTTCCTGTCACCTGCGAGATGTAGGATGAGCTCTGGTCACGGTTGGCTATATTTGCTATCGTGGGAAAAGAACCATGTGTTAACAATGAATGGAGACCGGACAGGATGATGGTAGTGCAGCAACAAGGCATGGAGGTCTTGGGTGTGAATCTATCCCCGTCTGTGTCATTTAAGGACCGATTCGCTATACATCCTCAGGTCATATTGAACGTAGCCTAACACTTAGCTGGCCAGATAAGTCGTTCCGACCGCAAAGCCGAGTAGCTCAACTCAGGCCGGGAACGCGAGCAGTGGCGGCATTCTGGAGGTAGTAAGGATGTGCGGAGAGCCATTGGCATAAGCCCAAGGCGGGTTAGAGTCCCGAACAACCTTGGCAGAGTGGTTCTCTGAGAATGCCGATCTGTTCGGACTCGCAACTCCTAAATTGTGCCAAAGGTGACTTGTTTGCGACCCTGACGGGGGAAGCAGGGTTTGTGTTAGGAATACCCCTCCAGCTGGATAGGAATCGATTCGAATCGCCGTCTCTCCCGGATAGTGAGAACTTGACTTGAGCAGCGGCAACGTAGATTCACTAAATATAAAGATATGGTTAAATGATGATGATAATGATGATGATAATGATGATGAGCCATGAAATACCTGATATGGTTATTATTGTTTGCAACTAAATCAAATGATTGATTAGTACAGGTGCTAATATAGATGGTAGGAAATGGCTAAAAGTCACTGCTAGTACAGGTAAATAATGCAAATGGTTACTCAAGCTTTTATGTAAAAAGGTTGTCCAGCAAGATCCACTGATAAAGCCTTGCATACTCCTTGGTGTCATTTATTTCTGGTTTATGACGGATAAGTCTAGCTGAGTACATTTTCGTACTTAGGGTTTATTTCCCCTTGTTGCAGATGACGTGCTCTATAATAGCTACTTCAAGTATTGTCTCCACCCTACGGGGAATGAAGACTAGATCATGGGCATGATCATCTATGTTATCTTATCTTGTTGCTTTTGCTGGATATGACTATGGAGCTGGCTCGTATTTGAACTAAGTGTATGTGAGGGTCTCAAACTACTTTGTTTCCGCTATTTGTGAACTCATTTTGTAATAACTATGTGAACTCTAATGTATGAGGTACTTATGAACTACTTGTGAAATGGATGTAACATGTGGCTTGTTATGTTGAATTACTATGATCTTGGTTGTATGCAAGTTGGTTTGAAATCCCTTGTGGTTTCAGTTGACTACCGGGTTTATATGGGTTCAAGTATGACGGTTTGATCACTCCGGTGATTGCTTTTGTACTTGTGCTCTTATAAATTGGTCGGTTCTGTTACACGCTCGATCCCTAAACTACCTCGGCTGTGACCGACACCAGGATCCACGACTCTATCTCGCTCGATCCCACACGCCAGCTGATAAAAACCCCCAGGCGATTCTACCCTAATCACCTAGGGGCTCAGTGGCTACACTCACGGGTGCGCTCGTGCACACCTGCTGATGAAACAATACTTTCCCCGCTGGCAACACGAAACCCCCTAGACGATTCTACCTGAATTGCCTGAGGGCTCGGGTGCTACACCCGTGGGTGCGCTCGCGCGTATCCACCGTCAAGACAAAAATCCCCTAGACAATTCTACCTAAATTGCCTAGGGGCTCAAGGGCTCCTATCGGGTTCATAAACCCGAGGTCCCTTATGGACCAGCTTCCCAGCAAAGGCTCAGCCTAGCAGACAATGTTGCAAACAATACGCAACTCCTGGGTCGGCCTAAAAAACCTAATGATAGGCTAAAAGTATGATCCAATCTCCGACCAGAAGGCCTGGCCAAGGAGGAACGATGCCTACTTTCAACTCTAGCCCGCCTCTCCGATCGAAAAGCCTCGTTTCTGACTCTAGCCCACCTCTTTGACCGGAAGGTCTTGCCAAACAATGATTCTAACTCTGACCCACATCTCCGACCGAGGATACACCGAACCTCTGCTTACAACTCTTCTCCGACTGGCACAATTGGAGCCGACTAGGACCGACTGACTGGGACACCCACTCAGGAAGGACCAGGTAACAGGCAGAGCAGGTAAAATAGGACACTCAAGTCAACCGTAATACCAAGGACCATACCCTATACACCTATAGGACAGTACCAATAGGACATGTCAGAAGGGTGCCCTACAACCTTCTAGGCATATTAGAACCCAAGCAGTGTTGTAGGCATCAATATTTGCCCTACAATATTGTGGGCGCCATCAACTCCCATACCATGACAAACACGATAAGGCTCCTCCACATGCCTCTAGGCACCAAGAGTGTTGTAGGTGCCGTCATTTGTCATACCTAGAGAACATGGTACAAACCTCCCACATGCGTCTAACATCGACAGTGTTATGGGTGCCTACAATCATCTTCTACCCAACGACGTGGGCAACAAGACTTAGTAGTATACATACTCTCTCTCGCTTGTAAGGCCGTCCCCTTCATCTATAAAAGGGGATGCGCTCTCTCCCAACAAGGAGATCCATCAGTTTACTTACATCGATTCACTCTCTGCTAGCTTTAGACACTCTAAAGCTACACAGAGCGCATGTAACACCCTAGGTGTTTGCCACCAGTTAAGCAATGGGTTTGAGCTAAAACATGGTATATTAAGTGATGATGAAGATGTCAAGGTCAAACCTATGGAAATAAGCCCCAACCTAAACTCGGATATTGCACCCTTGCTTACATATGGACCCTTGTTAAGATTATGCAAGAGTAATTCTAAACATGCTTCTTCCATGTACATTACATCCACATGCATCCATCTAGACCCGTGGAAAAGTTTCATGAAGTTTGGAATCAAAAAGTCACATGAAATGATAAGTCATATCTTTGCATGAATTGCTTTATAAAGTGAATGGAATTCTAGATTGTTCACCAAACCTTGCAACCATGCCCAAATGACTCTAGATGAACTCTACAACAAAAGTCATGAAAGGTTCATGTTGAGCACATGTCAGGAAAATGCCCCAATTGGCCTAAAACCCTAGTTTAGGCTTTATCAAGTTGCTGCCTTGACCAAAGTGAAAGTTTGGCTTCTGTACCGGTTATGAGGTTTGACCTTTAACAAAAGTTGTAGTCCATATTGTGTAGAACAAACTTTGTTTAAAGGTCAAGAGTTATTTTGGCCTCTAACCTAGTCAAATGGAACTCACAAGATTCAATACAGTGCTATTTTGGAGCCCGGGAATTTGGCTAAGTCCTAACTGAGGTTGGACTGCGGGTACCCTACTTTGGAGCTTTATATCTTGCAAACCGAGCTGATCCAGACCTTGATCCTTTAATAAAAGTTGTTCTTTGTTTTGAGTACAACATAGTTGTTTTTGGAGTATGCCCTAGTTCAGTTTGTAGATGATGCAAACAGAGGTTACAAGATCGAAACTGCTGCTGTTTGTAGACCTAAGTCTGAAATCTTGGGCCTCGACGATGACATTCCACGTTCTCCAAATTTTGCTAAGCAACTTCAGTTGATCCAAATGTAAAAGTTGGAGCTTACATGATGGGGAAGAACATACAAGAAGATGGCACCAGTTGCATTTCATTTCGACCATCAATTTTGGATGTTTGCTTGTCGCTGTCAAATCACTGACACTATCAAGTTTAGTACTAATTATCTGCTAATCCAACAGCCTAATGGCCGAGCACCCTTAATCAAGTTTGTAGAGCATCAGAAGATGAAGAATTTTGCTTCAAGGCCCATAGCCCAGTTCGGAGCAGAGCTGGCCCAAAAACGAACTCCAAGGCGAGCACAGTGACGCTCACCACGTGTTCGATGAAAGGGCGCCGTGGCAGCCATGCAGTAGAGCGCGCGTTTCATTGCTGCCGCGCGTCCGACCTCCGTGCCACGCGCCGCCTCGCGCCCTGCTGCTCCAAGACCGAGCGCCCGGGTGTCTCCATGCCTCCCTCCCTCGCTCTCGCCCTCCCTAGCACATTTCCTCTGCGCGCTCGCTCGCTCTGTTGCCGCGCGGCTGCTCGCCATGGCCATGGCCGCCATTGCCAACTCCCAACCACCACCTTGCCCCTCTGCTGCGCCATGCCTTGCTGCTCACTCCACCCGCCGCTCCCTTCACCTTTCCCACCTCACGCGGAGCCTCCTGGCCGTCGGTGTTGCATGCTCAGATCGCCACCGCCGCTGCAGCCGCCGCCCGCGCGTGGCCAAGCCACCGTGGGCCACCTCGGGCCGAGCCGAGGCCTCCGGCGGGTGCGTAAGGACCCCCTGTTGCTCCCCCACTACTCGTCGCCATCAATTGCCGCCTCTCCGGCCGGATTCCGCGAGCTCCGACGACCTCCCTGTTCAAAATCCCGTCAGGGACCTCCTACAAAAATTCGACGAAAGTCAGGGTTCTAACTGCGAAGTCAGTGACAATTGTGAATAGTACCGTAAGGACTGGTTTGTAATTATTTTGCAGGAACTTTGGAAATTCATAGTAAATCGTAGAAAATTCATAAAATAGTAAATGAGGACTTTTTGGAATCCTTGTGAAATTGTCTATGCAGTGGATCTATAATATGACATGTTTTAGTTTAAATATTTTACGGTAAAAATAGATTTGTGCAGTAAGGTTGTAATGCTAGTTAAATTTGTTATTTTTCATAACTGTAGATCTAGGGCTCCAAATGAAGTGAAATGTTTGTGGCATGCTACTCATGTGATAGTTGATGTGTGGTAAAAATTTCATGAGTATTGGATGAAGTATGAGTGAGTTATTGGTTTATCTTGCTCTCACATGAATTCTTGCTTTAGCAACTTGTCTTTTTCATAGAGGTTGCTATACATATTCAAATGGAGTGAAATTTGTACAGTAGACTATTGAGAGGATATGTAAGCCACTGTAATTTTTGTAGAGTTTATTGTGTACTTTTGGTATATGTTCATTAAGTCACCTCATTATCTAAAATAAATTAAGAAATGCATTAAAAGAATTTATTTGGTCATGGACACTAGGTTTTCTGGTGTTCTTTAGTCATGTATGACATGTTGGTAAAGTTGGTTTTGCCTAATTATGTATTTACAACATAAGTTAATAATTATTTTCTTGCCGATGTGGTTTATGGACAGATCTGGGAACTTAGCAAAGTTCTTCATGATAATTTGCTTTGTTGTGAAACTTGTTTATACAAAAGTTGTAGCTAATTCATGTATCTAGCTTCCATTAAAATTTGGTGTCATTTGGCCAAGTAGTTTAAGAGTTACAGCTGTTTAAAGTTGGGTTTCAGAAATGGCTATTTTCTGTCAATTGTGGACCAGTTTCTGTAAATGGATATATTTGACTTAGTTAACTTGAGAATCATGCTAAGATGATTGAAGATGAATTGTAGAAAATTTCATAAGCTTTCCAGAATGTCTTCTTGCAAGTCATTTGGATTTGTGTAACTCCAGTTATAGCTAAATCTTATAGCTGCTGTTTGCATGTCCAGAAATTGACAGATTCCAATTATAGTTGTTTGCTTGTATATTGCTAAGTGTGGCTTTGTTGATAATCAAGTTATGATACTTGTGACCTTATTAAACTTGTGTCATGCTTGATGTGCTTGCTCTCTATACTTAGTTGTGTGATGATAGTTAAATAGCTATTGGTGTCTATGTCTTACATAATCTTGTGTTGTCTTGAATGCTTATGTGATGCATCTTGTGTTACCATTCATCATATTCATACACATGCATCTTGCATCTCATTTAGGTACGCTAGATGAACCACGTGAAGGACGTGATGTTGGAGCCAAACCCGAAGACGGTGTTTGATGGATCTGTCCCGAAGATGGAAGGACTAAGCGAGTGCTAGGATCTGAGATGTCACCAGGACGGTGCAAGCTAACTGAACTGACTTGTGTCGGATCCCAGGCAAGCCCCGGAGCATTATAAGTCTCCTAATTTATAAAAGCAATTCTTTCTATATATGAGTTATATATTGTTGCATTAAGTTGTAGGAGTTGATTAAAACCGTTGATGCATTTATTACTATCCTTGCCTACCTTATTACCTTTTTACCCTGTTAGGTCAGGATCGAATAACTGCTTAGCCTTGCTTAGACCGGTAGCGATCGGTGATATCTGGTCACCTACATTATAGGTGGTTACTGGAAGAATTTAGCTATGGAAAGAATGATATCCTGGAATTAACCATGTGTGATGGATAATTGGAGACCGGACGGAAAAAGTTGGAGGCAACCAGACAGGGTTCTGGGGTGCTGTTAGTTTCTGTCTGTGTCGATTAAGGACCGACCGTTGTTGGGCCTCGAGTCATGTTGAACGCATGCCTTACATTTAGCTGGCCGGATAAAGTACCTTCCGACCGCGAAGCTGGGAGATTTTTCGGGCCGAGTAGATTGCCCGCAACGCACTGTGCCGGAGCAGGTGTGGTAGGACACGGGGGCGGGATGATAAGGCCAAAGTGCAGTCGGTCGGCCCTCGGGTACATGTGGTTCCTGGCAAACTCGAGATTCCTGGAAAGTTGACTCGGTGATCAATATCTCACTTTAGCGGGTGAGTGAGGTTTATGTAAGGAATAAATCACCAGCTGGTTAGGAATCGATTCGAATCACCATCGCTCCTAGATAGTGAGCACTTGACTCGAGTTACTTCATCGTAGTAATTATTATGGAACAATGATGGCTATCTAGATGGTATGGGATATGCTAAATCTAAATTGGTAACTGGATGTTATTGGTTAATCAGGTGATTGCTATAGTACAGGTGCTTACCTAGATGGATAGTTCATAATAAAGATGATGCAAAGTACTTAAAAATGGTTTCTTCATGATAGCTTATGCTTTTCGCAAACAAGTCAGCTAGCCCACTAAAGAAAGCCATGCATAATCCTTGGTGTCACTTTATTTCTGGTTACGACGGGTAAGTCTGGCTGAGTACATTCGAGTACTCAGGGTTTATCCTACCTTGTTGCAGGTGATGTTCTCGACCTGTTGATGATGGTGGCTAACCACCGGTGGGCTCGGTGATTCTATACTTACTTCTCATCTATATGCTTTTGTCGGATGATGTCACTTATGCTAGCACTATATTTGGAACTTATATTAATGTAATCATTTGAAAGCTATGTTGTTTTCACTAAGCGGTTTTGAAACCCCAAACTTGTACTATTATTTGTTAAACCCTTTGTAATATTATTTCCGCTGCAACCCGATGTATGTGATGTGTATTTGCTTAATCACGCGATCTTGGTTGTGATGTTGATTTACCGAGGTCTTTCAGGACACTCGGCGGACTACCGGGTTTATATGAGTGAAAGTATGGGTGTGTCAACGTGTTAGCGGGGACAACCGTACTTGATCTTGTATAAATTGGGCGGTTCTGTCACAGCTGGTATCAGAGCGAGATTAAGCATAATACTGTCAGGTACATAGTTTTAAAAGCTAAGTTTTGGTTTTAAAAGGTCTATTTTAACTAAAACTTTAGCTACAGGCAAATTTGTCAAAACTTAATTGCAAAACTATGCTAGCAACATCTTCCTTTATGCCTAGTTAAGGACTATTAGGTGGCTATCTAAGTACTAACTTTGGGGGATGTACTTTATTGAAATTTTTACTTTCGTCGTCCATACGGCGTGCTATTGTATGGATGCCATTCGCTTGAATGGTACTGTATGGATCAATTGCCTCTACGCCCAGGTAAGTGTGAGTTGTGAGAGTATGACCGTCCAACTATCGGTCTAGGGGAGAGTTAGCTGTGGTTACTAGAATATTTACATGTTACACACATGTATATATGAAGGTACTTAATTGTGGGTATATCTGCCGGGTAGCTATGGATATCGAAGTATATACATCTGGGGATGTGTATATGGAGAGTATCTTAGTTTACTGCTTTCATTGTGTGCTTATTTATCTCTTGTGGGGATGGGCTGCAATGAATCTGCCTGCAGGTACACTAACCACGAATACGTAGATTGAATGTAGCTGACGACTAGCTGTATATCGAGAGAGTACGTGTTATGCCACCGATATAGAACGTGATTGCCACCTTAGGCTGGCAATTTCGTGAGGACGAATAGGACGAACATGCATCATGATTGTGCTTGTGCATAAATATGCTTTCCTTCCTTTGTTTTAAGTACTAAGTGACTTGTGATCGATGTATTGCACTATCTTCCTTGTGTGGAGTTAAACAAGAATGCCTTGTTCCATGTTGCTTGAATAGGAAGTGCTTGAGAAAAGTGTGTGCTTGGCCTTGCTAGAAATAATTGTGGTTACATGCTTAACCTATAATGTCCTCTAGTTTAGCCAAGTGGTGGGTATGTATGCTTGCTATCTAATTAGTGCCATAGTTATCACCCCTTTTGTCCTCGGTAAGCATACGAGTGTTGAAGAGCGCTATCCTAGAACCACGTCCAAGTTTTGGTAATCACTTGGTGGACACAAGACGTATATGGAAATTCAGCAAGAAGTCCCCTGCTCAGTTGTCCTTGGCAATTAAGCTATGCTCTCTTGCGTTGTGTTTTGAATTTCGGATCCCCTGCTTGTTGACTCCTAACCTTGTGACTACCTTTGTTTGCTATCCCTCCTTCGCATAGTGCTTCCTCCTATGCAACCCAATTTGTGCCATGTGAGATTTCTTATAGGTTGTATGTTCAGTAATGGTGCCACAATTAGCGATCCGAAACCGAGAGCCTCCTGTGGGTGCACACACAAGGCTGTGCTGCTCGGCACGCGCTGGTATCGAGGTTTCTAGTCATGATCCATTACAGAACTACACCGACATGTTATTTTCATGTGAGCTCTTCCTTGGTTATCTCTCCTTATCATGTCAAGCGATCTATATGTCGAACTAGATGCAATAGGACTCCCTTGTGAAGTCGTCCAACGGTTAACTTTTGAAGAATAGGTCACTAACAGGAACATAAATAGACTGCAAGAGGGTAGACAAGTGACTCTGCTCGACGTGACTGTCCCTGTAATGACGTCGATCATCTAGTGAGCAACTTATGTCATTTTCATTGGATTAGAAAGGTGCACCACACTTAAGGTTGAACAAGTTATCAGTCGGAAGGTAAATGGACCAGGAGATTATGTGCTGTAATAGGTCACCTGGTATATATGAGATTCATCTCCCAGTTCTCAATCTTTAGGTGCATAAGGATGACGTAGACGAACCGACCTCCTTTGGTGTGACCCCTTTCTGCTGACTTCAATGGCGACCATCTGTAGGCTTCGACTAAAATTTTTATTATCAAGAGTGAAGATTTGGAACCTTTTTAGTGTTGAGGGACAACTGATTTGTTACTAGTAGGAAAGTTAGTCTTCAGATAGGTAACAACTAATTGGTAACTATGAAGGCCAGATCTCACAGAACAATGTTGATCAAGGAAACAGCAAACCTAGCCCCGCAATGCAAGTGCTACTTCTTCTCCAAATGTGCTATCAAGTCAATTCCATCTTGGACAATCACACAGATAGTGTTGGATGCTATATCAGCTAAGTAAAGAGCTAGTGAAAGCACATCCCTGATTTTAGTTAGCTTCTTTATGCCCCAAGGTGCCAATTACACATGTGTCCGGACTCTATTGGATGAAGTGCCGAAGGATATATAGGAATGGTTCCTTGTTAATATAGAAATGCCCTACATGTGGAATAATGTTTTGTGACCTGTGAAAACAGCCCACAAGTCCAATGCTTGCGCATAGTCAAATTGGTGTCTAGAACGGTGGTTGAAGTGTTACCAGAGAAGCATGTGAGGAGAACTCTAGCCTCCATCCTTAGCTAGGAAAAGGCTGCTGCTGCTATGAGAAAGGTTAGAGAGTGCAAAACACACACCTCAACGTGTGAAAGCAAAGAAAAGGGAGAACACGAAATATGTCCAGATTTTATGGTACTAAACCGGTTATCTTCAAGCCGGCGATTAGTGACTCAAATGAAGTTGAATTAACCCCAAATTTGGTGATCTCATTCCTCGCTTAAGACCCTTCAATGTCTTAAGTTGGTTTGAGTATTAGTTGAGTAAAACATAGGATTTGAGAGATATCTTGTCGGCTCGGTTTGCAGCCATTTCAGAACAGAGCAGTAGTTTGTGAGATATGAATAGAAAGCAAAAGGGTATAGAATCTGCAATTTCACGGCGACTGCGATCATCCTTCACCTGAGAAAGTTGTGTTTACAATTGATGCCAAGATTGGCAACACGATCATTGTCTTGCCATTAGATAATCCTTTATATGCCCTAGAGAAGACTCCTTGCACCCATGTTTGTGCCGTACCTTTGTCCTCTCATATCGATAATAGTTGAGCAGTCAAGATGTTCTACAAGTCAAATTGTGCCCTTGCAATTCGAAGGCAATTGGAAAGGTGTCAACCCGCGGATTTTCGGATTATGGTTTTTGAGATATTAATTGGCCTTAGAATGGAAGCCTCGATGACAAATGTAGTAAGAAAGTTGGTTTTGCTATGATGCAAGTCAACCCAACTTGTTGTGCAACTGCACCACGAAGGCAAATTGTACTCAACCTGCTTGGTAGTGAACTAGTCCCTAGTTTTGTGATTACTTGCAACTTGTGTTGTCCTCCAAGCCATGCTAACATCTTTCTGCGTCAATGGTTCTCTAATGCTGACATGCCTTTGGCACCTTATATGTGTTTTTACCTAAGAGGTTGCATCAGATTCAACCCAGATCACTGTTGTAACTTGGATACGAAGGCTCCCTAAGGAATGATCATCGAGAACGTTGAGCCGACAAAGTCAGCTACTATGTTTACCACTCACTCAGTAGACTCAGACCATACAATATTGTTATCAGAGAAAGAGAACTGCACGCATGGAACCATTGCAACGAGTATCCTTCAGAAGATTATCATCTAGTGCAAAGTCCATAAGGTCTGTGCTATATCCACTTGGGAAGTAGATGCTGCAAGTATTTAGTCTACGTTTGTATCGCTCTTCGTACATCAAGGATGAAGTACGTAGGACATTGCTATCTTGGATTCCTCCCAAAGTAACAATACTTCATGAAGGTCAACGAAGGAAATTCTTCAGACAAAACTTACTACAAAAGACAAGTATCAGAAAGTGTCTTGACCAAATTAGCCTCTCTTATGCTTGAAGCTATGTAGCCTAAAGCTATCGCTGATATTGGAAACTGGTAGCATGTCTCTCTTCCATAAAAGTCTTTCGTCGTGAATCTCGGGACGCGATTCTTTTAAGGGGGGAGGGCTGTAACACCCTAGGTGTTTGCCACCAGTTAAGCAATGGGTTTGAGCTAAAACATGGTATATTAAGTGATGATGAAGATGTCAAGGTCAAACCTATGGAAATAAGCCCCAACCTAAACTCGGATATTGCACCCTTGCTTACATATGGACCCTTGTTAAGATTATGCAAGAGTAATTCTAAACATGCTTCTTCCATGTACATTACATCCACATGCATCCATCTAGACCCGTGGAAAAGTTTCATGAAGTTTGGAATCAAAAAGTCACATGAAATGATAAGTCATATCTTTGCATGAATTGCTTTATAAAGTGAATGGAATTCTAGATTGTTCACCAAACCTTGCAACCATGCTCAAATGACTCTAGACGAACTCTACAACAAAAGTCATGAAAGGTTCATGTTGAGCACATGTCAGGAAAATGCCCCAATTGGCCTAAAACCCTAGTTTAGGCTTTATCAAGTTGCTGCCTTGACCAAAGTGAAAGTTTGGCTTCTGTACCGGTTATGAGGTTTGACCTTTAACAAAAGTTGTAGTCCATATTGTGTAGAACAAACTTTGTTTAAAGGTCAAGAGTTATTTTGGCCTCTAACCTAGTCAAATGGAACTCACAAGATTCAATACAGTGCTATTTTGGAGCCCGGGAATTTGGCTAAGTCCTAACTGAGGTTGGACTGCGGGTACCCTACTTTGGAGCTTTATATCTTGCAAACCGAGCTGATCCAGACCTTGATCCTTTAATAAAAGTTGTTCTTTGTTTTGAGTACAACATAGTTGTTTTTGGAGTATGCCCTAGTTCAGTTTGTAGATGATGCAAACAGAGGTTACAAGATCGAAACTGCTGCTGTTTGTAGACCTAAGTCTGAAATCTTGGGCCTCAACGATGACATTCCACGTTCTCCAAATTTTGCTAAGCAACTTCAGTTGATCCAAATGTAAAAGTTGGAGCTTACATGATGGGGAAGAACATACAAGAAGATGGCACCAGTTGCATTTCATTTCGACCATCAATTTTGGATGTTTGCTTGTCGCTGTCAAATCACTGACACTATCAAGTTTAGTACTAATTATCTGCTAATCCAACAGCCTAATGGCCGAGCACCCTTAATCAAGTTTGTAGAGCATCAGAAGATGAAGAATTTTGCTTCAAGGCCCATAGCCCAGTTCGGAGCAGAGCTGGCCCAAAAACGAACTCCAAGGCGGGCACAGTGACGCTCACCACGTGTTCGACGAAAGGGCGCCGTGGCAGCCATGCAGCAGAGCACGCGTTTCATTGCTGCCGCGCGTCCGACCTCCGTGCCACGCGCCGCCTCGCGCCCTGCTGCTCCAAGACCGAGCGCCCGGGTGTCTCCATGCCTCCCTCCCTCGCTCTCGCCCTCCCTGGCGCATTTCCTCTGCGCGCTCGCTCGCTCTGTTGCCGCGCGGCTGCTCGCCATGGCCATGGCCGCCATTGCCAACTCCCAACCACCGCCTTGCCCCTCTGCTGCGCCATGCCTTGCTGCTCACTCCACCCGCCGCTCCCTTCACCTTTCCCACCTCACGCGGAGCCTCCTGGCCGTCGGTGTTGCATGCTCAGATCGCCACCGCCGCTGCAGTCGCCGCCCGCGCGTGGCCAAGCCACCGTGGGCCACCTCGGGCCGAGCCGAGGCCTCCGGCGGGTGCGTAAGGACCCCCTGTTGCTCCCCCACTACTCGTCGCCATCAATTGCCGCCTCTCCGGCCGGATTCCGTGAGCTCCGACGACCTCCCTGTTCAAAATCCCGTCAGGGACCTCCTACAAAAATTCGACGAAAGTCAGGGTTCTAACTGCGAAGTCAGTGACTCATGTGAATAGTACCGTAAGGACTGGTTTGTAATTATTTTGTAGGAACTTTGGAAATTCATAGTAAATCGTAGAAAATTCATAAAATAGTAAATGAGGACTTTTTGGAATCCTTGTGAAATTGTCTATGCAGTGGATCTATAATATGACATGTTTTAGTTTAAATATTTTACGGTAAAAATAGATTTGTGCAGTAAGGTTGTAATGCTAGTTAAATTTGTTATTTTTCATAACTGTAGATCTAGGGCTCCAAATGAAGTGAAATTTTTGTGGCATGCTACTCATGTGATAGTTGATGTGTGGTAAAAATTTCATGAGTATTGGATGAAGTATGAGTGAGTTATTGGTTTATCTTGCTCTCACATGAATTCTTGCTTTAGCAACTTGTCTTTTTCATAGAGGTTGCTATACATATTCAAATGGAGTGAAATTTGTACAGTAGACTATTGAGAGGATATGTAAGCCACTGTAATTTTTGTAGAGTTTATTGTGTACTTTTGGTATATGTTCATTAAGTCACCTCATTATCTAAAATAAATTAAGAAATGCATTAAAAGAATTTATTTGGTCATGGACACTAGGTTTTCTGGTGTTCTTTAGTCATGTATGACATGTTGGTAAAGTTGGTTTTGCCTAATTATGTATTTACAACATAAGTTAATAATTATTTTCTTGCCGATGTGGTTTATGGACAGATCTGGGAACTTAGCAAAGTTCTTCATGATAATTTGCTTTGTTGTGAAACTTGTTTATACAAAAGTTGTAGATAATTCATGTATCTAGCTTCCATTAAAATTTGGTGTCATTTGGCCAAGTAGTTTAAGAGTTACAGCTGTTTAAAGTTGGGTTTCAGAAATGGCTGTTTTCTGTCAATTGTGGACCAGTTTCTGTAAATGGATATATTTGACTTAGTTAACTTGAGAATCACGCTAAGATGATTAAAGATGAATTGTAGAAAATTTCATAAGCTTTCCATAATGTCTTCTTGCAAGTCATTTGGATTTGTGTAACTCCAGTTATAGCTAAATCTTATAGCTGCTGTTTGCATGTCCAGAAATTGACAGATTCCAATTATAGTTGTTTGCTTGTATATTGCTAAGTGTGGCTTTGTTGATAATCAAGTTATGATACTTGTGACCTTATTAAACTTGTGTCATGCTTGATGTGCTTGCTCTCTATACTTAGTTGTGTGATGATAGTTAAATAGCTATTGGTGTCTATGTCTTACATAATCTTGTGTTGTCTTGAATGCTTATGTGATGCATCTTGTGTTACCATTCATCACATTCATACACATGCATCTTGCATCTCATTTAGGTACGCTAGATGAACCACGTGAAGGACGTGATGTTGGAGCCAAACCCGAAGACGGTGTTTGATGGATCTGTCCCGAAGATGGAAGGACTAAGCGAGTGCTAGGATCTGAGATGTCACCAGGACGGTGCAAGCTAACTAAACTGACTTGTGTCGGATCCCAGGCAAGCCCCGGAGCATTATAAGTCTCCTAATTTATAAAAGCAATTCTTTCTATATATGAGTTATATATTGTTGCATTAAGTTGTAGGAGTTGATTGAAACCGTTGATGCATTTATTACTATCCTTGCCTACCTTATTACCTTTTTACCCTGTTAGGTCAGAATCGAATAACTGCTTAGCCTTGCTTAGACCGGTAGCGATCGGTGATATCCGGTCACCTACATTATAGGTGGTTACTGGAAGAATTTAGCTATGGAAAGAATGATATCCTGGAATTAACCATGTGTGATGGATAATTGGAGACCGGACGGAAAAAGTTGGAGGCAACCAGACAGGGTTCTGGGGTGCTGTTAGTTTCCGTCTGTGTCGATTAAGGACCGACCGTTGTTGGGCCTCGAGTCATGTTGAACGCATGCCTTACATTTAGCTGGCCGGATAAAGTACCTTCCGACCACGAAGCTGGGAGATTTTTCGGGCCGAGTAGATTGCCCGCAACGCACTGTGCCGGAGTAGGTGTGGTAGGACACGGGGGCGGGATGATAAGGCCAAAGTGCAGTCGGTCGGCCCCCGGGTACATGTGGTTCCTGGCAAACTCGAGATTCCTGGAAAGTTAACTCGGTGATCAATATCTCACTTTAGCGGGTGAGTGAGGTTTATGTAAGGAATAAATCACCAGCTGGTTAGGAATCGATTCGAATCGCCATCGCTCCTGGATAGTGAGCACTTGACTCGAGTTACTTCATCGTAGTAATTATTATGGAACAATGATGGTTATCTAGATGGTATGGGATATGCTAAATCTAAATTGGTAACTGGATGTTATTGGTTAATCAGGTGATTGCTATAGTACAGGTGCTTACCTAGATGGATAGTTCATAATAAAGATGATGCAAAGTACTTAAAAATGGTTTCTTCATGATAGCTTATGCTTTTCGCAAACAAGTCAGCTAGCCCACTAAAGAAAGCCATGCATAATCCTTGGTGTCACTTTATTTCTGGTTACGACGGGTAAGTCTGGCTGAGTACATTCGAGTACTCAGGGTTTATCCCACCTTGTTGCAGGTGATGTTCTCGACCTGTTGATGATGGTGGCTAACCACCGGTGGGCTCGGTGATTCTATACTTACTTCTCATCTATATGCTTTTGTCGGATCATGTCACTTATGCTAGCACTATATTTGGAACTTATATTAATGTAATCATTTGAAAGCTATGTTGTTTTCACTAAGCGGTTTTGAAACCCCAAACTTGTACTATTATTTGTTAAACCCTTTGTAATATTATTTCCGCTGCAACCCGATGTATGTGATGTGTATTTGCTTAATCACGCGATCTTGGTTGTGATGTTGATTTACCGAGGTCTTTCGGGACACTCGGCGGACTACCGGGTTTATATGAGTGAAAGTATGGGTGTGTCAACGTGTTAGCGGGGACAACCGTACTTGATCTTGTATAAATTGGGCGGTTCTATCACAGCGCACACTCAAATACTTAGCGCATGTAGGAGCTCCTGTCACTCTCGGCCCTTCGGTCTAGAGTCTGACCAGACCTCTTACACCCCCCATATTTCTCCCTTTCGTTTGTAACCCCATAGCAAACTTCAAGCACCTAGGCTCAGGAATAAAGTCACTGACCGACTCAAACTAGACATAGGGCACGTTGTCTGAACCAGTATAAATCCTGTGTCATTGAGTGCTAGGCCACATCCGATCACAATGTACGACAAAACTACAAATATTTACATGTTTATCACTTTCTGCATCGACAAATGCCCAATTAGAGAGCGCAAATACTTAGCTATACAAGCTAAGCAATATGACTAACAAGGTTACACAAACCAAATTTGCCATGCAAGAGAGCTACTTCTATGCCACACAAGCAAGAAGGTAACTAGTGAGCTACACAAGCTAACTAATTACAAGAGCAACTACACAAGCACAATGTATATAAAAGTAATTACAAGCTTTTGTAAGGGGATTGCAAACCAATGGGAAGAATAATGTTGACACGGTGATTTTTCTCCCAAGGTTCACGTGCTTGCCAACACGCTACGTCCCCGTTGTGTCGACTGCTCACTTGGTGGTTCGGTGGCTAATTAGCATCACCCGCCAAGCCTACAACTCGGGCATCGTAAGAACCTACCTTGAAAGTGAGGGCAGCTCAATGACACGCTCAACTAGAGTTGCTCTTCGTGGCTCCCACGGGGTGAGCACAATGCCCCTCACAAAGCTCTTCTCTGGAGCACCGCACAAGCTTCTTGCGGACTTCGACGGAGACCACCATCAAGCCATCTAGGAGGTAGCAACCTCCAGGAGTAACAAGCACCATCGGCTTACAACTCAATCACCTAGTGCCATTCGATACAACCTCACGATGCAATCGCACTAGAATCGCTCGCTCACTTGATCGGATGAACACTATCAAGCTCAAGTAATTTAGAGGGATCCTAAGCACACCTACACAAGCCACTAAGCCTTAAGGGTGCTCAGATCTTTTAAGCTTATGGCCAAAGGCCGACCAACACTTCTATTTATAGCCCCATGGGCTAAAATAGCCGTTACCCCTTCACTGGGTGTTTTTTGGGACGATCAAACGCGCAGGTCGTGTGCACCGGACGAGTCCGATGTGGCGACCGGACACATCCGGTCGCTGCATCCAGTCACTGCTTGACCACCATGGGTCCCATTCAAATGAAGTAGCCATTGCCACCCAACGGCCCTCCCTGACACGCTCTAACACGACGCATCGGACACATTATTAGAAAATGATCGAACGTGGGAGACGCAGTGTCCAGTCGAGTCCAGAGAGCTCCTAGAGCCGTTCTGGGCCGCCCGGACATGTTCGGTCACACTAGACCGGACATGGGAGACGCAGCGTCTGGTTGAGTCCAGAGAGCTCCCAGAGCTGCTCTGGGCCAACCAGACTAGACATGGAAGACGCAGCGTCCGGTCGAGTCCAGAGAGCTCCCAGAGCCGCTCTAGGCCGAATGGACGCGTCCGGTCACACCAGACCAGACGCTTCTAGCGTTCGATTAATTATAGCACAGAAAACTCAAGACTTGCTGGTTCATACCAGACGCGTCCAGTGTGGCGACTAGACACGTTCGGTCGCTGTCTGCAATTCTGCTTCAGGCTATATCACTTTGACCTAACGTTGAACAGTAACTCATCAGCATCCGGTCACTCCACTGAGCTAGAGTCTGGTCACCTTGGCAACTCTGCCTACTCCTGTCTAGAATACCGGATGCATCCGGTCATGTCGGGAATACTACCACTGAGATAGATACCGGACACGTCCGGTACTCATATCGAACGCGTCCGGTCACCCCGTGACCAGCGCATTCAACTCCTTTTCTTCACCAACGTCTTCTCCTTTACAAATGTGCCAACACCATCAAGTGTACAATATCTTGTGCACGTGTGTTGTAACACCCCAGGTGTTTGTCACCAGTTAAGCAATGGGTTTAAGCTTAAACATGACATATTAAGTGACGATGGAGATGTCAAGATCAAATCTACATGATGGCGCTCCAACTTAAAACTTGGGCCACGCACATTTGCTTACATATGGACCCTTGTTAAGATTATGCAAGAGTAATGTTAAACATGCTTATTCTATGTATATTACATCCACATGCATCCATCTTGACCCGTGGAAAAGTTTCATGAAGTTTGGAATCAAAAAGTCACATGAAATGATGAGTCATATCTTTGCATGAATTGCTTTATCAAGTGGATGGAAACCTATGAAGTCAACCAAACCTTGGTACCTTGCTCAAACAACTCTACTTGCACTCATGCACAAAAGTTATGAAGGGTTCATGTTGAGCAGGGGCTAGAAAATGCTCCAATGGATCAAAAGGATAATTTAAGCTTCATCGTGATCCTATTTTGGTCAAAGTAGAACAGTAGGTTCTATACTAGTTTTGAGGTTGGACCTTAAATGAAAGTTGTAGTCCATATCATCTAGAACAAACTTGGTTTTTGGACTAAGAGCTAGATTAGCTTGGAAGTAAGTCAAATCGAGGTCACAAGATCGAATTTGCTGTGGTTTTCAACACTTAGAATTATTCTAAGTCAGTTTCGCTAAGCAACGACATCGACATTCCGCGTTCTCCAAATTTTGCTAAGCTACTTGAGTTAGTCCAAAAATAAAAGTTCAAGGTTATGTTATGGTGATAAGAATGCAAAAAGTTACACTAAGTTTGATCGAGTTTCGACCTCCGAAAGCGAGTTTCCGTGATCGCTGTTAACATATTGACACTATCATTTTGGAGCTTAATTATCTGCTGTTACGGAGCTCAAATGGTCGGGCACCTTAAATAAGAAACGTAGAGCAGGCCAAGGTGTACAAACTTTGTTTATGGCCCAATGTCTAATTCGGCCTGGAAGCAGCCCAAAACGGCGTTCCACCTTGCCCACGTCGCTGCCTGCCACATGCTCGGTTAAATGCCCCAATGGGCGACGCGTGTCCAGGGCGTGGCCGCCATGCACAGAGCACTCCCACCATGGCTAATGTGTGTCCAAGCGTCGTGCCATGTGCTACCTCACACCCTGCTCTTCCAAACTAAGCGCCCGAGCGGCTCAGCACTCATTCTCTCGCCTTCCCGTCGCCCCTCTCGCTCCGACCACGCGCCTGCTCACGTGCCAGAGCGCGGCCGCCATGGCCGTCGTGGCCGAACTCCCTTGCACTGCTGTTCCTTCTCCTATAGCCCTCCTGCGTCGCCTCCGTGAATGCCTATGGCTCCGCGACCGACTCCCCAAGCCCTAGGTCGAGCCGTGACCACCGTGTGCTCGCCGTCGATGAAGCTACCGCTGCCGGCAACGCTGGCCTGGCGAGGCTCTGTTGCGGCACTGCTGCTGGCTGCAGCTGGCCAAGGCTAGGGCTAGGCGCGGCCACGGTGGTCCACGGCCAAGCCCTAGCACACCCCTCTGTGGCCGCCGACGCCCCTCCAGCCGACCGAGTTGGCCGCTGGCCGGCAACAGAGCGTGCTCTGCATCCATCTGTGTGTTGGAGAAGAAGATGGACCTCACGCGGCAATAAGGGAAAAGCCAGGGGGTTTTGTAGATAACTCCCCTAACTAGCTTGTGTTAAATTTTCATGGCATGTGGCCAAGTAGTTTGTGAGTTATGACTGTTCTAAGTTGGTCTTCAGAAATTGTAGCTTTCTGGAATTTCTGGACCAGCCTTGATAAATGTGCTTGTTTAACCTTGTTAACTTTGGAATCATGCTGATAGGTTTAAATATGAATTGTAGACAATTTCATAAGATTTCCAGAATGTCTTCTTGCAAGTCATTTGGATTTGTGTAACTCTAGTTATAGCTAAATCTTGTAGCTGCTGTTTGCATGTCCAGAAATTGGCAGATTCCAATTATAGTGGTTGCTTGTATATTGTTAAGTGTGACTTATGCCTTGAATGATGACTGAGTTAGAGCACCTGAGATCTTGGGAAATTTGTGTCATACTTGGTGTTGTCATCTTCTCTGCTATCGGGGGATGATAAATTGTTCGATATTTAAAGTAGACAATGTGAAGTGCTTGTGCATGTTAATGTAACCCTGTGCTTGTCTTACTTACTGCATGCGATGCATTGTCTATTGCACTTCCATGTATTCATACACTTGCATATTGCATCTCATCTAGGTATGCTAGATGCACCACGTGAAGGATGCGATGTTGGAGCCAAACTCGAAGACAGCGTTTGATGGATCTATCCCGAAGATGGGAGGACTAAGCAAGTGCTAGGACCGTAGATGTCACCAGGACGGTGCAACCTAACTGAACTAACTTCTGTCGGATCCCAGGCAAGCCCCGAAGCATTCTAAGCCTTCAATGTTTTTACAAATATCTTGAGTCTCTTTTATTGTTGATGATGCATTAAGTATAGGAACTGGTTGGAACCAATTGTTGCATTATATCCTTACCTTGTCCAGATAAAATCCTATGAACCCTAAGTAAGTGTAGGATCGAATGATGCTTAGCTCTGCTTAGACCGGTAGAAGTCGGGTGATTTCCTGTCACTTGCAAGATGTAGGATGAGCTCTGGTCACGGTTGGCTATAATTGCTATCATAGAAAAGAACCATGTGTTAATAATGAAAAGAGATCGGACGGGATGATGGTAGTGCAGCAACAAGGCATGGAGGTCTTGGGTGTGAATCTATCCCCGTCTGTGTCATTTAAGGACCGATTCACTATACGTCCTCATGTTATGTTGAATGCATACCTATCACTTAGTTGGCCGGATAACTCGTTCCGACCACGAAGCCAAGTAGCTCAACTCAGGCCGGAAGACCGAGAAGTGAAAGTGCGCACCCTGGTGGTAGTAAGGATGTGCGGGGAGCTATTGGCATAAGTCCGAGGTGAGATTGACCACCTAGCATAGTGGACTCCCTGAGGGTGTGGTGCTGCTCGGAGCCGCGATTCCTGAGATGTACCAAAGGTGACCCGAGGAAACCCTTGATCAGGTGGATTGGGTGAGTGTTAGGAATACCCCTCCAGCTGGATAGGAATCGATTCAAATCGCCGTCTCTCCCAGATAGTGAGAACTTGACTGAGCAGCGGCAACGTAGACTCACTAAGTTTAATGATATGGTTAAATGATGATGATGATGACTATGATAATGAGCCATGAATTACCTGATATGGTTATTATTGTTTGCAACTTAATTAAGTGATTGATTAGTACAAGTGCTAATATAGATGGTAGGTAATGGCTAAAAGTCGCTGCTAGTATAGGCGGATAATGCTAATGATTACTCAAGCTTTTATGCAAAAAGGTTGTCAGCTCAGTTCTATCAAATAAAGCCTTGCATAATCCTTGGTGTCACTTTATTTCTGGTTTACGACGGGTAAGTCTGGCTGAGTACATTCTCGTACTCAGGGTTTATCCCACCTTGTTGTAGGTGGAGTTCTCGGCCTGTTGTAGATGGTGGCTAACCGCCGGTGGGCTCGATGATTCTATACTTACTTCTCATCTCTATGCTTTTGTCGGATGATGTCACTTATGCTAGCAATGTATTTGAAACTTATATTATGGTAATCATGTGAAAGCTATGTTGTTTTCACTAAGCGATTTTGAAACCCAAACTTGTACTATTATTTGTGAACCCAATTGTAATATTATTTCCGTTGTAACCCTGTGTATATGATGTGTATTTGCTTAATCACGCGATCTTGGTTGTGATGTTTATTTACCGAGGTCTTTCGAGACACTCGACGGACTACCGGGTTTATATGAGTGAAAGTATGCGCATGTCAACGTGTTAGCGGGGATAGCCGTACTTGATCTTGTATAAATTGGGCGGTTCTGTTACATGTGTTAGCTTTTCACAAATATTTTTCAAGGAGTTAACCACTCAACTTGCCACGCTACTTAATCCTAGCAACGATGCAAAGTTAGATCACTCGAGTGGCACTAGATGACCGATATGCAAACAAGTTTGCTCCTCTTGATAGTATGATCATCTATCCTAAACCCGGTCATAAACTTCTCTACACACCTATGACCGGTGAAATGAAATGCCCTAGGTTATACCTTTGCCTTGCGCATTCTATTCCATCTCCTCTATTATTGATGCAACACATGCACCAATTAATCATCAAATGATATGATCCACTTCATATCATTACATGACCATATTGGTTCATCGACCTTGACTTCACTTGCTTTTCACCGTTGCCTTCGTTCATCGGTGCCAAGTCTTGCTCAAGCTTCACCGCCACGTGGTCCATCACTCCAAAGCCTCTGACTTGCCCTTCATGCTTACAACCGGTCCATCAAGCCAAGTCATGTCTTGATCTTCTCCACCTTGATCACATGACTCAATGTCATGTCTCATGTGCAATGAGCTCCTTCATCATCACATGTGTGAGCTTTACAATATCTCCGAGGTATTTCCACCTTCATGGCATATGTTGCTCACACACATGTACGTGTGGACTAATCACCTGTGTATCTCACATAAACACAATTAGTCCACATAGGTTGTCACTTAATTACCAAAACCACATAAGGACCTCCCAGAAGGTCAAATAATTCATTGAAGTAAAAATAAAAAAACAATAGTAATATAGACCATAGACGTCATAATGTGATCTGGATTTTGGACAATTCAGAGAACTTTGAACCATGACCGGCGGTGGTTTGTTTTTTATCATGAATCACTCATTGCTTGTGGGCATCATGACTCCTAAAATTCTTCGTAGGAAGAAAAGAAAGAAACTTTAACTGGTAGTATACCTCTTTACAACTAAAATGTTTAGGAAAAAAGAAAGATCTACGCATCCTTCTCCAAACTACCAATGCTACTTGGGTTGTAACCTCTTATGCAACGGGTTTATGATGGCAACACATATTTCATTCATCAATTACAAATCGAGCACATTGTTTCAAGCCACATACATTTTATCATAAAAATAGGCTACCAAATGCTACGACACGTCTCATATTGAAACGGAACAACACAGAACAGCATAAGAGGTTAACTAAATCTCCAATCAAACAGATCAGTCATGTGGTGGCGACATTGCTTTGAGAACACTGGAAAATATGGTAACATTGCTTCGAGAACACTGAAAACTCTACTTCAACAAAATGGCTAATTAAAACACAACATAAACATGCTGACTCTGACACTGTCCGTACATATATAACAAAACTCAGTTGTCTTTACTAAACTACGGTCTAAATAGCAAATGCATTAACCAATATTAATTTATCAAATATACATGTCATCCAATTCTGGGAGCAAGTCCTTTCTATTGCCTTGTATAGAAAGTGCAGTAACTAAACCATAAGCCACCAGATCAACTAAGAGAAAACGTATCCCTGTATAGATGAAGAGAGACCAATTGCTAAGTACTTAGGCTAGTCTCAGTGAAAGTTTCATATGAGTTTTATTTACATTAAATATGTTGCCACATAGACATTTTTATGACATGACAGTGTATTTAAGAAGAGAGAAGAAAGATGATACTCTCTTAGCATGATTACCAACTCTCTATGCGTCTTTAATTAAATGTCTATGAAATCATGGAATGAAACTCTCTATTGAGAGTGGGTGTTTCATGCAGGTTTTATTTTATTTCACATGACATGGCTGTCTTGGAAATAACCAGTCTGTTCGCTTGCTCGTATACGATCGTGGATTATAAGCTAGAATAATATTTTGGGAAAATTTGTCTCATAGCATTGAAAGATCACCGTATCCGAAAAATACCATCAAAACTTTGCCGCTCCGTAAAATACCACTGAAACAACACAACGTCATCTGGATATAGCATTCTGTCACGTTTGGAACAAACGCCGTTGCCTCCGTCAAGCTCCTCCCCTTCTCTTTCCTGAGGCGAGTGCGGCCGCTGTCTCTGCTCGAGGTGGGACTGTGGTCAGCGACGTTGCTGCTGCATTCCAAAACCGGCCGCTCGTCTCGCCAGCACCGTGGTCAGTGACGTTGCTGCTGCATCCAATCGGTGCCTTAGAGGACCCAATAAAAATCTATAGTAGGCTCGGTGGCCCGGAATTTACTGCCGGAACCAATACATTCGTTTCCGTGGACCGAGTCACATCAACACCCGTCGTGGTAGAACAGTACGCCACGACTAAAATACGGTCAAGGAGCAACGTGCGCGCCGCACCGCCACCACAACCCTTCTGACTGCACGCGACGCGGCCAGCCAGCCAGCCAGTCCCCCAACCCCAAGCACCGCACTCAGAGCGGCGCAGTCGCCGTGCCGCGTGAAACCAGGCCATCTATCCAACGAACCTCTTTCCGGGCGGGGGTGGACTGCGATTGCGAGGAGTTCCCGTTCCCGAGCCGCCACCACATCCTCGCCGAGTCCAACAGAGAGGAGCTGCTGCACTTGCAATCCATTCCATTCCATCCTCCTCCCCGGTCTCCCGGCTCCCCTCTCCCTCCATCTCTAATCTTCTCGTCCGTCGTCTTCCATGGAGCGGCTCATCTCCACGCCCGTCTCCTCCCCGTCCCCGTCCCCGTCCCCGCCCCCGTCCCCTTCCCAGGCCCGGATCCGGGGATCCCTTTTCCTCCCCTCTCGGCGCCTCCCCCCCGCCGCCGCATGGCCCCGGCCGCGCGGCCAGCCCACGCGGCCCGGCGCGATCGCGCTGGCGTCGCCGCTGCGCCACGAGGCTCTCTCCGCCGCACCGGAGGAGACACGGAGCGACCCCCCGCCGCCGCCGCCGCCGCCGGTTGCCGTCGGCAGTCCGTGGAAGCTGCTCGGGAGTCTGCTCCCAAAGGTGTTAGGATTTCCCCCCCTTTGTCTCTACCTCTAAGATTGCAATATTTAGGTTTATAACTATATATAGGATACTGCCAAGATACGATAGTGCTGGTCTGCTGGAGGTTGGCGTGATTGAGTGTGCTGTGTAAGCAAATTCATGTCTGGCATGCTACTTTTCGGGTTCAGGGACAGCGACCATGCCGACTTGCCGAGTGCCTTACTAGCGTCTGATAGGAATACGAAAAACATTCTAGCATACTTTAGGGCCCCGTAATGAGAGTGGTTTGCTTGGTACAAGACCAAATCTTACCATTTCTAAAGTGAAATAATGTAATTTGCCTGCTGTGACTGCTAATGTAAGGAGACGGCTTAATTTTATTAGATATAAGTTGAGGGAATGATTCACACGCCTTGTACTCTACTGCTCTATACTCATCAGATGCGAGCAACGATAAATGCACACGATATTATTGAAATAAAATGTATCTTTACATTGTTCTAGGAATACATCTGAAGTTAGACACCAATTTGACCTACAGCTTTGGATTGACAGTAGTTCTGTGCTTCAATGTCGTGCCGTTGGATTTGGAAATTGTAACACTTTATGGAACTGGCACCTCTGAGTTTGTTCTGAGAAGTCTGGACAAAGTTTGTTTTATGGTTTGCTGACAAATCAAGCCCAGATACCTTGCAAGGACCCCCCAAGTGCTTGTGGTCATAGGAGTATTGGTCGTGTAATTCAGTCAGTTCAAATTCAAATGTGATGTGAAACCGCGCAGTTTTTAGTTGAGATGGTGTATTTTGGTGTTGAATGTTTATGTCGATGCATCTTGATAAGGTGCTGAGCTTGCTTTCTGTGTTCTGTTGGGTGAATTGCTTTTGTTCATTATTATACTTTGTTGATATTTCCTGGGGAGTGTACCTGAATTGGTCATATATATGTTTAACGCTCGAAACAAGCTGCATAGTCAGTGTTCTTCTCCTAAATGAATGATAGAGTGTGATAATTTAAGGCCTTTGCTGTTCAATTGGTTTATCACACCATTTCCTGTTTCAAATAATAGGATGTTTTCTTTTACTCAAGGTGATTTCAATTTTAATGTGTGTAGAGACTCGATATGTGCTGATCAGTGATAATCATGTTAGCTTTCTTATTCACATGTATCATTTGCCTACTCTGGATATTGGCTTGGTGATTTAAAACCGTTTGGAGGAATTTTTGTTTAACTGATGATAAATTCTGGTACTGACATGTGTTTTGGTGCTTTGGTGCTGAGGGGACTTCTTGATGGTGGTGCATTGGGAACTGATTTTTCTTTAAAAAGCTCAATGCACAGAAACATATATGCTTGTAATAACTTGTGTATGAAATTGGAGATCAATTTGAGTATGGAAGTACAACACATTCATTTATAAAGAGTACCAAGGATAGTAACTATTCATGTTTCGGTGCTAGTCACAGGTTCATATTTTGTAAGAACATCGCACGTCATAGGGCATTGTGTGCTTTTACCAAGTTGTATACTGTGAGGTTAAATCTGATCAAATTATTTTCATGTTGGTATGTTTTGCTTGATTTGTGGTTTACTATGCTCTGGTCGCGCGATAGGATCTTGTCATCTACCAGCTAATGCCATTGGTCATTAGTTTTGAAATTTCTTGCTGATCTATCTTTCCGTCCTGTTCTGACGTGTTAAATTTTGTGTATTACAGGCTTCCACTGCTGCCCTTTTCCTATTGATGACACTTGTTACTAGCTCCCTGTACTCTAGCCTTCCTGCCTATGCATCGATGCAACCAGTTGCCAAAACTGGTGGAAGACTCCTCACGACAGAGATACTAAGCAGTGGATGGGCTGGTTTTTTAGCTGGGTGCTTACATACCTTGTCTGGGCCAGACCATCTAGTTGCCTTGGCGCCACTGTCAATTGGGAGATCCAGACTTGAAAGTGGACTGGTTGGTGCCCTTTGGGGCTGTGGTCATGATGCAGGACAAGTCATTTTTGGCCTGCTCTTCTTGTTACTCAAAGATCGATTGCACATTGAGGTTTTCCGTGCATGGGGAACAAGAGTTGTAGGCCTGACCCTTCTGATCATAGGAGCCATGGGTGTTCGGGAAGCTTCAGAGGCTCAAGAGTCCTCACTAGTGTTGGAGGGCATCGATGCCAGCATGAGCAACAACGACCCTTTGCAGTCCCCTTCAACTCCCCGGAAGAAGAAAGTCAGTTTTGCGACATTTGCCACCGGAGTCGTCCATGGTCTCCAACCGGATGCACTGCTGATGGTCCTACCAGCATTGGCTCTTCCGTCGCGCTTTGCTGGCGCGGCTTTCCTCGGCATGTTCCTGGTCGGCACTGTGTTTTCGATGGGGAGTTACACTGCTTTTGTAGGTTCTTGCAGCGAGGCCCTGAAAGAGAAGGTTCCCAGGATAACAGAGAAACTGACCTGGGCTGCTTCACTTGTAGCTATAGGCATGGGTCTAGCTCTTCTGGTTGGGCAGTTCTTTGGGTTCAGCCTGTACTGATGTCAGCTATGTGTGTTTACTCGGCGCGATATTGTTTTTCTGTAAGAGCATTGTTGGCAATTAGTTTGATAATAGATGGTTATTGTTTGTGAGACTACATGTATACTGCTGCAACATGACCTGGCACCTGCTCACTTCACACTGATTTTCTGCTCTGTATCATCTGCTTTTTTCCCCTATAGAAGGGTATCACTGTGCGGTGTTACTGCATATGAGGAGCGGACGGGCTGTTAACTGTTTGGAAAGCCCTACAGTTCTGTAGCATCTGCTTCAGCCGCAGATGCAGTCGTAGCTAGCAATCAGAGAAGGTTGGCGCTGCTGTTCTTCAGCCTGTTCGCTTGCTCGTAAACGATCGTAAATTTCCAGTCGGGAACAGTGTTTTTCTCTCATATCAAACTAGCCAGCAGTAAATAATCCACGATATGATACGGCCTCCCGAACATGCCGCTTACCTTCCGGCCTTCCCGACAGGATTTAGTGGAACAGAAATCCTAGTAAAAAAAGTACAGAAGATTCGCGAGATGCGGAGAAAACACACACTCGCCCTTGGGTCGCCGGCAAAAGCAACGGACCAGGGCCCCAATTCATTATCTTTTACTAGTCACGTCGCGTGTGGTTTAGAAGAATTTAGAGGGAAGGATCCAGATGCCTCTCTAAAAAGGATGAGGGCCCTGCTGCCAATCCTGGGCTACTCCCTCTTCTCACATGATTTTCTCCTGCAGCCACTGGATTGTCGAAAGCAGTCGAGCAAGAAAGGGGAGGCTTGCTTGCCTGCTTGGTTTCAAACTGATACGACTATACTAAGAGTAGCACAAAGATTGACGCTCCATTTATAACACAAGAACTTTATAGAAATTATACAGAAATTTCACTAAAATCAGTTCAGTTTTATTTTTATAGAAAAAAATATATAGAAACGCGGAAGATTTCTCGTGTTCCAACCAAGCGGGCTGAAAGGACGTGAAAAAAAAAGAGAGGGAGTGACGGTAGAAGCTGGCGGCGCTGAAATAAACAACAGATGCTGCTACTCCAAGAACCTCTTGACCCTGCAATCAGGATCAGAATGATTCAGACTTCGACTGTTCTGTTGGACATGACAGCATGTATAAAACATGAACGCGATCAAGATGCTGGCGGCCTCCGAAGCGCGGGAAGCATCTCAAGCTATCCGACGAGCCATGTCCGTCGCTGTATAAGTACCGGGGTAAAGGCGCAACGACCGCATCAGACATTATTCAGACACCAGCAGGTACCCCGTCTCGGAAAGCCAAGCCAAACCACCGCGACCTCGAGACCTCTTCGTCGGCCGGCCAAATACATCGGATCCAGCAGCACGGTCGATCGGAACGGAATGCTTCGCGTCGACGACCTCATCGCCGAGCTCTGCCTTCTGCCGGCCAAAGTCCTCGGCAAGAAGAAGCGCAAGGAATTCCAGACGGTGGAGCTGTTGGTGCGGATGGACAGCGAGGGGTGCGAGCGCAGGGTCAAGAAGGCATTGGAGGACATGAAAGGTGCGTGCCCTGCCGTGCCGTGCGTTCTCCGTCCGGCCGCCGATCGAGCAACTAACTAACAGCCTAGTGTCTCCGCGGTGCACCACCGTGAGTGCAGGCGTGAGCAGCGTGGAGGTGGACCCGAAGCAGAACAAGGTATCCGTGTCCGGGTACGTGGAGGCGTCGGAGGTGATGGAGCGGCTGCGGCGGCGGGCCGGGAAGGAGGCGCAGCCGTGGCCCTACGTGCCGTACGAGGTGGTGCCGCACCCCTACGTCCCGGGCGCCTACGACAAGAAGGCGCCGCCCGGGTACGTCCGCAACGTGCTCGACGACCCCGACGCCGCGCTGCTCGTCAGGGCCCGCTCCATGGAGGAGAGGTACACCACCGCCTTCAGCGACGACAACCCGAACTCCTGCGCCGTCATGTGAATGTGCTGCCGCTTCTCGTCTCATATACTAAGTACATGCCGTGCTTGTGGAGTTCTGGAATGTTCCCTACCTTCCTCTCTGTTGCTGTGATAGCTATAATGCAGTTTTGTGCAAATGTAAATTATTACTCCTCCCATTGTGGAGTACGTACTTCTGTTGAATGTTGAGATGAAAACTTGGCTTTGGTTTTGTTGTTTAGAACTAGACTCCCATTGCTCACAAAGAAATGCCTACATCACTCTCTCTTGCTAGTTCGCTGCTGACAGAGAAAGGATCAAGGGTTCTTCCACTTAACCCCTTCACTGACGAAACCCTATATATAGCAGTTTTGGAGGCAGTTTCACTGTCATGGGCTCATAGCTCGTTACAACGTTGCGCTTAGTCCTATTATTCCCACATAAAACCATGTTCTTTCTTAACTCTTCCTGGACCAGTCATTTTCATTATCTTCTACTTCCTACTGACAACCATCGCAAGCTTATTTACCAAACTGCTAAATATATGCGCGCAAACGGACCCAGATAGACAACTTAAATATGCAATGGTTTGCATTGGTTTTATAGAAACCCGACCACAAATGTTACAGTGGACAGCTAGCAATTTCATTTCAACTAGTACAGCGAAAGCTACCATAAATTTCCAATGCAATCTGCACACAACTGGATGATTTCTGAAAGCAGCCGTAAAACACACAACCAAGAACCGCTAAAAACTGGGGTTTCATCACAACTCCCACGGTCAAGCTGCTAACCACTGCTATGATTTAATAAAAGACATAACCTCCAAAACCAGAAATGCAGGTTAAATCGAAATCGCACAAATCAGCAGGGAGCAGCAGAACTAATTATAATGTCATGTACTTTTATATAACTTTGTCCACTCAACAGTTTCCGAATGATACCATCCATGACACTTTAATAACTCGGTTTACACAAAACAGCCATCAAACTGCTAGCATTCGAAAACAAACCTACTAAGACCACATAACACAAAGGACAGGAGTACCAGCACAAAAGCTGCCTATGCCCGTTTTTTTTTTTTTTTTGTATTTTCATTTTTTTGTTTTTTTCCAGTACTTTGTGTATGCCTATCTCTATTTTTTTGGTATTATGCTTTTGCCTTCTTCTTTTTTTTTGTTTTTTAACCAACTGATCTTTCACCTCACACGAGATAAGGTGTGCAGGCCGTTACTGTGAAAACTCGGCCTGCCATTATACTTCATATTCCTTGAACATATAGCCTCAAAAGGTATCGCTCCTGAGAAAATTTCTTGCAGACTTCGGCCCAAAAAGAGGTCCACTCCCGTTGCTCTGTAGCCCACCAAAGGTTGATGCATGATAACCTAGACTAACTGAAGTTGCTGATCTTGTCAGGAGAGCTTCACCATGCATTCCTGGCATGTTGGCATGGTATGTTGCCCCCTCAAGTCCAACAGAACGAAACTGAGATGCCAGAGAATCAATGTTGGATGTCACAGGGGACAACGAACCAGAAGAACTCCCAGCAGAATAATTTTGTTTTGGAAGAAGCCAATTCTCCCATGCTCCACGCCTTCGTAGTTTATCACCCTGTTTAAGCATAAAGGAAAGGGTCCTTTAAGTGATAAGGGTCGAAGGGAATACAGTAGTTCCTAATTTTAGGCTATGCATTAGTATATTATTACAAGGCAAAAACAAAACAGAATACATAAGATTATCTAATATGTGTTAACCAAGTGGAGCATCAGGTGAACAAAAAATTGCACTTTGTTAAAGCTAACTTTATTGCTAAGTCACTACACTTTTATAAGAGGCAATAAGTTGCTAGTACGGTACTACCTAATGCTCTCATCTGCTAGGGGCTTGTGATCATTGGGGATAGGACTCAATTTTCGTTATCCTATTGCTAATTGTACATGCAAATGCAAGGCTCGCTTTTCCATTTTGGTACACATTTTTTTTAAAAAAAAATGGGCCTATAGTGAATCAACTAATGAGAATAGTAATCGATGGCAAGACTTCCACCCAGAAACTCTTTCAATCACATGAATTAATCAAGAGACTTCCTAACTTTCAAGTGTTTGAAAACAACTTATCTTTCAATCACTGTACTGGACACTGGATAAACACACAAACCACTTAAAGGTTGAGATTGTTGGGTGCTGGTCCCATGGCCTAGTATATTGACTGAAAAATATGTTGTTTTCAAGCATTCGGAAGATTTACCTATAACCTAAAGAATATAAAGTCACTCGAGGAACAACAAAAACCTGTAAGATCAGTAGATCCATGTTGAATCAATTTCATACTAAATTTTCCATGGTCATACTAGGAAAAGAACATCCCTTCAGAAAGCAATCAAATGATATAGACTCTGTTGGTTTATAGATATCATGTCAGATAAATAAGCTCTAGGTCTATAACAAGAAGCTAAAGTCTATGGCATGATCTAACCAGTAACTACATCTTGCTGGCTTAACAAACTTGCCTGAATCAATAATAATAAATATCTGGTAAATCTCACGCTAACAGATATGATAATGAAAATGATCTTGACCATAATTTTTCTATAATTAATGTTCAATGTTATGAATCATATATGTTTAGTGATTAACCTATATGTTACTTGGCCAAATCATATAACAATAATAGCACAAAGAAAACATTACCTGCACTTCCACAACGTTAGATAGCATGACTGTTTCCAAGATAAACTGAACATTATTAGTAATCTTCTGGACCTATTAATAAAAAGTGGGTGAGTGACACCGTCTCTTTAACAAATAAAAGAACAAAAGTACAAAACATCTATCTGAATATTCTCGAAAAGGTTATCTGATTCGACTGTCATACTCCACAAAGACACCATATTCAACAACAACAACAACAACAAAGCCTTTAAGTCCCAAACAACTTGGGGTAGGCTAGAGTTGAAACCCAACAGAAGCAATCAAGGTTCAGGCACGTGAATAGCTGTCTTCCAAGCACTCCTATCTAAGGCTAAGTCTTTGGGTATATTCCATCCTTTCAAGTCTCCTTTTATTGCCTCTACCCAAGTCAACTTCAGTCTTCCTCTGCCTCTCTTCACGTTACCATCCTGACTTAGGATTCCACTACGCACCGGTGTATCTGGAGGTCTCCGTTGCACATGTCCAAACCATCTCAACCGGTGTTGGACAAGCTTTTCTTCAATTGGCGCTACCCCTAATCTCTCACGTATATCATCGTTCCGAACTCGATCCCTTCTTGTATGACCGCAAATCCAACGCAACATACGCATTTCCGCGACACTTAGCTGTTGAATATGTCGTCTTTTCGTAGGCCAACATTCTGCACCATACAACATAGCAGGTCTAATCGCCGTCCTATAAAACTTGTCTTTTAGCTTCTGTGGTACCCTTTTGTCACATAGGACACCAGACGCTTGCCGCCACTTCATCCACCCTGCTTTGATTCTATGGCTAACATCTTCATCAATATCCCCGTCCCTCTGTAGCATTGATCCTAAATATCGAAAGGTATCCTTCCTAGGCACTACTTGACCTTCCAAACTAACATCTTCCTCCTCCCGAGTAGTAGTGCCGAAGTCACATCTCATATACTCAGTTTTAGTTCTACTAAGTCTAAAACCTTTGGACTCCAAAGTCTCCCGCCATAACTCCAGTTTCTGATTCACTCCTGATATATTGGTGTCACAAAACCATTTGTATTAACAAATGCATTATAATGAATCTCTTTACTACGAATCCTGCACCAAAAGAAGGCCAGGCAGCGTGGCCACGTCGCCCGCTTTTCCCGGCCGAGCGGACGGCCCAGATCATGCGAGCCCCGGTCTTTTTGCAAACAAAATCTTGAACTTTAGTCGAATCAACCCGCAGTCCAGGCCTCCTCTCAGGTTTTTTTGCAAAAAAGCCCTCGAACTTTACCGAAATCAACCTGCAATCCAGGCCTTTTAAATGGGCTGGCCTGCCTCCCGCTCGGGCCTGTATATCGCCTTACTGGGCCGAATTCGGCCCGACAACGTTTTTCTATTTTCCTGCGAATTTATTATTTATCTAAACCGGTTGAAATTTTGTAAAGAACATAATAAAACAAATAAAAAAAAACAAACCAAGTTTGTTGAACTCTACACAACTAGCACTGCACTGTAAACACATAACATCACATGTTTTAGTGTAATTTTTTTGCTATTAATGTGGATCTAGATTTCTCTAGAGTTTTCTATAAATAATTAATAGAGTTAGTTTCTTTATTCAAATTGCTATGAATTTTTTACGGTAGCTTACCCATACCACGCATAAAACAAAACGATTGAGTGATTTTACCGGCTTTACGATCCATATATATATACATGTTCGACTACACGTAAATATTACCCCACGTATGAAATAACATTCTATCAATTATAGTAATATAGCGCAAAAAAAAAGCATAGTTAACTAACCCTGGTGCAACAAGTTCACCAAACCTAACCAGGTGCGCATAGCTCAGTTTGTAAATTTAAATAATTGAAATAATACTTGCTCTGCATCTTTGTTACATACTCCCATTCTTGAATAATTTGGTCAATCAGAGTTCAATACTAGGAACTACTGCATACAATATATAATCAGCTGCAATCTATTGGAATGGCCACTTCCCCTAACATTGGCCTTTTTCCGAAAATACAAGCAAACCAATACTTGTACCCAAGTTCTTTTCAAATAAATTATCAATTAGTTAAATCTATTACAGTAAAATGGTCTCATACTGGCCGGCGCCGCTGCCCCACGCTCCATTCTATCCGCCCGTGCCCCACTCGATTTGCCCGCTCCAAGTGATGCCAGCGTTGCCTGCTCAACCCGTGCCTCGGTGCCTGCGGGGGAGAAGGGAGAAGGTGCAGGAGACGATGGAGCGGCGGGAGGAGGGAGACGCGCCGGGGCCGTGCTCAACCCGTGCCTCAGTGCCTGCGGGGGAGAAGGGAGGAGGGGCAGGGGACGATGGAGCAGCGGGAGGAGGGAGACGCGCCGACGCCGCGGAGAGGACGGGTCGTCTGCCGAGCGGATTCGCCAACAATCGCGGCCTTACGGGTTCGTGACTTAATGGGTTGGAGACCCGCGATGAGCCCGATCCAACGGTCCATATCGTGTTTCCGCCGGATCCAACGGTTAGCGGGTTAACGGGTGACGTGGCCCTAGCCGGTGCCCGCGGTTTGGTGCAGGATTCGTATTAAGAGATTGTTAAATCCATGATTTTTTATGATAAAAAAATCATTTTTATTTTGTATTTATTTGAAGCTCATTTCCATTTGAGATATGTTGTTTATTACTATTGACAATGAAGAGCAAAGGCAAACTATCAGCACGGGATGTAGCACCAAAAGCAGAACATCGCTTATCAGTGATGACCTCTCAACCTTTTGCTTTAAGTTATTATGATGGACTCCAATAACTGGACGATCTAGTAGGGCGCGGCAAAGCCGCGCCTGGGTTTCTAGTATAGACTAAGCACGCTACACACAAAAGAAAAGACAAACAAAAACAGAGGCATAAACCTTATGTACTCCATTATCCCAATATGTACTAAGTTTCATGGTGTTGGGTTTGGGGGATTTTGTAAATAAGAACTCTATTCTTTAATGAAATGATATGCAGCCCTCCTGCACATTCAAGAAAAAAAATCCAATCTGTTCTGATTCAAAAAAACAAGTTTCAATTATTCCCAGAGAGTAAAAATACCTGACAAATTCCTACTAGGGGCTTTGTGATGAACAAGAAGAAAGAAATGGGCATCCCAGAAGCATATGATCAAAAGTTCAAAACCCTAAAGACAAACCCTCAACTGCACTGCAAGCAGTCACCCCCTTATTTACCAGTTCACTGCCAGGCTTTGTGGCGGATGAAATCATGCTGAAAAAGGAACCACATGGTACCCATAAGACAAATATACAGAGTGCCTGAAAAAGAAAAAGCAAAATGGCCGTCGATAACTAAGGGAAATCAAACCATATTTCCTCTGCACTTATGACAATAGTACAATACTTTGCCACGCTAACTTCTGAAGTGAGCTCAGCTAAGTTTGTTACAATATAACTATCATTCATTAAATATGTAGCACCAGCCTACTCAGTGAGTTTCCCATAACTATCAGAAGTATTATATTAGTTATAGAAAACCCAGTCAAAGCTTGGACAGGGGTATCCTAAAAGAAAATCGATTGTGCCTGTGCGCATACCCAACAAATGCAGCACATATTGTAAAATTTTAAAGGAACCATGCAACTTAGAAAGAGAAAAATATCGTATGACACCATCGACAATAGAATATTACTTCACAATTCAAGAATTCGCCCTTATCCACTGAAGCTAGAATGAACATGCACATGGGCAGAACTTGGTCCATACAAAAAATCTGTAGCAGCTCAACCTATGAAAAAGAAATAGGTTTGTGTCTTGGTTCATACAAAGCTATGAGCAATAAGGTATAAGTAGTTAAGTGCATCATCAGACAGCCTGTACAAACGTGTAGCTGAGTACACTAAAAATTGGAGGTACCCGCTGCTGTTAGGAGGGATGGACTCAACTTGTTATGAACCTTGACAAAAATGTGCCTCAGAGCTACTGACCCCTGTTTAAAGTGACCCACAACTCCAGTAAATGTGACACATAGCCTGGTCAACAGCTCCCTCACCAACGCTCAGCTTAAGGCCTACAATAATACCACTGCAAAAAATGTCGAAAAATAAAAATACCAACCCCCCCCCCCCCCTCTGGGAACACATATTGCTATCCTAATAGTATGGCGAACGGCCCACACTGACATTAGCACTTGCAAACATAACTGTGAAGGAGTCTGATTTCTTAAAAGCAGATACTACTAAGAGATTAGAATGCAACAAGACAATGTAGCTGTGCCATCCATGTTATCAACCACATGAGTAATATAATCCAGTTTCTTATTAATTGTGTAAGGGATATCTTGCTGTTCAGTTAAATGAATCCATCCCACTACATGCAGTCCCTCTAATTCATTGGTGGAAGTAATTACACAGAACATGCCCACAAGCTCACTTATGCCCTGTTCGCTTGGCTGATAAGCCATGGCTGAAAGTACTGTTAGATGATTTGTTGTGAGAGAAAAATAATGTTCGTTGGCTGAAAAAGTACGGCTTATAAGCCAAGCGAACAGGGCGTAAACAGCTGGCTAAGAAACAAAATAAAAATTCAGAGTGGATTTTAACTGAGAAACCAACTCATAAGGCCTGCAAACTTACTTGGGGAAAGCCAGCAATCAGGGATAATGGCACCCAGCCTTGGTCATCCATGCGTTGCCGCAAGTATAGGTCCTTACACAAATTGGCATCACTGCAATAGTTCACAAGTGGATCAAGAAATTGATCTGAGCATCTTCACAGTTTTTATTAAAAAAAAGGATTCCCAAAATGTAGACGAGCTACTACCTGAAATAGTATTCTATCTGCTCCAGAAGACCCTTTTGGAAAGGGTCAATTAAAACAGCTTGGGGGCTTGCTGGATGAGGCACAAAAGGCAGGCCTTGAATGCCTTCCGAGGTGGGTGCCGCAAAATAGTAAACATGCGGTGCTATGTCTGCTATTTTCAACAAGCAAATTAATGTAATATAACAATGGCACATGCCCATGATCTCATAAACCACATGCACAAGAACATACCAGGGAAGCCCATAGGTGCCCCATAAGGCGGTGTCTGAGGAGTAGCGGGGCTAACAAATGGTGGCGGCGGCGGAGGTACTCCTGCTACAACAGCCAGAGTAGGAGGAGCCCTAATGTATGTTGGCTGATGGCCACGCTGCTGATGAACTGGTCCATGCCCATCTCTGCGGCCACCTCCGCGCCGTTGTCCATCAAAACCCCCGTGGTGCTCACTCCCTCGTCGCCCACCACCTCCACCATTACCCCTCCTGTTTCCCCCACCATAGCCACCACCTCGGCCATGGGGGTGGGAGCCAAAACGTCCATTCTGATGAGGATCTGCGCCGTTGCTCCGGGCATTATTAGGCACATAAACAGGGGACGGTTCCGGTGCAGGGGCACTCTTCTCCAGCCCATCCGCCGCAGGCATCACCAGGGCACGCCGGGCCACAGGATTGCGCACCGGAGCCTCATTTCCAGGGTTAGCATCCGGAGGCGACATCACCGCCGGCTGACACCATTGCAACAATAGTAAAACCCAATCTGGTCAAATGGTATTACCAAATTTCAAGGTCCTCTATATCAAACACTGGTATCAACTCACAGTGGAAGCTGGAGACGCGGCCTTAGGGGACGCCTTGGCCGCTGGCCCCGCAGCCGGCGGCGGCGGAGAGACCAGCCCGGGCAGCGCCGGCCAGGAGTCCGCGTCCATGATGGGGCTTTCAACCGCCACAGCGACGGGCACCGTCGCGCCAGCGGGGAACTTCCAGACGGCGGCCGCCGCCCCAGCCTTCTTTGCCCCAACCGGGCTATCGGACGGGGGCGTCCCGGCCCCGGCAACGGCAACATGCGGGTCGGCGCTGCTAGCCATCGTCCGCACCCTAGTCCGATCGGGAGGTAGAGCCTCGACGGAGTAGCAGACGAAAGGCGGAGGTGACTGCGGGAACGGCGGCGGCGGAGGTGGGGGTAAAGGGGTGGGGGTGGGGGAGCGGATCGGTCAGTGGTACGGCATCAGGTGATCAGTAACAGGGGTTCCAAATATTGCCGCGAGGCGAGGCGAGGGGCGGCGATCGGCGATCGGATCGGGGGAGGAAGAGGGGGAACGGTGCGGCGGCGGGCGGAGCCGGAGCTGGGGCCGATGCCTGCGACGCTCGCTGCTCTTCCCTTGCCTTCCCACGGGCGGTGGATGGACGCGGACGGGATCCCTCTCCTGCCTCTAGCCGTGGTGGGCCACAAAAGGGCAAAGCCCGCAGCAACCAGCGTGGGCCGCCCCCGCAGCTCCCGTCCGCGCGATCACAGATCAGCGGCCGGAACCCGTCCCGGGCCCGCGCCTCTCCAAGGACCCGTTCGGTTTTGCTGGATTGCACCACAAATTATTCCAATTGATCAATGCTAAAGCGGCGGCTCGCGCTGGCGTCCGCTTGGCTACCCTACCCCACGGGCTGGCTGGCGCGCGGGTGCGGCGTTGGAGGTTGTTGACTTGCGTGCGCGGTGGGCCGTCCGATGCGGGGTGGACGGCTGGCTCGCCACGGGAGGTCCGCGTCCGGCGAAAGACGAAATTATTGCGGTGACGCTCGCAATCCCAGCGGCCGCCGCAATTATTGCGTTTTAAAAATTTCATGTGGCAAATTAGTCACAGTATGTATAATAAGTTATTTTTAAGTCTATATTTAATACTTTATGCATGTCTCAACATCTGATGGGATATGGACAAAGAAAACTCGTCGGTGTTTTGAGTTACCATCGACGAGTAAATTTATAGTATTACGCGTGGTGTGCTAAGAGGACACGGGGTTTATACTAGTTCGGACAGAATATCCTTATGTCCAGTTCATTGCTGTTGCTCGTGTTACTAGCACCAAAAATTTATAGTAGGGGTTACAAACGGACGAGAGTGGGATAGGTCCTAAGTCTCTGGTAGAAAGAATGAACGGGTGCCAAGAGCTCGATTGCTGCTCGGACGTGTGTTTGTGTTGTGTTCTGATCGGTTCGAGGTTTGATGGGTTCGTAATGGTTCGATCGGGTCTGGCCTAGATCGATCTGATTTTTTATCCCTCTCCACGGGACGTCCTGCTTTCTCTTTTATAGACCACGGGGAAGCACGGGTTACAGTGGAGGAAAAGAGAAGAAACGAGAGGGAGATGATAGCCTTGAGGACCACCAGGTTCTTCTTATCCTCCGTGTGGGTCCCGCCGCCTCTGTAGATGTCAACAGGGACAACTCCACGTCGTGGCCCCATTCAGCACTAGCGCCACGCGCAAACGTCGTCTGTCGGTCATGGCATTCCATTCCGTCGTAGTGGATGTCATGGTGAGCTGACAAGCTTGTCAGTATTCGTACGGGGGTTAGACAGAACAGCATCGGTATGTTCAACGCTATTCTTGATGTGAACCCTCCGGTATGGTCCCCCGTGGCCACATGTTACATCGGGGCATGTCGGTCTCTTCCCTGGTGTCAGAGACCCAGGCTCATACGCTTGGACCTGAAGTGGTTGACGACGGCATGAGTCTTCGTCGAGTGAGGCGGAGTCCGCGACCTTAGGGTCGGGCGAGGCGGAGACCCCCCCAGAGGTCGCCTTGGTGCCGTTGCTGAGGGATTCAGCCGTGAGGACGGCGAATCGCACCGAGGGTGAGCGGCTGAGGAAGACAAAGGAAGACAGGAAGAGGAAGAGGCAGTGGAAGCCACAGGCGCAGGAATGAGGGGAGGACACTGACAGCGATGATGATGATGACGATGGAGACGACGATGAGGTAGTTGACGGTATCGAGTGGGACATCCTGGAGAACGAAGATGCGCTGATAGGTATTAGTTCGTCCTTGCAGGCGTTGGGATCCTTCTCGTTCCACGGAGGGGAGGGTACGTCCGGGGAGCCGACGGAGGCGTGTCGTACCGTCGGCCTGCCCTAGGAGTCAATAGGGGTGGGTGGCTCTACCGTCGCGCCCGAGGTGCCAGCAGAGGCGGACGGCTCTACCGTCACGCCCCAAGAGCCAAGGGGAGCGAGCCCCTTTGCCCAGGAGCAGGAGACGGGCTCAAAACGGCCTCGCTCCGAAGAAGTGGAGCAAAGGTCAGGGTGTTCGCCCCCCAAACACATCTGTCACCCGACAGCACTGAGGTGAGTTATCAGTTCCTCTGTTTTTCCTTGTTTTGGTCGGATTTCATTGTGACTTATGCTCTTCATCCCTTGCAGCATTGGTAGGCAGCGTAATCTTTTGGCGCTGGCGCCGAAAAGGAGTGTCGCACTCCAATTGAGGTGGCAGCCGCCGGCTGGTGTCGCACCCGTTTCGGGCGGGAGCGATGCCAGTGTGACTACGTCATCGGGCGGTCAGGTGCTGCCTACGGTGGTGCCCGTGCCATCGGTAGGATGAATGGACACAGGGGCTCAAGGAGCGCCTTCGGAGGTCACAGAGCAGCTAGCGATGGCCGCGATACCACTGCCGACGATGGGGCAGACGGGGCTGTCGACCGCACTCGTGGCGCCGATCGTGGCAGGCGCGACGCAAGTGGAGGTGGCGGTGACCGTGATGGATGGGTCACCGCCGAGCGCAACCGTAGTGATGCCTGAGGCGCTGGTGCGACCCATGCCATCGGTGGCCCAAGTGACGACACCTGATGTGGGCCGTGAAACGACCCTAATTTCCGCGAAGGGAAATCCACAGCGTCAAAGTGTAATAAGATCGTTGTAGATCATATTACCCAAATTCCAGTCGAATATCACATCCATACAATGATAATATCAGAGTACAAATAGTGTGGAATTACATAATTTATTACATTGCCGCATTAGCGGAATCAAAAGTAGCATTCATTCAGAACAGCTTGAAGATAAGATCGCCAAACTCGAGCGTAGGCACGAACCTCTCATCCGTCAAACTCCTCGGAGCTATACTCCTCAGCAGAACCTGTGTGCCAAAATTTATCAGTACGATTTGTACTGGCCACTCCTATCCCTATGAGCATTGCTTTGTGGAAATTGGATGCAAGTAGGACATAGTCAAAGGAGCCTATAAAACTGGGGTTTCCTATGCAATAGCATATCAAGTAAATAGTAATAGTTTGTCAAGTTTTAACACCATTCCCACACACATTCCACTCCATTCCCTTTTCTGAGCCAGGTTTCGATCCTGGGATCGACATACCACCATCTCCATACCATCACCATACCATACCATACCATCGCTCAATCGACAGGCCAACTCCCTCTCGGCACTGTCTCAAGGCCCGTAGCCCCTGGCTATGACTGACACTCTCTCACGAGGGAAGAAGAGAAGGACTCATCTCACTATCTAGTTTAAGTGAAACCCAGGAAAGATCCATAGCCAATAAGTCGGCACATGTATCGATCGATCAACCATACACTCTGCAGAGGTTTTACATAACCACAAGATCCGCCTTCCTCGCTGACCGTCGTCAACTAGGCTGATTTCGGCTGCTTGCTAGCCTAGGATAATGCCACTCTACCATTCAGCCCTGATTCACCCAAGTCAAATCTGGGGTGGCTGAAACTGTGAGTCATGAGCTAGGTCCACAAGGTCTCCATGAAGTCTTAGAAGGGTGTGGGGGAAATCCTCCGCGCCCCGTACCTCCTTACACTGTCCACTATTAACCTAGCAGTAGTGGCAATATCCTACCAAGTAGTCCAGTCGTCCCGCATCATATAGGGCAAGTGGTACGTAAGGCTTCCCGGTAAATCTGAGTACTAGTAAGTCCTTAGGGATGACCAAGCCAGAATGTCTCCATTAGGGTTTCCATTCATCGTGCCACCATAGCACCTTCATCCTAGGCTCCACCCGTCACAGGTTCACACCTAGGTCCACCTCATATACCATTTACCCACCACAGGTATCCATTTCCAGGGGTGCCCAGGTAGCATCCCATAGCAAGACTTGCCCTAGGCTCATCGTATACTCCAACTTGGTCGACACAACCCTCACCCTCCACACACCCAAGTCACACACGCAGCACTCTCCCCATAGTCCAGGTAACACTAGTTTCCACCACGCAGGTAGTAGAAGCATAGTAGAAGTATAAGTAATGAAATATATAGCAGTAAGCGTGTGTCTAGCCTAATAGCAGGGTATGCAGGGGTAAGGTTGCGCCAAGGTAAAGGCTTTCAAGCAAGCATACTACCATGCAAGTCCTAGCATAATATAATTGTAGCAATAAAATAAAGCGATAGCAGTTCTATATTAGCCATGCGTAATAGGTGCTACGAGATTGGGTGGGATGTGGCACCTTCAGTGTAGTCATCTCTGTTCTCCTCACAGTACTCACGGTCTTCGTCCGTTAGGTTCTCCTCCGAGTCTGCATCGTTCGCATTATAGTCGCGTTAGCGACGTCTATAGAATAGCACAAAGAAGCAAGGGAAATTCAAAAGAGCCAAATGCACTCAAACATGGGTTTATTGCGTAGAGCTTGATTTTAGATGAATTTTGGTCCTGGTTTTGTATTTTTCCGAGGTCATATGAATTAGTTATGAATTTCCGAAGTTTAAATCATTTCTGAAATTGGATAAAGGCTGAATTAATCCTGGGCTGACACGTGTCATGCTGTGGTTGGTCCACGTGGCTTGCTGACGTCAGTATGACGTCAGCATCACGGTTCTGAGTTGATGGGTGGGTCCCAGCTGACGTCATCAACGTCGTCCACACCGACAGGTGGGGCCAAAAGCTTTTGCGTCACTAACAGGTGGGTTCGGTCAAGGTCAACGTCAGTCAAGGACGAGTCAACGGTCAGCGGTCAACCGTCACGGTCACTGACATGTGGGCCTGGTCTGCTGACGTCAGCAGCTGACATCAGAGTGACGTCAGCATGACGTCACCTCGGCTGTGCTGGCTTCTAACATGTGGGTCCCACGTGACATCATCATGACATCAGCATCTGACGTGTGGGTCCAGGGTGTCTATGTCACTGACAGGTGGGGCCAGGTCAACGGTCAGCGTTGACCAGTCAACGTTCAATACGGGCCGGGTCCGAACTAGGCCGGTTGGGCTTCGGGTTGGGCCAGTCTGGGCCGGGCCGGGCCAAACACGTGGCACGTTGTGACACGGCCATGTCACGACCGTGGGCTCTTACTGGGTCGTGGTCCGTGGCTGCGGTCTACGGTGGGCTAAGTGGTGCTGGTCCATGGACCATAGACTGGTCTATGGTGGATCGAGTCCACCCGTCGCCTCCCAGGCGTGGTCCAGGTACTCTGGGTGCACACGCAGGTGGCTGGCGAGGGGGGGTGTTCCCCTGTTTTTCCCGCGGTAGTGCTCCTGCCGGTGGCGATCTTCACTGATGAGCCTCTGTGGCGAGGCTGGTGTCTGATTGTGAAAGTGCATCTAGCCCTTTTGTGGGTTTTGGATGATTGAATGACAACATGATTAAAGGACTAACCCGTTTGCTAAGTGTGAACAGGTAATAGGTTATCTCACAGGTACTTAATGAAAGCCAAAATGATGTGTTGTTGTATAAACAATCTAGTTCAAGCACAAGACAACAATGCAAATGGAATTCATGCTAAGGCTTAATTATTGTGGGATTTCCATGTACTATGTGAAAGCAAGCTCGTGATTATTAGTTAATGAGACATGAGGGATTGCATATGGATTGGTCTCATATTTGAAGCTTGCTAGATTGAAATAAAAATGATAACAATACATAAATGGATGATTCAACACAAGATGTGACTTGATGGCTTGAGATGGTGAAGATAGCAAGGAAAGGCTTCGAGGTACTAAGCAAGGGTGAAGGGCAAGCGACGGCTTGGCGGCCGAAGAACCTAGCTAGGGTGAAGAAGAAAGTACTTGCATTTAGTTGAGGTACTAATCAAGCTAAGATGGTCATATTGATGTGGAGGATCAAATCTATGATGAAGTATTTGATGGAAGTGACTTGATACATTTGGGATTATTCAAACTTGATGAATGGAATCAAGTCACATGCTCAAGATGGCTATGCTCAAGTGAAAAGATCAACATCAACATGTTAGCACCCTTACTTGATGAAGATTGGAAAGGACGGCATCAATTCAAAAGAACAACTCAAGTGGTACAAATTCATATTTCCGTTTATCTTGAGTTTAATAGGTATGCCGTACTATTAAGAGGGATGCATCATGTTGATAGATAATGTTTCATAAGTGCTCAAGCCAACCCATGTGAGTTTTGAGTATTTGAGCGACAAAAGTGCTAACTGATCTCTTGCTGGTCTGGCAATACCGGACGTGTCCGGTATTCATACCGGACGTGTCCGGTATTTGTCCAGCAGCTGTAAACCTGTTGTTCTCGGGTTGGTTCGTCGGGAGTTCCGACGCAGGTCGGGAGTTCCGACGGTCGGGAGTCCCGGCATGGGTCGGGAGTTCCGACGTGTCGCACTTCAACTGACTTGAGGGTTCACTGTCCTGGTAATACCGGACGTGTTCGGTATTCATACCGGACGTGTCCGGTATGGATGACCAGAGGCCAACGGCTAGTTTTCAAAAGCCGTGAGAGTCGGGAGTTCCGACGTAAGTCGGGAGTTCCGACGGTCGGGAGTTCCGACGGTCGGGAGTTCCGACATGTGTCGGGAGTTCCGACACCTCACTAACTTTAACTCAGTTACATGTTTTTCAAAATTACTGAGGGTCGGGGGTTCTGACTTGAGTCGGGAGTTCCGACGGTCGGAAGTCCCGGCATTCTTCGGGAGTTCCGACACCTCACAACTTCACTGTAACTTAGTTACCGTTGGCGCAGTGTGAGTCATACCGGACGTGTCCGGTATGCATACCGGACATGTCCGGTATTGCAACGGCTATAAAACGGCTAGTTTTTCAAGGGGGCTATAAATACCCCCAAGCCTCCACCTTTGGAGGCTGCTGATTCTGCTGTGATAGACACACGTTTTTGAGCCTTGCCAACTCTCCTAAACCCTCTCTTAGTGAGTGTGTGATCCAAATTGCAAAATCAATTTGTGGGTTGAGAAAGAATTTGAAAAAGAGAGCAAGCCACCACTTGAGCACTTGTGCATATTGTCAATCTCGTGATTCGCATTTGTTACTCTTGGACTCTTCGGTCCTAGACGGCTAGGCGTCGCCGGAGAGCAACCGAGAGATTGTGGTTGCTTCGGAAAGTTTGTAACGGTCGATTCCGCCGCCTCGGAATCATTTAGTGGAAGGAGGAAAAGGAGTTGGAAAAGACTCCGGCTAGAGTGACCTTCGTGGTACCCTCTAGGGCTGACCTTCGCTGGGTCGCCCGCAGCCCCCTCAACGGAGAGTAGGACTCGAACGAGTCCGAACTTCGGTAAAACAAATATCGTGTCTTAATTCGCATTTCATTTGATATTTGTGTTGCTCTAGCTGTGCTGCAGGTTCTCTGTGTATATTGTCATCTCCATTAGGTGCCTGCAGTTTGGTTTGAAGATAGAAATCGAAAGGAGCAAGTTCGGGGCTGATCTGCAGAAATCGTGTATACCGGACACGTCCGGTATTCATACCGGACACGTCCGGTATTTCCTGCCTCCACTGAAAATATTTATTCTCTGTTCCAACTTGGTGTTGCAGGGTTGTAGCTTCTAGATATATTCTTTATACCTTGTTTACTTTGTGGCTAACTTGTGAGGGGTGGTAGTACCCTTGATTTTGGAGTTTCCATTTTGGAAACTCCCCTTTTCTAATTGTTTCCGCATTTATTAGTGTTAATTTTCAGAAACGCCTATTCACCCCCCTCTAGGCGGCATCCTAGGTCCTTTCAATTGGTATCAGAGCGAGGTTCTCACCTAAAGCTTCACCGCCGTGAGAAAAGGATGTCGACGCCTATCGAGTTGGAGCCGGTGCTTCTCCAAAATGATGGTTCAAACTTTCTACCTTGGTCAATTAATGTACTCAATGCTTTTAGAGATATTAGTCCTCTTGTTGAGCATATTGTGGATGCAAGCATACCTCTTCCTATAGTTGATTGGAGCAACTACAAAAATTTGTCTAAAGAGGAAGAGATATGCGTGCAACTCAATGCTCAAGCTATTAATGTCATTTTGAGTACATTAAGTGTAGAGGTTCAAGATGAGGCAATATTCAATGGACAACCACCTCCGGAGAGTGCTCATCTCATTTGGACTAGACTTTTTGATTTATATGGAAAATCCAAATGTGATGATGCACTTGAGATCGAGTCAATGGAAAGTGTGTCCATTGTGTCTTCATACAGCGAAGAAGCCTCACAAGACCTCAAGAGTACCGAGCCGGAGCAAGAGGTGCAAGCAGCACATGACGTGCTGTCTGCCTGCACATACCGGACGTGTCCGGTATGCATACCGGACGTGTCCGGTATGGCCGAGGCAGCAGACCAGCAAGCAGCTGTTTGCAGCGATGCTCAAGCCCGATGGCGACCAAGTGATGAGTCAACCTCAGTATCTCATGATACTCATCACTTGTGTCTCATGGCCAAGAAAAGCAAGAAGAAGAATAACAAGAAAGATCAAGAAAAGGAGAAAGCACAAGTAGATGATCAAGATAAGAGTGATGTTGAAGTTGAAGACAACTACAACCTTGATCATCTCAACCATAAAGATAAGTTCATCATCATGAAGATAGTTGAAAAGAATGATGAGCTTGAAGAAGAGATTGAGAAGCAAGAGCAATCGCTTCAAAATCAAGAAAAGTTTCTCATCTCCAAATTGCAAGAACTAAAGGCAATTAATGAGAGGTATGAAAAATTGTCAATTGAGCATGCTTTAGTTACTAACTCCTCTTCTAGTGTTTCACAACTAGAGAAGGAAAACTTTGAGCTCAAGGCAAGGCTAGATGAACTATCAAGCAAGTATAATGAGCTACAAGCAAATTATGATCATCTAAAGTGCTCTCATGAGGAAGTAGTAGAATCAAGCATCATGCTTGAGGTGGCTCATGAGGTTGTGATTACATCGGTAAAATTCTCTCAACCTCTCACACATCCGCTCACTAGTACACCATCTCAATTAAATATTTCTTATACTAATGAATGTGCTACTCAAGCAAGCCAATCTTCGATTGAGCTAAATCTTATAGAAAACATAGAGCTCAAAGAAGAAGTGCAAAGATTAAAGAAAGATGTGATTCGATTGAAGGGTAAGGAGAAAGCACAACCTTCTCAAGATAACCGTGATAACATGGTGAAGAAGCTTGAGAAGGGTTCAAACCTTGCTTCCTCCAAAGCCCAACAAAAGAATCACATCTCAAGCAAGGCCAACACAACCAAGAGCAAGAAACATGGAAAAAGGATGTGCTATGGTTGTGGATTGTATGGACATGAGTGGGCTATGTGTCCACACAAGAGTTGGGCCGACAAAGTTGAAGCCGCCAATCAAAAGGCTTCTACCAAGAAATGCCCAATGTACAAAGAAGCAAGAAAGGAAGCCCAAGTTGCAACTAGAAGATGCTATGGGTGCAATGAGATGGGCCACAAGGCTGATAGATGTCCATACAAGCAAATCAAGCATAGAGCACACAAAGGCCGCATATGCTATGCTTGTAGAAGAAAGGGGCATCTAAGCTATGAATGCCCAAATGGTAAAACTCCTAAGCCAAACACATTTGTTTATAATGATATGCTTAGGAAGACCACAAATGGAGTTAGCACTAGTAAGGTGATGTGTTCACCACAAACTAATGCTAAAGCCATTTGGGTGCCTAAGCACTTATTGACTAACTCAAAAGGACCCAACAAGAGTTGGGTACCAAAGTGTGCTTAGGTTAATGATGTAGGTACTTGGTGATGAGATGAAGCCTTCGGGGTGGTTGAGCAAGCAATTTGACTATATTCACTCAATCTATCAACCAATTCTTATCTTAATCCCTTATATGGTTGACCCGAAGATAATACGATGAACATCTCATATATTTCATCCTCACCATTGGTAACACGTACCTAAACCTTTTAGGATAGCCATCTTGTTCATTTCATGTTCTATAGTTCACAAATAAGTACATTTGTGAAATAATGAAAGTGGCTAATTAATTTCACTTGAGATTCATCATGTTTGCCATATGATGCTTTTATTAGCTCTCTAGTAGAGTAATTTATTTGTTGAGATGCAAGTATACAATAAATAAATATTATAGTTAAAACGAAGAATCACAAGCAGCAACTTAATTGGTTCTGTCTTTCACCTATCGGACGTGTCCGGCATTACTATCGGACGTGTCCGGTATGGACAGGGACAGAAGTCAGTGTTTCTGTTCTGTGTATTCCGGACGTGTCCGGTATACTACCGGACATGTCCGGTATTGCATGGACCAGAACACTAATTGTATTCCAACTGAGTATTCGATCCATATATTTTTTATATATCCCTAACTTACTCAGAAGCTTGTGTTTTATCAAATCTAAGTGGATTGTGAGCATCGCTTAAACTCACTTTTAACTATGGCAATCTTATTTGGTTTATGGTCAAAATGAAAAATTGGCTCTCAAATTTCTTATTAGAATAAAAGTGCTTGTTAAAAGTCATTCAAAATACGTGAAGCACTTATTTAGGGGGAGCTAAATTTCCATTTTGCACCATTGTGGACTAACAAATTTATCTAGCATTCTTTGTAGTTCTTTGGATGAAAATGTATCTAGCATGATTATTTGGCAATTGAGGTCAACATAAAGATCATCATGCTGCTTGTCTTCTTAGTGATATTCTTGCGGGCTCAAGGCAAAGGTATGTGTTTACATACATACATTGTGAGTGCATCTAAGGCCCTGTATATGTTAGAATGTGCATTTGTGTGACATAGGAGAGATGTTTTTTCAAAAATCCCTAACTAGCATGAGTAGGAAGTGTGAATTTGAAAAACTATTTGAATCTTGGTCTTTATGACCTAGCCTTGCCATGTGATGATTATAGCTCCCCTTGATTGTTTGATTGGCTAATCACACATGACATGGCTCTCTTAAGTCCACAATCTACTTTGTCTCACTTTATCTCTCTCAAGCAAGCAAATTATTGATTTATGCCATTTATTTGGAAAAGAGAAAATAAATTGATGGCATTTGATAAGAAAAGTGATAGTACTCGGTTTGGATCAAGATCATACACCTTTTTGGACTGAGCAACAACAGAGAAAGGGTTTGGAAGAGTGAGAAAACATTTTGGAATTATTTGGGCCAGCCCGCGTATACCGGACGTGTCCGGTATGCTACCGGACGTGTCCGGTATGAGCGGGATTATAAAAACAGAGCTTACCCCTTCGGCCCAAACAGACTTGCCTCCTCCAAACCAACCAGCCGACGCCCTTCTTCTCCCCTAGGGCGACCAAGGATCTCATCAAGGAAAAGAGAGAGAGGGAGATTGCATTGGAGAAGACTTGGATCAAGAATTGAAGGCCCGTGGATTTGGATTTCACATCGCTCTATCTTCTCTCCTCTCAAGGTACCCTAATCACGGACCTCGTCCGATCTACATGATCAATGCAAGATTTTAAAATTCCTTCGGTCCATATGCTACATTGGTGATATAGAAGCAATGCCCAAAGTTTGGAATTGATCCGTGGTGGTTTGAATCGAGAAGCCCCGGTTAGGGTTGCTGGTCGCCCATACCGGACGTGTCCGGTATGCTACCGGACGTGTCCGGTATGGCCCAGCAGAGCAGACTCCCTGCTGTTCTCTGACTCAATCCTATCTGAATGGTTTGTTAGGCTTAGTTTCTTTTGTATCTATGTTTTGCAAACCTTGTGACAACGGTGTGTCGAGGTGATTGTAAAACCTTGGATAAAAGAATCTATGTCTAACTACAATTCAAGAATAAGCTATGGGCATGTATCTAAAATTATTTGGAAATATTTGGATACAGGACAGCAGCCATGAGTGGACGATAGGAGCCGAGGTCCAAGCACAGGCATGATCCAGCACTTGAGAAGTACAAGAAGGCGAGACAGGATATGCATCCTGGATTTCAGCCTACCAGCAGGAGGTCCACCAGGGCTGCCTCTAGTGCAGCAGCTCAGTATGCAGAGGGGTCCGGGAGCTCTTCTTCTGACACAGACACTGATGAGTTCAGAGTGGAGTCTAGAGATGAAAGAAAGAGGAAGAGCACTGACAGAGGATCAGATGGTGACAGCTCAGATGAGGAGCAGGAGATTGAGGAGGAGGAGTCCAGTTCCTCCAGTTCAGCACCAGCCTGGTCAGGGGATGCATTATGGTCTTCTTGAGACACGTCTGCCCAATGTGCCCTCCTATGTTCCCAGAGTTGACTACAGGGGAAAGGGTATGACCAGGAAGGCTAGAGATGAGCGAAGGGTTGATCCGAGGAGCTTACCTAAGGTTCAGTACGATCACCGCTTCCAGACAGCCTTTCACTTAGACTTCTACTCCAGTGTGATTCTTACCAGGAACCCAGTAATTGCCAGGTCTCAGTGGATTGACTGGCAATATATTAGAGAGTTGCAGAAGGCCTCAGTTGATCATGCTATTGCCATCTGCCAGAGCACAGGAGTTTATGAGATCATGGAGTTCCAGCATGACTGGAACACAGAGGTAGTAGCTCAGTTCTATGCTACTCTGTTCGTTGAGGAGGATGAGAGGCGGATGCACTGGATGCTTGAGGGCCAGTGGTACAGTGTTGACTATGATGTTTTTGCCGCCCAGCTTGGCTTCTCTGAGGATGATCTCCAGAGGGACAGGATCCACACCGAGCAGGTGTTACCTCCTGAGCAGCTCGCATATATGTATCCTCCTGGTGGTCAGAGAGGATCTGTGGGGAAGGTTCTAGGTCTTCACCCTACCTACAGGTACCTGGACAGGATGTTCAGGAAGACTATTGACTGCAAGGGTGGAGACAAGGGCACCATTGCTGATTACTCCAGGAACCTACTCCACAGGATGGCACCTGATGCTCGACCCTTCAGCGTGTTTGACTTTATTTGGTCCGAGATCAGGAGTGTTGGAGAGAGGCCCCTCAAGGGATGTGGTTTTGCTCCCTATATCATGCATATGATTGAGCAGGTGACAGGGCACACATTTGAGTATGATAAGATTCACAAGGCCCTGAAGATTATTGCAGATCTGCCTGAGACCGGGTTACCTCCAGCAGGACCAGGAGGAGCAGCAGCAGCACCAGAGGCAGATGCACCTGGGAGTGGTGCACCAGCAGGAGCTTCACCTTCACCACGTGCTCCTTCACGTTCTACTTCACGCCGTGGCAGTCCTCCTTCGCCTATCCACAGGCTTTTCAGCTCCATATTTGGGATGTGCCGTGACATCCAGACCAGGCAGCAGAAGGAGAGGGAGGCTAGGAGGAAGGACACTCGGACTTTGAAGCAAATTGCTTCTAATCTTGAGCTTGATCCTCCTAGGTCTCCTCTATCAGATGAGGCAGCTAGTGAGCCTGAGACTGAGGAGCAGCAGCAGGCTAGATATGATAGAGAGTATGTTGAGTTCATACAGCGACAGCAGCAGCAGCAGGCACCTGAGCACCCTGACACTCTACCACTTCAGGCTCGTGTGCCTACTCACTCTCAGCCACGTCCCAGCACTGCAGACGATTATGCTACAGATTGGTGGAGTGACCTGACAGGTGGTGGTGGCTTCTACGGGTCTGGTGGCTATGACGCGTCTGGTGCGGGTGGTTCTCGTCCAGCCGGTGTTGCACGCTCAGATGATGAGGATGCTGGTCGAGATGATGATGATGATGAGTAATCTCAGCTTTCCGTGACAGCTTGTAGCCCCTTTGTCCTTAGTATGTCATTGTTGGACCTTTGTGGTGATAGATGACAAAGGGGGAGAGAGACTGATTAAAGCTTCAGGATAGTTTCATTTGCTTATCTTTGTACCTGAGAACTTAAGCTCAGGATAGTTTCATTTGCTTATCTTTGTACCTGAAAATAAGAACTGCAGGCTGTAGTTTGTTTCTGAGCTTCATTGATGTATCTTGGATTTGAGATAGATTGTATCATGAGAGAGATGAGACTTACTTATGCTTTATCTATGTATCTCTTGAGACATGATCTTTATCTATATATTTCAGTGGTTTCTGGACTTGAGAAAATTTGTAATGAGTGCTATGTGTGAATTACATGTGTCATATTTATTTTCATAAGGACTATGCATGCTAGAATGAAAATATTTGATGTGATGCCTTTATATTTATTCTTGTATGATATATCATGTCATATGCATCACGGTTTTCTCTTTGTCACACACACATGCACCCCATGGATGCAATGATTTAGGGGGAGTCTCCTATTTGTTTTAGTATGTGCAATTGACATTTGAGGTCATTTTGTGGATTCTAATCATAAGCACATATTAAGGGGGAGCCTCTCATAAATCATTGAACCCAAAAGTTTAAATGTTTATATCATTTTGTAAGCTTTAATCAAGTTGTCATCAATCACCAAAAAGGGGGAGATTGAAAGTGCATCTAGCCCTTTTGTGGGTTTTGGATGATTGAATGACAACATGATTAAAGGACTAACCCGTTTGCTAAGTGTGAACAGGTAATAGGTTATCTCACAGGTACTTAATGAAAGCCAAAATGATGTGTTGTTGTATAAACAATCTAGTTCAAGCACAAGACAACAATGCAAATGGAATTCATGCTAAGGCTTAATTATTGTGGGATTTCCATGTACTATGTGAAAGCAAGCTCGTGATTATTAGTTAATGAGACATGAGGGATTGCATATGGATTGGTCTCATATTTGAAGCTTGCTAGATTGAAATAAAAATGATAACAATACATAAATGGATGATTCAACATAAGATGTGACTTGATGGCTTGAGATGGTGAAGATAGCAAGGAAAGGCTTCGAGGTACTAAGCAAGGGTGAAGGGCAAGCGACGGCTTGGCGGCCGAAGAACCTAGCTAGGGTGAAGAAGAAAGTACTTGCATTTAGTTGAGGTACTAATCAAGCTAAGATGGTCATATTGATGTGAAGGATCAAATCTATGATGAAGTATTTGATGGAAGTGACTTGATACATTTGGGATTATTCAAACTTGATGAATGGAATCAAGTCACATGCTCAAGATGGCTATGCTCAAGTGAAAAGATCAACATCAACATGTTAGCACCCTTACTTGATGAAGATTGGAAAGGACGGCATCAATTCAAAAGAACAACTCAAGTGGTACAAATTATATTTCCGTTTATCTTGAGTTTAATAGGTATGCCGTACTATTAAGAGGGATGCATCATGTTAATAGATAATGTTTCATAAGTGCTCAAGCCAACCCATGTGAGTTTTGAGTATTTGAGCGACAAAAGTGCTAACTGATCTCTTGCTGGTCTGGCAATACCGGACGTGTCCGGTATTCATACCGGACGTGTCCGGTATTTGTCCAGTAGCTGTAAACCTAGTTGTTCTCGGGTTGGTTCGTCGGGAGTCCCGACGCAGGTCGGGAGTTCCGACGGTCGGGAGTCCCGGCATGGGTCGGGAGTTCCGACGTGTCGCACTTCAACTGACTTGAGGGTTCACTGTCCTGGTAATACCGGACGTGTCCGGTATGGATGACCAGAGGCCAACGGCTAGTTTTCAAAAGCCGTGAGAGTCGGGAGTTCCGACGTAAGTCGGGAGTTCCAACGGTCGGGAGTTTCGACATGTGTCGGGAGTTCCGACACCACACTAACTTTAACTCAGTTACATGTTTTTCAAAATTACTGAGGGTCGGGGGTTCTGACTTGAGTTGGGAGTTCCGACGGTCGGAAGTCCCGGCATTCTTCGGGAGTTCCGACACCTCACAACTTCACTGTAACTTAGTTACCGTTGGCGCAGTGTGAGTCATACCGGACGTGTCCGGTATGCATACCGGACATGTCCGGTATTGCAACGGCTATAAAACGGCTAGTTTTTCAAGGGGGCTATAAATACCCCCAAGCCTCCACCTTTGGAGGCTGCTGATTCTGCTATGATAGACACACGTTTTTGAGCCTTGCCAACTCTCCTAAACCCTCTCTTAGTGAGTGTGTGATCCAAATTGCAAAATCAATTTGTGGGTTGAGAAAGAATTTGAAAAGAGAGCAAGCCACCACTTGAGCACTTGTGCATATTGTCAATCTCGTGATTCGCATTTGTTACTCTTGGACTCTTCGGTCCTAGACGGCTAGGCGTCGCCGGAGAGCAACCGAGAGATTGTGGTTGCTTCGGAAAGTTTGTAACGGTCGATTCCGCCGCCTCGGAATCATTTAGTGGAAGGAGGAAAAGGAGTTGGAAAAGACTCCGGCTAGAGTGACCTTCGTGGTACCCTCTAGGGCTGACCTTCGCTGGGTCGCCCGTAGCCCCCTCAACGGAGAGTAGGACTCGAACGAGTCCGAACTTCGGTAAAACAAATATCGTGTCTTAATTCGCATTTCATTTGATATTTGTGTTGCTCTAGCTGTGCTGCAGGTTCTCTGTGTATATTGTCATCTCCATTAGGTGCCTAGCAGTTTGGTTTGAAGATAGAAATCGAAAGGAGCAAGTTCGGGGCTGATCTGCAGAAATCGTGTATACCGGACACGTCCGGTATTCATACCGGACACGTCCGGTATTTCCTGCCTCCACTGAAAATATTTATTCTCTGTTCCAACTTGGTGTTGCAGGGTTGTAGCTTCTAGATATATTCTTTATACCTTGTTTACTTTGTGGCTAACTTGTGAGGGGTGGTAGTACCCTTGTTTTGGAGTTTCCATTTTGGAAACTCCCCTTTTCTAATTGTTTCCGCATTTATTAGTGTTAATTTTCAGAAACGCCTATTCACCCCCCTCTAGGCGGCATCCTAGGTCCTTTCAGATTGGTGTGGGGAAAATTTTCCCTAAGCCACAACGACTGCGTTTGCGGGGTCAAGGTGGCGACCAAAGCTCCCCAAGGTGCTGGCCATGGTGAGCGACGGCTCGGCAGGGCTCGCCGGTGGTGAGGTCGCGCACGCTGGCTCTCCGGTGGCTAGTGCTGGGCAGATGGGGCTTCTACGGTTGTCCCATGGGTGCACGACGAAGGCGTCCAGGGCTCAAGCGGGGCTTCGGACTCCTAGGTGGCCGTTTGGGGCTCCAGCAGCCATGGCGACGCGGTGTCGACGGCGATGTGCACGCTGGTGCGCTATGGGCTTCGGTGGGGTGTCACAGTGGTCTCAGTGTGTGCGTGGGTGCATGTGTTCCAAGTGGCTGAGGCAAGGCACTGGCCTACGTGCTCCAGGCATGGAGCGCCATGGCCAATGGTGAGGTCCGGCGGTAGAGAGAGACCAGAAGAGGGGAGAAAGCTCACCGTGGGTGGCATGGAAGACTGGATGGCGATGCTATGTCGATGCGAGGCCGTGCAGCTCCAGTGTGGCCGTGTAGTGCCGTGCCAAGCCATGTCAGTGATGAAGCGCCGGTGCCACCTTCAGCTTCGACGACCTCCTCCTCCACGGCGGCTTCGGGGCTTTCTTCCTCTCCTTCCTTCCCCTTCTCCCTCCTCTCTCTTGGTTCTGGTGCGTAGCGTATGGCCACCAAATGGCGGTGGGTGATGGATGATCGCTAGGGCTCTGGGGCTGGGGCTTCTTATAGCCGGAGCTTCGAGCTCCATGGCAGATGGCTAAGGATCACGCTGAGCGCATCGAGCGGCTTGCGGGGCATGGGTGGTTGGCATGGCGTTGGCGTGGGTGCTGCGCCAAGGGGGGAGGGCAAGGCCTTGGCTCGGGCGTGACCCCCTGGCCTGCCCTGCCATTGCTGTTCGGGCTCTGTCGCGTGGTGGTCGTGCACAGCGTGGAGAAGAGGAATAGTAGGGCTAACTTGCGGGGTCCAGTGGTAGCGGCAGCGAGCAAAGGCGGGGGGACACGTGGGCGTGGGCGTCGTGCAGGTGACACGCGGGGTCCAGCGGCAGCCACTGCAAGCGGAGGCAGGGAGACGCGCGGGCGTTGCTGGGCCGCAAGCTAGGCCGCGCGCGCGCTGGGGCTGGCTGGGCCATGCGGCTGGGCTGCGAGGCCTTCTTCTCCCTTTCTTCTTTTCTTTTTTGTTTTTCATTTCCTTTCCATTGTTTAAATTCAAATTTGATTTAGATTTCGAATTTAAAACTGAGGTAACTTGTTCATTGGAGTTTAGGGAATTTTGTTTAGTAATAAACTTTATAGAATTGTTAGTCATAACATAAAGCAATGAGAATCCAAATCACAATTTAAGTTAATCATGTATGCAACATCTATTCAATAGAAATTAATAATCATAATCAACATATGACATGCTATGCTTATGTATTGACTTAGGTTGGGTTACTTCTAATGCAACTCCTGGTTGGGTTACTTTACATGACACTCATCATCACATGGAGGTTTTGAGAAAAAATTTGTAGTTGGTATTTTTGGTGTGTGGAATTTTGGGTTGTTACAGTCCTACCCCTTAACAGAATCTTATCCTCGAGATTAAAGCGTAACGTACTCTTCAAAGAGGTAGGGATATCGTAGCCGGAGGTCAGACTCTTTTTCCCATGTTGCTTCTCTCTTAGTATGATTACTCCATTGAACCTTGCACATAGGAATAGTCTTGCTATGGGTCTCTTTAGTATCTCTGCCCAGAATTCTAATAGGATGTTCTTTATACTCAAGTGTATCTTGAATGTCAAGTGCACCAGTTGGGACTGCTTCATCGGGTACTCTTAAACATTTGCATAGCTAGGATACATGAAATACGAGATATACACCCGTCAATTTCTCAGGTAACTCAAGTTTGTAGGCGAGCTTTCCAATTCTCTTGCAAATCTTGTATGGGCCAACAAATCTAGGGGCAAGCTTGCCTTTCACTTGGAATCTGACTGTTCCACGTAGCGGGGATACCTTGAGATAGACGAAGTCCCCCACATTGAACTCTAGTTCTCTTTTTCTTTTGTCAGCATAGCTCTTGTATCGACTTCGAGCAATTCTCAAATTCTCTCTTACCTGAGCAACTCCTTCTTCTACATCTTGAATCTTAGCGGAGTCAAAGAATGATCTTTCTCCCGGTTGGGACCACATCAAGGGTGTCTTACAAGGTCTGCCATACAGAGCTTCAAATAGCGACATCTTGATACTGGCTTGGTAGCTGTTGTTGTAAGAGAACTCTGCATAGGGTAGACATTTCTCCCAATCAGAGCCATAATTCAGTGCACTAGCGTGAAGCATGTCTTCTAAGATCTGATTTACTCATTCTATCTGTCCATCTGTCTATGGGTGGTAAGCGGTACTGAAATCAAGTTTGGTTCCAATAGACTTGTGCAGAGCTTCCTAGAATCAGGACACAAATTGAGGACCACGATTAGATACAATACTAGAGGGAGCTCCATGCAGTCTGAGAATATGCTCAACATATAGATCCGCTAATTTCTCGGCGTTGGTCTTGGTCTTTACTAGTACAAAGTGAGCAATCTTGGTCAAGCGATCAACAATCACCCAGATGGAATCATTGCCTTTCTATGAACAGGGCAATCCAACTATGAAATCCATAGATATGTTCTCCCATTTCCACTCAGGAACGTCAAGAGGCTTTAGCAATCCTGCAGACCTTTGATGTTCAGCCTTGACTCTGTTGTAGGTGTCACAACATGCCACATGTCCTGCAATGTCTATCTTCATGCCTTTCCACCAGAAGTGTTTCTTTAGGTCTTGGTACATCTTTGACCCACTAGGGTGAATACAGTATTTGGAATTGTGAGCTTCCGACAGAATTTCCCCTCGTAGTACTGGGTCAGATGGTACGTAGATTCCGTTCTTGAACCAGATGGTTCCTTGTTCATCTTCTTGGTGGTTGGTCTTGTAGCCTAGTTTCATCAGACCACGGAGATACTCAATCTCTTAACAACTTTTCTGAGCTTAACGGATGCGATCTGTGAGATCATACTATATGCGGAGCTCATTCAGCAAGCCATGCGGTAGTATCTCTAGTTGGAAATCATCAATCTCTCCCTTGAGCTCAGGTGGTACTAATTCAATGATCAAGGTGTGACAGTAACTCTTGCGACTAAGAGCATCTGTGACTACATTAGCCTTTCCTGGATGATAGTGAATTTCTAGGTCATAGTCCTTGATCAACTCAAGCCATCGGCGTTGCCTCATATTCAAATCTTCTTGAGTGAAAAAGTACTTCAAGCTCTTGTGATCGGTGTAGATGTCACACTTATTGTCTATCAAGTAGTGTCTCCAGATCTTTAAGGCATGCACAACTGCTGCTAACTCCAGATCATGGGTTGAGTAATGGTTCTCGTGTTCTTTCAACTATCGATAAGCATAAGCTATCACTCTTCCATCTTGCATCTGCACACAACCAAGTTCTTGACGGGATGCATCACAATAGACCACGAAATCTTTGCTGATATTAGGCAATGATAGCACAGGAGTTGTGGTAAGCTTTTGTTTCAATTCCTAGAAGCTTTGTTCGCACTTGGGCGTCCATTCAAACTCCTTGGTCTTCTTCAGTAGATTGGTCATCGGACGGGCTATCTTAGAGAAGTTTTCAATGAATCGGCGATAATATCCAGCCAATCCCAAGAAACTTCGGATTTCTATCACATTATGGGGTTGATCTCATTCTTTCACGGCTTCAATCTTGGCTAGGTCAACTACGACACCTTCAACTGATAGTACATGGCCTAAGAAGGCAACTTCCTGTAGCCAAAACTCACATTTGCTAAACTTTGCGTATAGCTAATGTTGGGCTAGTTTCTTAAGCACCGTTCTCAGATGATGTTCGTGTTCTTCAGCGGTGGATGAATAGACAAGGATGTCATCAATGAATACCACCATGAACTTATCCAGTTCATCCATGAAAACCTTATTCATCATGTTCATGAAGTATGCGGGAGCATTCGTGAGTCCAAAGGACACCACGGTGAACTTAAACTGACCATACCTAGTCACAAACGCTGTCTTTGGGATGTCACTTTCTTGAATCTTCATCTGATGATAGCCTGATCTGAGATCAATCTTGGAGAAATACTTTGCACCTCAAAGCTGATCAAGCAGATCATCAATTCTTGGCAGGGGGGTACTTGTTCTTGATGGTGACTGCGTTCAAGTTCCGGTAATCAATGCACATTCTCATCGAGCCATCCTTCTTCTTAACAAACAGAATGAGGGATCCCTAGGGTGAAGCACTGGGCCTGATATATCCCTTCGAGATGAGCTCATCAAGCTATTTCTTGAGCTCAGTCAGTTCATCAACTGACATGCGATAGGGTCTCTTGGCAATGGGTCCCATTCTCGGTAACAGATCAATGATGAACTCGACATCATGGTCTGGTGGCATACCTGGTAATTCTTCAGGGACTACATCAGGATAGTCTCTGACTACTAGCACATCATGAACTGTCTTCTCCTCTTTTCATGATTCTGAACTTGCTTTAAGGGCACATAGGATAGAGGTGGACTTTCCAGACTGAGGTTCACATCTAATGACTTGGCCTGATGGGTGGGTCGCTTGGACATATCTAGGTGAACATGATATGATACCTCAGTGAATGGTTAACCAATCCATACCTAAGATGACATCTAGGTTAGTGGAAGGTAGCAGGGTTAGGTCAGCTCTAAGGATAAGACCCTCAATGGTAAGACTCACTCCCTTACAGATGTGGGTGCACTTTAGGTCTCCTAAAGGTGAGCTGGTGATGATAGGATCCTCACGTGGGGTTACAGATAGGTCATGATCTCGTGCAAACTTGGATGATATGTAAGAATAGGTTGCTCCAGAGTCAAATAGAACTGATGCAGTATTGCCATTAACTAAAAACATACCGTACACAATGTGAGGGGCAGCTTGTGCTTCCTCAGTGTCCAGATGGTTGAGACGTCCACGAGTAGCTGATCCCTTGAACTGAGACTTCTGTGTAGCTGAGTTCTAAGGGCACTCAGTGGCTTTGTGACCTGGTTGGCCACAAGCAAAGCAGGTGAAAGGCGTACCGCTTGTAGGGGTTGGCGTGGGTGCCTTCTAGTTTCTAGTGCTTGGTGTGGAGCGGTTCTATGCTGGGCGTTCATTCGCTGTGCGGGGACGGTTGAAATGGTCCTGACTATTGCGATCCTAAGCATAATGGTCCTAGGTGTAATGGTCCTAAGCAGGGCGGGAGTATTTGGTGGTGTAGCCTCCACTTCCCCTACTCGATCCTGGGTTGTCATCCCTGTTATGGCAAGAGAATTCCCTAGATGGTGCATCTCTGCGGAACCTCTTGCGATCACAACCATGGAGAGAGTCCTCAGGCTTATGTTTTCTATCCCTGTACTCTTCTCCAGCTTCAGCATGGTCCTTCTCAATCTGGATGCAATGATCCACCAGAGCACGCAATGTATTGCTCTCAATACCACCAAACTTCAGCTTGATGTGCGGGTTAAGTCCCTTATGGTAATAGTATAGCTTCTCCTTCTTAGAGTTCACAACATAAGAAGGTGCATAGCGCAGAAGGTTGGTGAAACGAGTAGTGTACTCAGTCACCCTGTCTTTTCCCATCTTGATGTTACGGAACTCCTCGGCTTTGGCCTCCATGATACCCTTGGGAATGTGATACTCAGTGAATGCTTCAGCGAACTCATCCCATGAGATACAGGCAGGGTCCTCATGGGAGTCACTAAAACTATCCCACCAGGCGCGTGCTGCACCATGAGTTGGTGTGTGGCAGCTCCAACACACTCATCATCGGTGAAAGCAGTGAGGTCAAGCTTCTTCTCCATTTCCTTGAGCTAGTCATCGGCTACAAGCGGGCTAGGGTCGGTGCCATCATAGGTAGGTGGTCTTAGCTTCAGAAATCCCTCTAGCTTCCTTTGGAAGTCATTCTACTGACCCCCTTGGTGATGGTTTGCTCCTTCAACAAGAGCTGCAAGAAGCTGGGTCTGTTGTGCCATCACTTCTGCCAGGTTTAGTGGTGGTGGTGGAGGAATGTTCTCCTCAGGTGGCAGAGTATTCTCCAGGTGGAAAGGTATCCCTCCACGTCCACGGCCATGGCCACGACCACGGTTGTTGCCACCACGTCCCCCATTGGGTTCAACTGGTTCAGGGGTGGGCGCACGTCCTCGATTCATTAGGCGATTAGAACGACGGTTCGGCATCTGCAACACGGATCATAGAGAGTTTAGTGCTTGTGCCATAAGTGCTTATAGTTCAATATGATTACATGATTTTGATGATTTAAAGAAAAACATTTATGCTATCCAACACTCATTACAAAAGAAGCAATAAGATTTATAAAGATGCAATAAGATCCGAAACATTCATTACATGGTTTTTATTACATAGCATCATCTCCAGTAGCTACACTTGAAGATGTGCGAGAATCGTTCTACTCATAGTGTCTCATAATACATCTCATAAGGGGTACATCATGGGGTACAACTTATGGAAACTACTGACATGACTCATGACCACGTAGGGTCATCTACTCTAACTCGTACACCACAGCTGGGATACGACTGTTCTCGATCTCGATCTCCTCGTCAGACTTGTGAAGTCGGGACACATACTTCAAGGCCTCGGCGAGCTCCTCAGTAGGCTTGGCTCCCGATAGGGTAGGGCAGGCATCTAGGTCGAGGCGAGTCAGGGCTAACTCAAACTCCTCTATCCTAGGCTTTGTCTTGCTGCGAACCTCCTTGGGTAGCTAATCCCACATACCCTTCATCTCCCTGAGGCGCTTCCTGTCAGACTTCTGCCAAGCCTGCTAGGTCCTTTCACACTTGTCCTGTAGGTACTTGGTCTGCCTGAGTGCCTCGATCAGATGACCCTGGTTGCGAACAGCCTTCTTCTTGAACTCCTCTAGCTCCTGAGTCAGGGTCTTGTTCCGAGATTGGATCTTCAGCATATCGATCCCCTTAGATCTCTCTCTGTCTCCTTTATGGTTGAACTCAGCCTTCTTGTCGTCCAACTCACTCTGCAACTCTAAGACCTTACTGTTGAGGTAGTAGTTCCTGTTGCCTAGGTCAGCTGCTTTGTCCTATAAGTCAGCGACCTTGGCTCTGTGGTCCTCCTCACGACGGTTGAGCTCATCCTATAGCTTGGCAATTATCTCCAGTAGACTAGCTCACTCCTGTGCTCCCTGTAAGTCTCGCTCCTGGTACTCCCACCAGAGGGCCTAGTCCTGACGTCTCCTCTGCTCTAGCTGGGTCACGTACCTGTCCTGCTCTAGTAGGTGAATAGCTGAGACACAAAGGCATCTATCCTCCTCGGCAAGGATAACTCTGCCTGCTGTGAAACTCTGCTCACTACGGGTAAGGCTGAGGTCGAGGGCCTAGGGAAGTAGATGGAACTCCATCATCTTCAGGTGCTCATAGTGGTTCCTCATCACTCTATGAAGTGCCTTATGTGAGATAGCTCATAGTCCCTCCTCGACTGTGTCCTCTATAGTCAACTCGGTGAAAGCTGGGACAGAAGGTAAGGTAGTGCTAGCTGGGAACTCCACTGAGGTGACAATCGGTCCTTTGATTCCTCCTTCCTTAGCTGGCTTCCCGGTGCAGGTGACCTTGACAAGCTCATCGGGGACACCTAACGTGATGAGAACTCGGCAGAGGGTCTATGCAAAACCCCCGAGCTCACGTAGGTCAAAGGTAAGCTTGGTGTGGTCCAGAGGTAGCGGTCCTAGTGGCGGCCAGTCGACGTTCATTGCCATCTACATGTTTCAAGGGGACAGGTGTTAGTAGGTCAATAATAGATAAGCCTTGCATAAAAATAAATGCAGGGTCGGTATATAACCGAAAGAAGGGCTGTTTACATCCTATTCTATCATCCATTTCTAAGGGTTTCATCCTAAGGTCGAATATGGCTCTAATACCAACTGAAACGACCCCAATTTCTGCGAAGGGAAATCCACAGCGTCGAATTGTAATAAGATCGTTGTAGATCATATTACCCAAATTCTAGTCGAATATCACATCCATACAACGATAATATCAGAGTACAAATAGTGTGGAATTACATAATTTATTACATCGCCGCATTAGCGGAATCAAAAGTAGCATTCATTCAGAACAGCTTGAAGATAAGATCGCCAAACTCGAGCGTAGGCACGAACCCCTCATCCGTCAAACTCCTCGGAGCTATACTCCTTAGCAGAACCTGTGTGCCAAAATTTATCAGTACGATTTGTACTGGCCACTCCCATCCCTATGAGCATTGCTTTGTAAAAATTGGATGCAAGTGGGACATAGTCAAAGGAACCTATAAAGCTGGGGTTTCCTATGCAATAGCATATCAAGTAAATAGTAATAGTTTGTCAAGTTTTAACACCATTCCCACACACATTCCACTCCATTCCCTTTTCTGAGCCAGGTTTCGATCCTAGAATCGACATACCACCATCTCCATACCATCACCATACCATACCATCGCTCAGTCGATAGGCCAACTCCCTCTCGGCACTGTCTCAAGGCCCGTAGCCCCTGGCTATGACCGACACTCTCTCACAGGGGAAGAAGAGAAGGACTCATCTCACTATCTAGTTTAAGCGAAACCCAGGAAAGGTCCATAGCCGACAAGTCAGCACATGTATCGATTGATCAACCATACACTCTGCAGAGGTTTTACATAACCACAAGATCCACCTTCCTCGTTGACCGTCGTCGACTAGGCTGATTTCGGCTGTTTGCTAGCCTAGGATAATGCCACTCTACCATTCAGCCTTGGTTCACCCCAAGTCAAATCTAGGGTGGCTGAAACTATGAGTCATGAGCTGGGTCCACAAGGTCTCCATGAAGTCTTGGAAGGGTGTGGGGGAAATCATCCGCGCCCCGTACCTCCTTACACTGTCCGCTATCAACCTAGCAGTAGTGGCAATATCCTACCAAATAGTCCAGCCGTCCCGCACCATATAGGGCGAGTGGTACGTAAGGCTTCCCGGTGAATCTGAGTACTAGTAAGTCCTTAGGGATGACCAAGCCAGAATGTCTCCATCAGGGTTTCCATTCATCGTGCCACCACAACACCTCTATCCTGGGCTCCACCCGTCATAGGTTCACACCTAGGTCCACCTCATATACCATTTATCCACCACAGGTATCCATTTCCAGGGGTGCCTAGGTAGCATCCCATAGCAAGACTTGCCCCAGGCTCGTCGTATACTCCAACTTGGTTGACACAATCCTCACCCTCCACACACCCAAGTCACACACGCAGCACTCTCCCCATAGTCCAGGTAACACCAGTTTCCACCACGCAGGTAGTAGAAGCGTAGTAGAAGTATAAGTAATGAAATATATAGCAGTAAGCGTGTGTCTAGCCTAATAGCAGGGTATGCAGGGGTAAGGTTGCGTCAAGGTAAAGGCTTTTAAGTAAGCATACTACCATGCAAGTCCTAGCATAATATAATTATAGCAGTAAAGTAAAGCGATAGCAGTTCTATATTAGCCATGCGTAATAGGTGCTATAAGATTGGGTGGGATGTGGCACCTTAAGTGTAGTCATCTCCGTTCTTGTCATGGTACTCACGGTCTTCGTCTGTCAGGTTCTCCTCTGAGTCTGCATCGTTCGCATTATAGTCGCGTTAGCGACGTCTATAGAATAGCACAAAGAAGCAAGAGAAATTCAAAAGAGCCAAATGCACTTAAACATGGGTTCATTGCGTAGAGCTTGATTTTAGATGAATTTTGGTCCTAGTTTCGTATTTTTCCGAGGTCGTATGAATTAGTTATGAATTTCTAAAGTTTAAATCATTTCTGAAATTGGATAAAGGCTGAATTAATCCTGGGCTGACACGTGTCATGCTGTGGTTGGTCCACGTGGCTTGCTGACATCAGCATCATAGTTCTGAGTTGATGGGTGGGTCCCAGCTGACATCAGCATGACGTCATCAACGTCGTCCACACCGACAGGTGGGGCCAAAAGCTTTTGGGTCACTGACAGGTGGGTCCAGTCAAGGTCAACATCAGTCAATGATGAGTCAACGGTCAACGGTCAGCGGTCAAGCGTCACGGTCACTGACATGTGGGCCTAGTCTGCTAATGTCAGCAGCTGATGTCAGCATGACATCACCTCGGCTGTGCTGGCTTCTGACATGTGGGTCCCACGTGATGTCATCATGACATCAACATCTGACGTGTGGGTCTAGGGTGTCTGTGTCACTGACAGGTGGGGCCAGGTCAACGGTCAGCGTTGACCAGTCAACGGTCAATACAAACCGGGTCCAAACTGTGCCGGTTGGGCTTCGGGTTGGGCTGGTCTGGGCCGGACCAGGCCGAACACGTGGCACGCTGTGACGCGGCCACGTCATGGCCGTGGGCTCTTACTGGGCCGTGGTCCATGGTTGCAGTCTATGGTGGACTAAGTGGTGCTGATCCATGGACCACAGACTGGTCTATGGTGGACCGAGTCCACCCATCGCCTCCTAGGCATGGTTTAGGTACTCTGGGTGCACGCGCAGGTGGCCGGCAAGGGGGGGGGTGTGTTCCCCTGTTTTTCCCATGGCGGTGCTCCTGCCGGCGGCGATCTTCACTGATGAGCCTCTATGGCAAGGCTGGTGTCTGATTGGTGTGGGGAAAAGTTTCCTCGGGCCATGGCGACTGCGTCTGCGGGGTCAAGGTGGCGACCAGAGCTCCCTAAGGTGCTGGCCATGGCGAGCGGCGGCTCGGCAGGGCTCGCCGATGGTGAGGTCGCGCACGCCGGCTCTCCGGTGGCTAGTGCTAGGCAGATGGGGCTTCTACGGTTGTCCCATGGGTGCACGACAAAGGCATCCACGGCTCAAGCAGGGCTTCAGACTCCTAGGTGGCTGTTTGGGGCTCCAGCGGCCATGGCGACGCGGTGTCGACGGCGATGCACACGCTAGTGCGCTACGGGCTCCGGTGGGGTGTCACGGTGGTCTTGGTGTGTGTGTGGGTGCATGTGTGCCAAGTGGCTGAGGCAAGGCACTAGCCTACGTGCTCCAGGCATGGAGCGCCATGGCCAACGGTGAGGTCCGGCAGCAGAGAGAGACCGAAAGAGGGGAGAAAGCTCACCGTGGGTGGCGTGGAAGACTGGATGGCGATGCTGTGTCGATGCGAGGCCATGCAGCTCTAGTGTGGCCGTGCAGTGCCATGCCGAGCCGCGTTAGTGACGAAGCACCAGCACCGCCTTCGGCTCCGACGACCTCCTCCTCCGCGGCGGCTTCGGCGCTTTCTTCCTCTCCTTCCTTCCCCTTCTCCCTCCTCTCTCTTGGTTCTGGTGCGCAGCGTATGGCCACCAAATGGCGGCGGGTGATGGATGATCGCTAGGGCTCTAGGGCTAGGGCTTCTTATAGCCGGAGCTTTGAGCTCCACGGTGGATGGCTAAGGATCGCGCCGAGCGCATCGAGCGGCTTGTGGGGCGTGGGTGGTTGGCATGGCATTGGCATGGGCGCTATGCCAAGGGGGGGCAAGGCCATGGCTCGGGTGTGACCCCCTGGCCCGCCCTGCCATTGCTGTCGGGACTTTATCGCGCGGTGGTCGTGCACGACATGGAGAAGAGGAATAGTAGGGCTGACTTGCGGGGTCCAGCGGCAGCGGCAGCGAGTAAAGGCGGGGAGACGCGCGGGCGTGGGCGTCGTGCGGTTGACACACGGGGTCTAGCGGCAGCGGCTACAAGTAGAGGTAGGGAGACGCACGGGCGTTGCTGGGCCGCAAGCTGGGCCGCGCGTGCGCTGGGGCTGGCTAGGCCGAGCGGCTGGGCTGCAAGGCCTTCTTCTCCCTTTCTTCTTTTCTTTTTTGTTTTTCATTTCCTTTCCATTGTTTAAATTCAAATTTGGTTTAGATTTCGAATTTAAAACTGAGGTAACTTATTCATTGGAGTTTAGGGAATTTTGTTTAGTAATAAACTTTATAGAATTGTTAGTCATAACATAAAGCAATGAGAATCCAAATCACAATTTAAGTTAATCATGTATGCAACATCTATTTAATAGAAATTAATAATCATAATCAACATATGACATGCTATGCTTATGTATTGACTTAGGTTGGGTTACTTCTAATGCAACTCCTGGTTGGGTTACTTTACATGACACTCATCATCACATGGAGGTTTTGAGAAAAATTTTGTAGTTGGTATTTTTGGTGTGTGGATTTTTGGGTTGTTACAGGCCGGATGGAGGGGGACGCGATCGAGGGGTCCTCGGGAGTCATGGTGCTGGGAGAGGGGTCAGCATCTGCACTGCTGACCCCTTCCATCGTTGGAGGGGCATCTCGGTGGGGACATCATGGCAAGAGGGATTAGCGGCACTTGGAGCCAGCGGAGAGTTGTCCCTGGCCCTAACATCAGTGGGTAGCGGCTCGCCTACATAGGGCGAGCCCCTGCTCTGGTGGATGACTCTAGATGATCCGGTGTCGATGCTTTTCACCCTTGATGATGCCACCAAGAGCATGGGACGGGAGAGCCTCGACGTAGAGATCGCGTCCGTGCTTGAGGCCCTAAACCATGCCACGGGCGCATTGCGTGATGTCGTTGTTCCCTCTAATCGGTATTGCTTGGTCCTGCTTTTTGCCCTTATCCTTCTTTATATGCTTTCTATATCCTGACCATCGTCTTCATGTAGTCCCTCATAGCTCGCAACTAGGGGAAATCTCAGTTCCTTCATTAGCAGAAGGAGACCTGGGAGCGCCTCATCGAGGAGGCATGGCTATGCGAGGAGGTAATGGCTTAGCTTGTCGCTGCCTAGTAGAGGGTGGCTGAGCTGACTCCCCTTGCCGAGGAGACAAGGCCAAGAAGGGATCCGAGGCCCTATTAGCAAGGCGTAGAAGGACGATGAGAAAACTGCTAGGGTTAGGAAGGAGCAGGATGAGTTGCTCTAGAAGGACACTGAGACCCGCCAGCGGATCCTTGACCTTCTAGCCGAGGTTGAGAAGGAAAGGGAACTGAAGTTGGGGGCCGAGGAGAAGCTCATGACCCTAGAGAAGAGGGCGAGTCTAGAGGCCACGACGGTCGCTCGGCTGCCCAAGGAGCAGGATGAACTGCTCCAAACCACAGAGAGGCTCCACTTAGAATGTGACCTGGCTCATGAGGAGCGCGACCAGGCTTTCTAAGAGCGTGACTAGGCCTACCAAGAGTGCGATGACATGCAACAGAAGGTCGGCTCACTCTAGGCCAAGTTGGAAAGCGCGATGACCCAGAAGCTGGAGGCCGAGAGCTTTTTTCCTGGGCTAGCTGTGGACCTCACCGAGGTGGGGAGGAATCTTCTAGCAGAAAGTGATGAGCTCGGTATCCTGACCGCCGCCCTCGAAGTGGTCTACAACAATCTTCAGGTGGTACGATCAGAGGGGACCAGCTCGCTCATGGTTGGTGCCATTGAGATTAGGGCTCAGGTGCACCAGCTCGAGAGGAGTGCCCTTCGCGCCGGGGTCAATCAGTCCTTCATGATTGCTCGTTCTCATTATGGGGATAACATCAATTTGGAGGCAATGAGCCATGGCTATGCGTCGGGCTATGAAGTCCATGAGCTGAAGAAGATGGAGATGGCGGTGGCTCCCCTTTTGCAGGACCCGACGGATAAGATAGAAGACATAGTTCTCCTCTAGAGGGGCTAGTTAGTTAGATAGGTCAGGCGGTCGTTCTTGTAACAAGTGGACAAGTTTTGACCCTTCTGTATCATTTAAACAAACTTATTATTTTGTTTGATCAAATCTATTCTTTTGTTTTGGTGTGAACAAATTTGTTTTTCTCTGTTTTTATGTGTGAAAAGGGGTTAATGCGTTCTAACCCTTCCATTTGTTAAGACCATAGAGTTCGAGGTGTAGGAGAGAAACTCTTATCATGCTGGTAAGCAAGAGTGTCGTAGCTACTGGGGCATAAGTTTCTCGTAGTTTGACCAACCTTACTCAATCGTTTGTTTTCATGAACCTTGCTAGTAGGTTTTTTAACGTGAGGAACGGGTTAGGCACGATGACTATTTTAGAAAGGGTGTATATATACCCTTATCAGCCCCCGAGTGAGACTCGACCCCTTGCCATTACAGGGGTCAGGTGTCACTGAAGATCGAGGAGAGAATAGCGAAACTAGTCTTAGTTTTCACGCGTACCCCATCCCTAGGATCTGAGCCAATGTTCTGTGACTACGCATTCAGTCTTCTTGCGAGTCCAACTTTCCTCAAGCCCCACACATAGCGAGGGTCTAGTCGAGGGTCAGCTTATCTTTGTGATCATTACCCCATCTGCGGTTTTTGCAACCAAAGGGGCTAAGCTGACGTCACTTGCCTTGATGGCTCGAGTGACGCACTCAGTGAGCTCACTAACGGGCATGTTCGAGTGGAATCTGGGTTCATAGTTCGTGATGGGGTCGGCATAGCCCTCATGTGGCATTTCATTGCTCCTTAACCCACCTCCTGGCAGATGCCCGTGTCACTCCGGAGAGCGACTCAGGTGGCCCACTAGCCTTCCCTTGATGGAGATTCTATGGGATTGGCTCGAGGTTAGGATCGAACGAGAAGGTTGAGATAACCCTGCCTGCTTCTAAGTGGGTCCGGCGAAGGCCGCTGGGGCCCATCTGTGTTTTCTTCCCTGGCTTTGTTCGACATGAGGCGGCCTCAAGCCCTTCGTGGACGGGCCTTCGAACCTCGATCAGTTGGATTCCTAAGTTAGGGTCAGGTGGCTCGAGCCCTCGAGCCCCATTATGGTCGGTAGGGGTCAGCCAAATTTCATGCGTCACCCCATCCATGATTTCTACAATTGGAGGGGCTAAGCTAACGAACTTGCCTCGATGGCTCGAGTGTCACGGTCAGCAAGCTTGCTAACAGGCATGTTCGAGTGGAATCCGGGTCCATCATTCGCTGACTGGGTCGACATAGACCTCATGTGGCATTCCACTGCTCCTTAACCCACCTCCCGGCAGATGCCCAAGTCATTCCGGAGACTGACCTAGGTGGCCCGCTGGCCTCTCCTCGATGGAGATTCTGTGGGCTTGGCTCGATGTTAGGATCAAACGAGAAAGGTCGAGATGTCCCTATCTGCTTCTGAGCGGGGTCGGGCAAGGGCCTTTAGGGCTCATCTTGGTTTTTCTCCCTAGGCTCTGTTTGACATGAGGCGACCTCAAGCCCTCTGTGGTCTGGCCTTCGAACCTCGGTCAGTCGCCGCTCATGTCGAATGAGATGACTACCGCTTTGTGATGCGACAAGAAGTGTTGTGATGCAATAATTGCATATGCAATGCTTGGATGTATGAGATGAATGTATGGATAAATATATGAATGAATGTATGAGTGCATCCATGAGAATGGATGAATGAATGCTCATGTACTGGAAAAGTAAAGTGAGGGTTGGTAAAGTTACCTCGATGGCTTGAGTGATAGGTTCGAGTAGCTTCTTTCTAGATATGTCTGTGTGGGGTCCAGATCCATTGTTCGTGATAGAGTTAGCGTAACCTGCATGGGGCATCCCTACTGCTCCTTACCCATCTCTCGGCAGCGGCCCGAGCCGTCCAATCGACTTGGGCGACCTGCTGGCCTCTCCTTGGTGGAGGTTCCATAGGTAGGCCCCTCCAAACCCTTCCTGAGAAGGTGGAGGCTAGAGCTTGGGGTGTAGGGACAAAAACTCTGATCATGCTGGTAAGCAAGGATGCCATAGCCGTTGGGGCATAGGTTTCCTACAGTCCAACCAGTTTTACTCAGTGTTTGTTTCTGCGCACCTTGCCTCTAGTTTTTAGCATGAGAAGGGGTTGGGCAGAAAGAATGTCTACTAAATAGGCAACCCAGCCAGCCCCTATGCGAGGCCTGACCCCCTACCATTATCAGGGTCGAGGGCTCAATAACAAAATTAATTAAGAGAAAATGTGTATAAATTAAGGGTGACCCGTCTCTCAGCATCGATTTGAGCCATCCGATTGGCTTGGGTGATCCACTGGGATAGGACTTGCCTCGATGGCACGAGTGATGGGTTTGAGGAGCTCTTACCAGATATGTTCAAGTGGAATCCAGGTCCATCGTTCATGATGAAGTCAGAATAACCCACATGAGGCATCCTACTGCTCCTTACCCATCTCTTGGTAGCGGCCAAGCCATTCGATTGACTTGTGTGACCCACTAACATAGGACCTACTTGTGGAGATAGAGGATGAAATCATCTCCCCTAAGAAATTAATTAGGCAGATAAGCCAGAAGACAAACTCGCAATAAATGGACAAGCTCTTAAATTTCGTTATGGCTAAACAACTTTTTAGCCCTTATCCCCTTTTTGTATAAAAAGGTTAGTGCGTTCTAACCCTTTCCATCATTAAGGCCGTAAAGCTCAAGGTACGGGAGAACAAATTCTGATCATGCTAGTGAGCAAAGGTGTCATAGCTATTGGGACATAGGTTTCTCGTAGTCCGACAAGTTTTACTCAGAGTTTGTTCCCGTAACCCTAGCTCCCAGGTCTCAACATGAGAGAGGGTCGGGCAGAGAAAGTGATGTAAGAAATTGCTACGGACACACCCCAGGGGAGAACCCAAAAATCCATATTTTTGCCATCAGGATCACAAATGAGAGAATAAAGCTTACATCATTCGTAGCAATTTCTTACATCACTTTTAATACAACATCAGAGTATAATATTTATTAATATAATAATGAAATGAAATCATATTATCATAGTTATAAATAATTTACTTGAACAGCGGAATAGAGACCTATGAATAGAGTTACAGCAAAACTAAACATCTATTAATGACATGATGAAGTATTGACATATAGACTACGGCAATAGATTATGAAACTTTCATTTATAAAAGTATATGGTGAGAGTTATAAATAACAACTACGATCGCAGTGTAACGGAATCCTCGCTGAGCCCACCAGGAGGAATCCACATACAAGAGTTAGCTTTAGCATCCACCTGTCACCTGCAACAGGGGAAATAAAACCCTAAGTACTCAATTGTACTCAGCAAGACTTACCCGACAGGAGGAAAGAAAAGACTCCAAGAATATGCAAGGCTATCTGGCTTGTGGGTTTATTGCATTGGCAGGATGCATTACTAAGCGTGCGTCCTTATATTCGATTTTTATTAATAGTCGCATTGGTTCATTAACTAACCATTCTATGTAAGCACCTATGCTACTTTCAAGCAGGTGGTAAGCAATTAGATTTCCTTTATCCATCTTCCATCCTTCATCTTTCAGTTCTTACTACGATGCTAAACCGTAGACAAGCCGTACCAGATTTCCCGGTGATTCGTGAATCAATGCCCCTAGCTGGGTACCCCAAAAACACACACCCCGCTTGTACCCTAGGCACAAGCAGGACCAACCCATCACTCTCCTATCCTGGGTGTCTAGGTCCCCGTCCAAACTAGGACTCCAAGCCCCCACCCCTGAGTCCCAGACTCAGTGCGGTGCAAGGACCTCCTCCACCAAAATAAAACCCTAACAGTCAGTCCGAAAAGAGCCGGATCCATGACAAGAGAGCAACAAGTCTTTCGAACGCCCATACACAAGTATGTGCTCGGGATAATAAGTCTGTGACTTGCCTAGAATCTTATACAACGATCAGTCCTTAACCGACCAGACAGGGAATAATGGTGTAACCAAACTATGACCCGCATCCGTGGCGACACAACTTCTTACACCTACCAATCCTCAAACCATATCCCTGCCCGGTCACCATTTTCCTTTCCATCATTTATATTTTCCAAGTGATAATGAGATAGTATTGTATTTCCTATCTCTCGCGAGTCATAGGTAATCACTCGACTTCTACCAGAGTCCTGTAGCATAGCATTCTACATGATCCTGTCATACTAGTAAGACTCATAGGATAAAGATATATATACAACTGAGTTTCATTCAACTCCTTAAAACTTAATGCACAAATATAATTTAAACTACAGAAAAATAAGGGTTATGCATCGGGGCTTGTCTAGGTAAGATATATTAAAAGTTAGTATCTGCATCCTCAGATCATCCACCAGCAACTAAATAGCAAGCTCATTGCATCATCTTCTAGAGAGAATATCATCACACCATCTTTGGATTCCCAATCATCCGTCGATCGATCTGTTGATCCATCATCGTACCTATATGATATGCATGTGATGCAATGCAAAGATGTAATTAATCAGCTACAATCGTGACTCATATAAATACGCTTTATGCCTCTCAAGTTAATGGACTAGTTCTAACGACGACCGTACTTAGGCTACATATACACGTTGTCGGATAAGACACTATTTCCCAACAATTATTTTTGTTACATAAACCCAAGTCGTTTCTTTATCCCATTCTATCGATTTAATCATTATTCACAATAGGACATCATTATCTATTTAGCAAACTAATTATTTTAGAGCTACAAAACTTATAGTGAATACCTAATATTGCTAGGAGCCTACTGTGCAAATTTCAGATTCAACACTATTACCGATTTATTCTGGAAATTCCTACAAGTTCATCTTTTAATAATATTAAACATTTTAAAATACTTATATAGCTCCCAAAAATATTGCCAAACTTTGTGAACAAAATATACTAATAAATAGATCATGATTTTAGGAGCCTAACAAAACTAGTTTCATAATTTTTGGACTCCTATATCATTTTGTATTGATTTTACAAACTTGCCTTATACGCGAATTTAGAAATTGCTTTAAAAATAATTGGGCCAGCGACCCACTACTCGGCCTAGCGGAAGCAGCACCCGGCCAGCCCAGGCGCAGTCCGTGGGCGGCGGCCCAACGTGGGGCAGTCGGCCCAGCAGGGGCACGGCCGGCGGCCAAAACCGTGGTCAGCGGTAAGTATACCAGCGCAGGCAGCGGCCTAAGGCGGGCGCATGGCCCAGCGCGCGACAATGGCGCAAGGCCGACTGCGGCCCAAGTGGCCCAAGTGCGGGGACAAGGCGCGTCACATACGCAAAATGGTCACTGAACTTCCTTTAATTTATGACAAGGTCCATCAACACTATTAACTTGAGTCTAGTATTTGCGTAAAGAACCCCATATAAAATATCTTCTTGGATCCATGCCCTTCTCACCTTGTCTTCATCCTCAAAATAGAGGGCCGACGGGAAATGTTGGCCCATGGCTGGAACGACGCGATAGGGCTGGGAAGAGGCACGGCGACCGGCGACAAGAGGCACAACCGCTGATGGAAGCTCAGACGGCAGCGGGCCAAGGAGCAGCAGGACCAGGGCACGGGCGGTTGCGGCTCGGCCGGGTCACGCACGCTCGCACTTGGTGTGGCGTTCCAGGCGTGGAACTATGCTCTAGGAGCGACATGGGCAGCGACATTGGCAGGGTGGCTCCGTGTAGCAGGCGGCTAGCTCAAAAAAGCAGCGCGCGCGGAGGAGACGTGGCACCCGGCGGACCTAGCACGGATAGGAGTAATAGCACGGCACCAAACTCATGCTCGGCGACTGTGGGCACGGCGGGCGGCGTGACACACCCGATGGTGGCTTGCGGGCCATGGCCAAGATGATGCATTCAAGTAGCAGACCAGCGCGGGCAGCAGGGAAGGAACCGAGGAGGGGGGCTGCGTGAGGAAAAATCGGTGGCGCTAGCAGAGCGGCGAAGGACGTGGCCATGGAGCACCGTGGTGGCGGCGGTCATGGCCTAGGCAGTAGCTACGGCATGGGCGCGTGACGCACGGGATGGCAGCGGCTCTGAGCGGACCGAGGAAGGGCAGCTCTGCTGCTATGGGCGCATGGGAGAGGCCGGCACTGACACGGACAGCCAGCGAGGCACCGAGGCCCGGTGCGGACGGAAACATGGTGCAGGTGTGGCATCGGACCACGAAGCAGGACTATGGCTCAGACGCGTTGTGACTGCTGTGCGCTGTGGCAGCGGAGGAAACAACCACGGCAGCATGGAGGAGCGAGGGGGAGCAGGGAGATGTTGGTACTTGCATGGAGGCAGGGAAAAGGAAGAGCTACGACTGCGTTGCTTGCGTGCTCTGCTATAAAGGCTCTGAGCTGCTTGTCAGTAGAAGGAAAAATGCAACCGAGACAAGCCAAGACAGACAAAGGGAGGCCCTATCCTACCGCTTCTCTGTCCTCCGATCTAGCTCACTACTTGCATGTGGATGCTTCTTTTTGGTTCTACTTTGCTTGCATGCTTTCCTGGTTGGAGATTCCCTACCACGTATTTGAGTCTCCTACACTGCACTGCATTATTATCTCCTCTAATCGCTAGCTATCTATTGGACCTGCTGAGACTGGGAGGAGCAGGGAGCGGACGAGCCAAAGAAAAAGGCAGGCATGCGACGGAGCTAAGAGCGAGCTCACCAGCTAGGAGCAGAGTAGACCGACCGATAGCGACCGCGAGCACATGGCGTAGCAGGCGAACAAACAAGGAAGGACTACGCGATGCATCAAATCGAAGCAAGCAGCTAGGCTGGCAGGACCACGCGCGTGAGGTCATGAGGAAGCAATGTCCAATATGGCAGCAGTAACCAGCAAGCAGACGAGCAGAGAAAAGAAAGATCGAGGAGCAGTCGGTCAACTTGTACGGTCAATTGCTACAAGTATATGTTTGCCCTTTTCTTCTAATTCTTTGTTTTAGAGTACCGTCGTAATGTATATACCTATATATATATATATCTTTAATGGTTTACTAACTTAGATAATTTACAACGTCTAGGCAGAGGAAAATTTCAACAAAGCTCGAATTTAAATTTGATTCAAAAGCTATATATATATGTATATCATTCTATTTATTAATGGATTTTATTTTATTTATAAAAGTTGCTTTTCATGTTTAATCTAACAGAACAAACCGTTCGCTAGCATCGTCGTTCGACATTCATAAATATTCCTACACATGGCGTAGTTTAACTTGAGCGTTTATCTGAGTCCACAAAACTAAATCACACGGGATTCGCTTATCGCATCAAGCATGTTTTGAATCAAAATCCGAGAAAACTCATTTCAGCAATTTCTCCTAGGCCTAAATCACGGTGCTAACAAGGATCGTAACACCGGGGTGTTATAGAATGTTTGCTAGGTGATATACTCTTAGACGCATACCGACTCTTTGCGTAGTTAAGACTAAAAAGCTCGGGGTGCGGAAAAAACTCTGATCACGCTGTTGAGCAAAAAATGTTATAGCCGTCGAGGCGTAGGTTTCTTGCAGTCCGACTAGTTTTACTCAGCGTTCGTTTCCGCAACCCTTGTTTCTAGGTCTCAATGTGAGAAAGGGTCGGGCGTAGAGAATGTCTACTGGATAGATATGCTATTATTAGCTCCCAAGTGAGGCCTGACCCCTTGTCACTGCTAGGGGTCAGTCGTCACTTGAAGATCAGGGAGTTGATAGCGAAACCGATAAGAGAAAGTGTGCGTATATTAAGGGTAAAAGCGATGTAGCTGCTCGATATTCTAGGCATTGATGAAGACTTCACCATTGATAGTCTTGAGTTTGTAGGTGCCTGGTTAGAGCACCTCCACGACGATATACGGTCCCTCCCATGGTGGAGAGAGCTTGTGGTGGTTCTTGTTGCTCTAGACAAGGTGGAGCACTAGGTCACCGACGTTGAAGGCCTGACCCCACACTCGATGGTTGTGGTACCGGCGCAACGCTTGCTGGCATTTGGCCGAGCTGAGGAGGGCGGCGTCGCGTGCTTCATCTAGCTGGTTCATGGCATCTTTGAGGGACGCCTCAGCTCCCTATTCTTCGTATGCCCTGACCCTTAGCGCTCCATAGTCGAGGTCGATTGAGAGGATAGCCTTAGAACTATAGACCATGAAGAACGGTGTGTAGCCAGTGGTCCGGCTAGGTGTCATCCTCAGGCTCTAGAGCACCATGAAAAGTTTTGCAACCCATCATCCGCCAAACTTGTTCAATCGGTTTAAGATCCTAGGCTTAAGGCCTTGTAGGACCATGCCATTCACGTGCTCAACCAGCCCGTTCATGCGGGGATGCACCATGGTGGTCCAATCGACATGGATGTGATATTCATCGTAGAATCGAAGGAACTTCTTTTCGGTGAACTACGTGCTGTTGTCCATGATGATGGAGTTTGGGACCCCAAAGTAATGGATGATGTCAAGGAAGAACAACATGCCTTGCTTGGATTTGATCGTAGAGATTGGTCGAGCCTCTACCCACTTTGTAAAGTTGTCTATGGTGACAAGCAAGTGCGTATATCCCCCGGGCGCCCTTTTGAGAGGTCCGACCAAATCAAGCCCCTAGACCACGAACGGCCACGTGATGGGGATCATTTAGAGCTCTTAGGCCAATAGGTGGGTCTACCGACCGTAGTATTAACACCCTTCGTAGGTGCGCATAATCTGTTTAGCGTCGGCTACTATGGTTAGCCAGTAGAAGCCTTGTCAGAATGCGTTTTCAACCAGGGTTCTAGGCACAGCATGGTGGCCACAGACCCCACCGTGGATGTCGCTCAGCAACCGCTTCCCCTAATCGATGGGGATGCAGCGCTGTAGGATCCTAATGTGGCTTCGCTTATAGAGTTGGCCCTCAATAAGGACAAAGGACTTGGCATGACGCGCGAGCCATCGAGCCTCCATCTTGTCCGTCGGCAGTGCCTCGTGGAGGAGGTAGTCAAGGTAAGGCATCCTCTAGTCAACCAGAGGGTCGGGCTTCATCGCTAGATCCTCACCAAGCTCCATGACCTCAGGGTCGAATGGAGCCACCAGCTGGTCAGCTCCCAAGCCTAGGGTGAGTGGCCCATCACTGACTTGTTCTAGCTCCTCGTAATAGACTGAGGGCTTGTGCTAATCACTGGCGAAGACACCTGTTGGTGCTGGCTCTTGGCCAAATGCCGCTTTCGCCAATGTGTCAGCCGCCTCATTGAGATGCCTCGAGATGTGATTGAGCTCGAGACCGTCGAACTTGTCCTCTAGCTGGTGGACTTCTCGGTAATATGTAGCCATCTTGGCATTGTGGAAGCTTGACTCCTTCATGACATGGTCAATGACTAGCTGGGAGTCACCTTGGACATCGAGGCGTCGAATACCCAACAAGATGGCGATGCATAGACCATTGATGAGCGCCTCATATTTGGCCACATTGTTGAAGGAGGGGAAATGGAGGCGAACCATGTATCTCATGCATACCCTGAGGGGCAAAATGAAGACCAGTCCCACGCCGGCGCCTTTCTTCATCAGTGATCCATCAAAGTACATCATCTAGTACTCTTGGTCGACGACCGCTGGTGGCATTTGGACCTCAGTCCACTCTACAATGAAATCAGCCATTACTTAGGACTTAATAGCCATCCAAAGGGCATACAAAATGCCTTGACCCATCAGCTTGAATGCCCACTTTGTGATTCTTCCCGTGGCATCCTAGTTTTAGACAACCTTGCCAAGGGGGAGGACGTCACGACCGTCACCGTATGTGACTCGAAGTAGTGACGCAGCTTCCTCTTAGCGATAAGGATGGCATAGAGGAGCTTCTAGATTTGGGGGTAGCGGGTCTTAGAATTGGGCAAGACCTCGCTAATGAAGAACATGGGATGCTGCACTTTGAGGGCATGCCCCTCTTCTTTTTGCTCCACCACCAGGGTGGCGCTGACCACTTGCATGGTGGCCGCAATGTAGAGCAGAAGTGGTTCTCCATCGATCGGAGGGACCAAGATCGGGGCCTTTGTCAGAAGCTGCTTGACTGCGTCAAGTGCCTCCTGGTCCTTGGTCATCCATTCAAAATAGTCAGCCTTCTTTAGAAGCCGATAGAGGGGGAGACCTCATTCGCTGAGGTGTGAGACGAAGCGGCTAAGCATGGTGAGGCACCCTGCAACTCGATGTACCTCCTTTATGTTCTTAATCGGGCCCATCCTTGTGATGGCTGAGATCTTCTCCAGGTTGGCTTCGATGCTACGCTCGGAGACAATGAAACCCAGCAGCATACTCCTTGGGACCCTGAAAATGCCGTTTGCTCGGAGTTGAGCTTAATTGTAACACCCTCGGTGTTACGCCTTAATTAAAACACTAAATCATATCATGAGCATCATGTTTATGTATTATTGCATGTGGTAAATGAGAAATTAAATTTTATTGCACTAATTCTCGAATTGAGCTCTAATTTATTCATTGTCCAAATACTCTCCAGCATAGCTCGACTCACTATTGTCATCCTAATCTAGCTCCATCTCTCGTTACTCACCTTCTTCATAATCCACGCAGCACGCGCACAATGACAAATTATTATCATTCACTAATTATTAGCATACCACTTGGCAAGATTTATATCTTCATCAATCTCGCGACGCGCCACTATCATCTCTCGTTGTTCTAATTACCCCGCCTTTACTTCGCTTGCTAATCACCTTGCAAAATTACCAGTGCATGACGCGCTGTCGCTGCCATAGTGTGTCGCACACGCTACGCATTAATATTACTCGCAAGCTCGGCCCGCTAAGCACTCCGCTTGCACGCTGCTTAGTTACTTTGCAAGGGAAGGTCATACATCCTTTTTTCAACACGATAGCACTGTAGCAGCACAGAAAAACACTGTTCACATGAAATCACTGTTCATCGTGGAAACACCGTTCTCCATTCGTTCTCCACGGCAACGAGATTTTTACTTGGACTCAGGAATGGAGTATGTGGAGCAAGGCACCAACTGGCCAAGCTTCATTAGTGTTCAAACTTTTCTTGCGTATCGTGCATGCTTCCATTATTCCTGGAGCTAGTCGCTTAATTATTCAAGCATGATGGGGACGGCTATCTATATCTATGGAGATACTAATACATTCTGTGCAGATCTGCTCTCTATAGTAGTCTTGCTTTGTATGACCTGCATGTATGATTCTTGTAGATTAATATATATATATATATATATATATATATATATATATATATAACTACTACCCTATAGCTGGCTACAAAATAACTTGTTTTGTAGCTGGCTACTGAATATACTGTTCACCCGAGCAGCACGTCGTGCCCAAGCGGCTCTTTGTTACCTTTAAGCAGGCTAGTTAGCCACTAACCTTATGACATGTTGCTGTCGCGTCTTTGCGTCTCCTACCTTTAAAAGGATACGCCGAGCCACCGAGCCATTTCGCTCCGCTGCTCACTTGCTTCTCTCAAATCAAGTTTCTTTGTTCTTGCCCATGAAAGCTGCGTCTATCGATTTCTCCTGAGCTGCAATAATCAGCTAAGGTAGCTAGTCTACAATTGATCTTCTCATTCTCTAATGTTTTCTTGACCTGTGGTCTCCCCCCCATTAATTCCTTGACCTACATGAATGAACCAACACCCCACCGCCAAGCACATTTAGCCCAAAGCACACTCCAGTCCTGACGTGCTCGTAAGTCCAAGACCACTCAAAGTCCATCATTTGAATTAATTCACTCATGACCAAAGACCACACCACCGCACACGGCATGGAGCCAGACGACAACCCTACCAACTCGTTCCGTGCTTCCAGACTAACTAGCTCATCGTGACCACTCACCAGTGCTATATATGGTTCTGCTCCGCTCTGCGCAAGGCAAGCAATTGCTAAGCTCTCTAGTGTCTCTTATCTTGTATTGCCTCCGCACATCGATCACCATAGGCGGCACTTCATTCAATTCCGAGGTAGCTAGCCTACAAGAATTCCTTCATCCTCCTTCTCTATTATTTCCTTGACCCGTGGTCTCATCCAGTATTTCTAGACTCACAGTTATGTGCTAGTCAACAAGTCCAATAGCGTGATTAGCCTCCTCTAATAATATCATTTTCTTCATCTCTAGAGCTCATTTGAATTTATTTATTTATCGTGAAATAAATTTTGTTAGATTCCTAAATTCATGATCTATTTGTTAGTGTAATTAGTTCATATAATTCAGTGATACCTTTAGGGTTACTTTATTATTTTGAAATGCTTATTATTATTATGGTTATTTAGAGAATGAATGTTTGTGATGCATTGGTAGAAGTGCTAGCCCTAGAATTCTTTTACAGTAGGTTCATTGTATTATTATGTGCTCACTGTAATTTTTGTGATGCATGGTAGCTAGTGCACCTTGTTTTATTATATAGTAAATTGATATTAACAATAAGGATGCCTTTAGTTGCTAAGATAATACATGAAATGTTTCATACCTATTTAGTGGGAATAATAGGTAACTTTGCGTATTAGCCATTAGAGTTAGCTTAGTAGCTTGGTAGATGTATTCTTATTTTAAGAGTTGCTGTTGCTGTATTACTAAGCATTGCATCATCATCACTCCATGCATATAGAGAACGCACCACTGGAGATCGTGACCTTCGGTGAGCAGGAGTACGACGAAGTCGTCGAAGAGTACAAGGAGGAGATCCTCGTATAGGAGGACGTTCCGGAGCCGCCCGCCACTGACTTTGCTGGCACCGTGCCCACTGAAAGCAAGCACCGGTGCATAACCCCTATTTTAAATTATCACTGAATATATATCTATGATGTGCATTTAAGTTACATGCATTTTATGGAAACTATATGCATAAATATATCTACCTATGAGTCCTACTAGTATAGGTCGAGTAGCTGCTATGCTCAGGATATCGGTAGCGTGAGTAACCTGCTGTTACTCGCAAATAGGTGATAAATATGATCACTCATGATAAAATGGTGGAAAGGAAAATGGTGACCGGGCAGGGATATGGTTGGGTTTTGGTGGGTGTAAAGGGTTGTGTCCTGCGGCCAATAGGGCATAGCTCGGTTACACTTTTTCCCTATCCGTGTCGATTAAGGACCGGTCATTGCATAAGGCATCGTGGGCAAGTCATAGATTTATTGTCCCGAGCGCATACTTGGGTATGGGCGCAGGTAAAACTTTTTGCTCTTTTGTCGTGGATCTGGCTCTTTTCGGACCAACTGATGGGAAGAGGAGGTGGTGGAGGTCCTTGCGCCACACTGAGTCCGGAACTCAGGAGTGGGGGCTTGGAGTCCAAGTTTGGATGGGGACCTAGACACCCAGGACAGGAGAGTGATGGGTTAGTCCTACTTGTGCCTGGGGTACAAGCGGGACGTGTGTTTTCAGGGCACCCAGCTAGGCACATTGATTCGTGAATCGCCAGGCAATCTGGTACGGCTTGTCTCGTGTTTAGCACCATAGTAAGAACTAAAAGTGAAAGGAGAAGAAATGGAACTGATTGCTCAACTCTTGCTTGAAAGTAGAATAGGTGCTTATATAGAATGGCTAGATGATAACTTAATACAGCTGATAATAATAATACATAACTAAGGACTCACTATTAGTATTGCTTTCTACCAAAAGAAACTAGCAAGCTATATAGCTTATCATATTCCTTGGAGTCAGGAAATTATTCCCACTAGTCAGATAAGTCTTGCGAGTATATTGTGTACTCAGGGTTTATTTACCCCTATTGCAGGTGATGCACGAGAAGTACCTTGTGTAGAGGATTCTTCTGGTGGGCTCAGATGGATCCTCGTCCCTATCGCTAGATGTTTATTTTTAAATTCCGCTATTTATCATTCCGCACTCTGATATTTGGTATTGTAAGAATGTACTTTTAAGAAACTCTGATGTATGAAATGGATAAGTATTGTAACTCGTTCTCATTATTGGATCATTGGGAAAAATGTGGATCTTTCAGGTTCTCCCTTAGGGTGTGCCCGACGGATACCGCCTGCTATAGCTTGCTTTTGGGGTGCTTAGTGTCTGGTGGAAGACGAGCATCTCCGTAAGTGTGCTATTTTGGGCGGTTCTACCACATTAATGTCATTTGTTCGAAGTTTTGCAAAGGTCTGCTCTAGGTCGGCTATGACCTGGTCAGCCCGCTTGGACTTGACCATGATGTCATCCGCGTAGGCCTTAAGGGTTCATCCGATGAGGTCCTCGAAACACTTGAGCATACAATGTTGGTACGTAGCCCCAGCGTTCTTTAAACCAAATGGTATTGTGATGTAGCAGAATGATTGAATGGGGAGATGAAAGATTTCACAAGCTGGTCGGACTCTTTCATCGTGATCTGATGGTACCCGAAGTACGCATTAAGGAAGCAAAGGGTTTCGCACCCTAAGGTCGAGTCAACTACTTGGTCTATACATGGCAAAGGAAATGGATCATTTGGACACGCTTTGTTGAGACCCATGTAGTCAACACACATTCTTCATTTCCCACTCTTCTTTCGTACATGAATGGGATTGGCTAACCACTCAGGGTGGTATACTTCCTTGATGAACCCGGCCGCCAAAAGCTTCATGATCTCCTCGCTGATGGCCTTGTGTTTCCCCTTGTTGAAGCGACGTAGGCACTGCTACACCGGCTTAGAGCCTAGCCTAATCTTCAAGGCATGCTCAGCGACTTCCCTTGAAATGCCTATCATGTTTGAGGGTTTCCATGCAAAGATACCTCTGTTGGTGCGGAGGAAGTCGATGAGCGCGCTTTCCTATTTGGAGAAAAGCATGGCACCAAGACTCGACCGACCGCTTGGGGTCGGGTGCTTCTTCGGTGACCTCCTTCCTAATGGCTGCGAGCTCCTTGGAGGCGACGATTGTCACGATGTGTTTGCAGCACTTGACCTCACACTCATAGGCGTGCTAGAAGGAGGTGCTGATGGTGATGACCCCACACGGTCCTAGCATCTTCAGCTTCAAATAAGTGTAGTTGGGGACGACCATGAACTTTGCGTAGCATGGACGTCCTAGGATGGCGTGGTAGGTTCCATAGAACCCGACCACCTCGAAGGTGAGGGTCTCCATCCTATAATTGGATGGATCTCCAAAGGTGATCAGTAGATCAATTTGCCCAAGTGGCATGGCCTACTTTCTAGGCACGATGCCATGGAAAAGCGCTCTAGTTGGCTAGATGCACAATCGGTCGATGCCCATAGCGTCGAGCGTTTCGACGTATATGATGTTGAGGCCACTGCCTCCATCCATCAGTACCTTGGTGAGCCATTTCATGCCGATGATCAGGTTGACCACGAACAGATATCTCCCTGATTGCGGGACGCTATCTGGGTGGTCGGTTCGATCAAAGGTTAAGGCATATTCTGACCATCAGAGGAAGGTAGGCACGGTTGGCTCAGCCGTATAGACCTCACAGCATGCAAGCTTCTAGCGGCGCTTGGAGTCATAGGTCGTCGACCCTCCGAAGATCATGAGGTAGCCATCCAGCATCGAAAAGCTGCCATCCTTCCCCTCGGCGTCATCCACGGTCGGCTTAGGGTCCTTCCCATGCTCCTCCTTGTTGAAGCTTCTAGACAAGAACCGCTTCATGAGGTTGTAGTCCTTGTATAGATGCCTAATGGGGAAAGCATGGTTCGGGCATGCCCCTTCGAGCAGCTTCTCGAAGTGGTTTGGGGTATCCTCGATGGGCTTTCGACCCCCCTTGTGGTTGGCGATGGCCACGAGCGAGCCCTCATATCATTGCTTGTTCTTCTTCTTACTAGGACAGCTAGAGGTGCCTTCACCGATGTCCTCGTCCCATTTTGCCTTGCCCTTGAGGTGGTTGAAGATCGCTCCGACCGCCTCCTCGCCTGAAGCATGGCTAGTGGCGATGTCGAGGAGCTCCTTGGTGGTTCATGGGCCCTTATGTCCTAGCTTATGGACTAGGGACTCACGAGTGGTCCTATATAGGAAAGCTTCAATGTCATCAGCGTCGGCGATGTTAGGCAGCTCATTGCACTGCCAGGAGAAGCACTTGATATACCCACGAAGGGTTTCCCCACCCTTCTATCAGCAGATTTTGAGATCCCATGGGTTCTCAAGATGTTTGTATGTGCCCTGAAAGTTTTCCATGAAGATCTCTTTTAGGTTTGCCCAACTTTAGATTCTGTTGGGTGGAAGGTGCCCCAACCACGTTCGCGCCGAATCGGCCATGAACAATAGGAGGTTGCGGATAATGAAATCATCATTATCCGCTCCACTGGCTTGGCAAGCAAGCTGATAATCCTTGAGCCATAGTCTGGGTTTGTCTCCCTGGAGTACTTTGGGATGTTGGTCGACGATCAGTACCATGGTGGAAAGGCGGTATTGAGTATGTGTTGGCTAAAGGCCTAAGATCCCGATAGGTCAGGGCTCGGGCTCTGGTCCTCACCATTGTCATTGTGTCCGCCACGACGAGGGTGGTAGATGTAGCTAGCCCCCTCTCTCGTATCATCACGAGCACGCCTGCGGGTATCGAGGGTGTCACGTGTGTCGTGGTGGCAGCCGAGATGCTCATGCACCGGGACCACGGTGCGAGGCCTACCACCTTGCAGCGCCTGGTGGACTGACGTGTCCTTGTTGGGTCGCTTCGAGGACGTGCGCTGGCTGGCGTTGAGCTCATGTTGTCAAGATAGCGAGCTCTCGACCTGCTGTGCCACCACACGCTCGAGTAGCATGCGAATCTCATGATGAGCCCGACGATCCACGATCGTCGTGGGCCCTAGAAGTCCTCGGAGCAAAGCCACAGCAGTAGTGATGTTCTAATTTGCCTAGGCAAAGTGTGGGAGTGCTTCATCGTCCTTGATGATCCTCCGGTTTACGTCACGGGCCATGGCACGTGCACGCCCACCGTCTCCATTGTGCTTGATCTCTCGCTCAAGCTCCACGCGTTCCTGCTCGAGCTGGAGTTGTGCTTCCTCAAGCTCTTAGTGTTGGGCCTTCAGCTGCTCCACCCATAGGCGTGGTAGGGCCCCTACATCCCTCTCGACCTCATCATTAAGGTCGTTTGTTGGGGTAGCCTCTTCCTCATGGATGCTTTTGATGTGTCCATCAGGGGTACCTACCATGAAACACTCATGAGAGGGGTTGAAAGCATCTAGGCCCCTAAGTGGATTTTGGTGATTAATGTCAATACAAGATTACTATGACTAACGTGTGTTTTGCAGAGGCAATTAAGTTAGGTCATGGTAATGGAGATCGATTGGGCAATCGAGGTTGTCATGCCCCTACGATGGAAATCGTTTTGGTTTTCAAAGGATGGACGACAAGGTTAAGGATAACTAGTTCTAAGTGTCAATTGAAGTTGGAGAGACACTTAGAGTAGTTTAGGACTTTGTTTTTTTTCCTTTGGCCGTACTATGAAGGAGGGTATGAACGGGTAGCTTGACCTAGTTGAGTCTAGTGAGTTAGGTATGGTGCACACTTGTTAAAACTAGCTCTAGGTAGCTCCTATGAATGCCTAAGATCCTTTGGAGCGAACTTCATTCATATATGATCGAAAGTTGGAAGTGAATAGAGGGTCAAATACTGACTGGACGCTGGCTCCGGTGTGACCGGACGCTGGCCGTAGGGTCTGGTCAGTTCATTTGACTGAGGAGAACAAGTCTAGTGTGACTGAACGCTAGAAGGTCGTGTGACCAAACGCTGAGGGCCAGCGTCTGGTCGACTCCAGTAAGGGTCCAGACTTGAGAAAGTGTGACCGGATGCGTCCGGTCAGTGGTGACTGGACCCTAAGTATCTAGTGTCTGGTCATTTATAGTAAGCATCCAAGAGCGACCAGACATGTCCGGTCGGTACTGACCGGACCCTGATAGCGTCCGGTCATCACTTGAAAATTGTTCACGGGTTGAACTGACCGGAGCGTCCGGTCACCCCGCAGAAGCTCATAACGGTTCGTTTTTCAGGCTGCCTTATAAATAGAAGCTCCACTCATGAGTAGAGCTACTTTTGCTCATTCCAACAGCTGAGAAACACGTTTGTGAGTGCCAAGAAGAGTAAGGTCCTAGTAAGGTGTTTGTGATTTGAGAATCCAAGAGTGAAACCTCATTAGTGAATCAAGAGTAGACAAGTGTGCATCCATCTTCTTATTAGGCTTCGCATGGTCAAGTGAGAGTTCATGCTTGTTACTCTTGGTGATCGTCATCACCTAGACGGCTTGGTGATGATTGGGAGCTTGGTGATCACCCGGCGGAGCTTGTGGGTGACCCAACTCAAGTTGTAAGCAGCTTTGGGTGATTCACCGCGATGGAGTGTCGAAGAATCAACCCGTAGAGAGCACTTGATCCTTGCGCGGATCAAGGGGGAGCTACACCCTTGCGCGGGTGCTCCAACGAGGACTAGTGGGGAGTGGTGACTCTCCGATACCTCGGCAAAACATCGCTGCGTTCCTTTCTCTCCCTATTTACTTTGAGCACTTACTTTGAGTATTTACTTTGAGCAATTCAATACTTGTTTTACATTCATAGAATTGCTATGATAGAGTAAGTTTGGAACATAGGGTGCAAGTCATTTGTGCGTTGATTTGATAGAAACATTTTTCTAGGCGCAAGGGGTTAATTGGGCTATCCGTAGGATTTGATTATTGCAAGAAAATTTAGAATTAGCCCAATTCACCCCCCCCCTCTTGGGCATCTTGATCCTTTCAATTGGTATCAGAGCCTCGTGCTCACATTTTTAAGCCTAACCGCTTAGAGCAAGATGTCTCACGGGGATGGACCTCATCCTATCTTCGAGGGGGATGATTTTCCATATTGGAAAATTCGCATGGAGGCTTACCTAGAAGCTCTAGATGTTGGAATTCTTAGAGCCGCCTCTCAAGGGTTCCCAACACCTAAGAATGCCGCACAACTTCAAGGCGATGAAGTAAACTATGAAAAATGGAATGCAAAGGCTCGCAACACCATCTTTAGAGGCCTTTGCAAAGATGTGTTTAATCGTATAAGGAACCACAAAGACGCCCATGCACTATGGTCGGACGTTTGTGCGCTCCATGAGGGAACCAAGAGTGAGCATGAGAAACACTATCATCTTGTGATTAAAAAGCTAAATTCTTTTGAGATGCTTCCCAAAGAAAGTGCTAATGAAATGTATTCTCGTTTAAATGTTCTTGTAGAGGAAGTCAATGGGCTTAGACTTACTCAAATGTCACCATCCGACGTTGTGAGAAAGATCTTGAGTGTCCTCCCCATTGACAAATATGGGCACATTGTGACCATGCTACATCAAGGTGATCTTTCCGCCGCTACACCAACACAAATCTTGGGAAAGATCAATGCTCATGAGATGTACATGCACATCATGCCACAAGATGGCTCATCCTCTACAAAGAAGAAAGAGAAGGACTTAGTATTCAAAGCTAGCCAAGATAAGGGCAAGGCAAGACTTGAGTATGAGAGCTCAAGTGATGAAGATGATGAAGAAAGTCTTGCTCTCATGGTGAAGAAGACCACCAAGATGCTAAAGAAGCTAAACAAGAGTGGCATCAAGTTTGATGGCAAGAAGAAGAAGTTCTTCACTAGCTCAAGAAGAAAGCCAATCTCCGAGATGGATTGCTACAATTGTGGCGAACTTGGTCACCTAGCTCATCAATGTACAAAGCCCAAGAAAGACAAGTTCAAGAACAAGGGCAAGAAAGATGATTCAAGTGATGAAGATGAAAAGAGAAAGAACAAGCCATACAAGAAGAGAGATGGCAAAAAGAGAGACTTCTACAAGAAGAAGAAGAGTGGCAAGGCCTATATTGTCGGTGATTGGCTCATGGACATTGATTCATCAAGTGGATTATCCGATGATGAGAGTGACAATGAGAAGGTGGCCGCCATTGCTATTGATCGTGCATCCTCACCACCACCATCACCATCATCCTCTACACACCTATGCCTTATGGCCAAGGGTGAACACAAGGTAACTAAGAGTGATGATAGTAGCAATGATGAGCAAGCTAGTGATGATGATAGCGATAGCGATGATGACTCACCTACATATGATGATCTTGTCAAAATATTAAGAAAATACACTAAGATCATTAGAAAGAGTAGAGCTACAAATGAAAAACTTGATGCTAAAAATGATTTACTCTTAGCTAAGTGTGATATATTAGAGAAGGCTAATAATGAGCTCAAAGAAACAAATGACTCTATATCATCCAAACTCAAGGAGCTCAAATCTTCTAAGAAAGAGCTTAAAGATAAACATGATAAACTTGAGTGGGTGCACAATGAGCTTATCACTAGTCACAACAAACTAAAGGATGAATATACAACTCTAAAGATCAATTATGATACCCTTGTAATTGCACAAGAATTCTTACCAAATGAGCCATATGATGCTACTAACCATGTTGTTAAGATTGATATAGCTACCTCATGTGATGATTTAATTGATGAGAGCATTGAGCATGGATCTAGTAGCAAAGGCAAGCAAGTGGTTGAGTGCAATGACTATGATGAGTATGTCAAGCTCAAGAGTGACCATGAGAAGCTCATGAAAGATCTTGAAGAGATGAAAAGTCACAACACCATTGTGCTAGAAACTCTTGATCATGACAAAGAGTTGATCCTTGAGAATGAGAAGCTCAAAGAAGAAAACAAGAAACTCAAGGAAGAGAAGAACAATGATATTCTCAAGGAAGAGAACAAGAAGCTCAAGATGGAGAAAGAGCATCTCAAGGTGGGATTGAGCAAGTTTGCTAGAGGCAAGCATCTCCAAAGTGAGCTACTCATGAATACCGTCATGAAGATAGATAGAAGTGGCATTGGATATATGACAAGTGTAGAGAAGAAGAAGGCTCAAGCTCAACACCAACAATCAAAGCCAAAGCTAAAGCCAAAGAGATGTTTTGAGTGTGGACAAGAAGGCCAATTTGCTCATGAGTGTTAAACTCCACCACCACAACCCTTGCCCAAGCATGCTAGACCCTTTGCTTTCAATGCTCACTACATGTTTAGAAAAGATTCTAGTGAAAATATGAAAGTCATGTTCTTAGGACCCCCCAACAAGAGTAGGCCTAAGAAGATTTGGGTGGCTAAGTCACTTGTTGAGAAGGTGAAGGGCCCTCAACAAGTTTGGACCCCTAAAGCTTGAATCTCTTGTGTGTAGGTGAACTACAAGACTGGTGGAAGTCATTGGGTTATTGATAGTGGTTGCACTCAACATATGACCGGTGATCCTCGTATGTTCACCTCACTAGATGAAGAGGTAGATGGACAAGAGAAAATAACATTTGGAGATAATTCTAAGGGCAAGGTCAAAGGATTGGGCAAAGTGGCAATATCAAATAATCATTCCATCTCCAATGTGCTCTATGTTGCCTCATTGAGTTTCAACTTGATATCCGTTGGGCAATTGTGTGATCTTGGCTTCCAATGCTTATTCACCGAGAAGGAGGTTGTTGTATCCAAAGTAGATGACAAACAAGTGATATTCAATGGATTTAGATACAACAACTTATATCTAATTGACTTCACCTCTGAAGATGCAAACTTGAAGACTTGCCTATTCACCAAAACAACACTTGGGTGGCTATGGCATAGAAGACTTGCTCATGTTGGGATGAGCTCACTCAAAAAGCTTATGAAGAATGATTTGGTGAGAGGGTTGAAGGATGTGAAGTTTGAGAAGGACAAGCTTTGTAGTGCATGTCAAGCCGGCAAGCAAGTTGCAAACACTCATCCAACCAAAGCTTTCATGTCAACCACAAGAGTGCTAGAACTCCTACACATGGATTTATTTGGACCAACAAAGAGTTTGGGAGGAAATCTCTATTGTCTTGTGATTGTGGATGACTATTCAAGGTATACATGGGTGTTCTTCCTTCATGACAAATCCGAAGTTGCATCTTGTTTCAAGAAGTTTGTCAAGAGAGCTCAAAATGAATTTGAAGTGAAGCTCAAGAAGATAAGAAGTGACAATAGCAAAGAGTTTGACAACATAAACATAGAAGCTTATTGTGATGAAGTTGGAATCAAACATGAAGTCTCTACAACCTATACTCCTCAACAAAATGGTGTAGTTGAGAGGAAGAACCGGACTTTGATCACTCTTGCAAGGACAATGCTAGATGAGTACAACACCCCTAAAGCTCTATGGGCGAAAGCAATCAACACCGCATGTTATGCATCCAACCGCCTATTTCTTCAAAAGTTCCTTGTCAAGACACCGTATGAGTTGCTCAATAGGAAGAAGCCGGACGTCTCCTTCTTTAGGGTGTTTGGTTGCAAGTGCTATATCTACAAGAAGCGGCAACACCTAGGGAAGTTTCAAAGACATTGTGATATAGGTTTTCTTGTTGGTTACTCATTGAAGTCTAAAGCATATAGAGTATTTAATCATGCCACCGGCTTGGTTGAAGAAACATATGATATGGAATTTGATGAATCTAACGGCTCCTAAGGAGCACATGAGAATCTTGATGATGTAGGTGATGAACCATTGAGGGAGGCTATGAAGAATATTCCGGTGGGAGACATCAAGCCAAAAGATGATGAAGATGATGTACAAGTCATTGACCAACCTTCTTCATCAAATGTACCACAAGATGGTGAAAAAGATGGGAGAGTAGAAAATGAAGATACTCATATCTCCCATGAGCAAATGGTGGTACAATCACAAGATGTTGATGCTCCACAACCTCCTCCTCAAGTGGTCAATAGAAGAAATACACCTCTCCTACAAGATCATCCACAAGATCTCATCATAGGGAGTCTAACAAAGGGTGTGATGACTCGATCTCAAAAACTTACTTCATTTATTGCTCATCACTCTTTTGTCTCTTGCTATGAGCCTTCATTTATTGCTCATCACTCTTTTGTCTCTTGCTATGAGCCTACCAAGGTAGAAGAAGCTCTTAAAGATCCAGATTGGATCAATGCCATGCATGAAGAGTTGAACAACTTCACTCGCAATGAAGTTTGGACTCTTGAAGAGCGACCAAAAGGTGCAAGAGTCATTGGAACAAAGTGGGTGTTCCGCAACAAGCAAGATGATCAAGGTGTTGTTGTGAGGAATAAGGTAAGACTAGTTGCAAAGGGGTTCTCTCAGGTTGAAGGTTTGGATTTTGGAGAGACCTTTACACCGGTTGCAAGATTAGAAGCCATCCGTATCCTTCTTGCATATGCATCACATCATGAAATGAAACTATATCAAATGGATGTGAAAAGTGCATTCTTAAATGGCTTTATTAATGAACTAGTCTATGTTGTTCAACCTCCCGGGTTTGAAGACCCTAGATATCCTAATCATGTTTATAGGTTGTTCAAGACACTATATGGGCTTAAGCAAGCCCCAAGAGCTTGGTATGAGCGCCTTTGGGACTTCCTCATTGAGAAGGGCTTTACCATTAGGAAGGTCGACACCACACTATTCACCAAGAAACTTAATGGGCATATCTTCATTTGTCAAGTATATGTTGATGATATCATCTTTGGATCATCAAATGAAGACTCATGCAAAGAATTTAGTGAATTGATGTCGAAGGAGTTCGAGATGTCAATGATTGGTGAGCTTACATTCTTTCTTGGTTTTCAAGTCAAGCAAATGAAAGAAGGCATCTTCATCTCTCAAGAGAAATACACAAAAGATCTTCTCAAGAGATTCAAGATGGATGAATGTAAGCCAATCAAGACACCAATGCCTATAAATAGACATCTCGACCTAGATGAGGGAGGTAACCCGGTTGATCAAACTCTTTACTATTCTATGATTGGTAGCTTGTTATATTTAACCGCATCTAGGCCCAACATCATGTTTAGTATGTGTATGTGTGCTAGATTTCAAGCTAGTCCTAAGGAAACACATTTAATTGCTGTAAAAAGAATCCTTAGGTATCTTAAGCACACTCTAAGCATTAGCCTTTGGTATCCCAAAGGAGCTTTATTTGAATTGATTGGCTATTTCGATTTGGATTATGCCGGATGCAAAGTTGATAGAAAGAGCACATCCGGAGGGTGCCATTTGCTTGGAAGATCACTTGTGTCTTGGTCCTGCAAGAAACAAAATAGTGTGGCTTTGTATACCGCTGAAGCGGAATACATTGCCGCGGGTGCTTGTTGTGCACAAATATTATACATGAAACAAACTTTACTAGACTATGGAGTAGTTCTAGAGAAAGTACCTCTTTTGTGTGATAATGAAAGTGCGGTAAAACTTGCAAATAATCCGGTTCAACACTCTCGCACCAAGCATATAGATATCCGCCATCACTTTCTAAGAGATCATGTAGCTAAAAATGATATATCACTAGAAGGTGTAAGATCTGAAGATCAATTAGCGGATATCTTCACTAAACCGCTAGATGAGGCTACATTTTGTAGATTGCGGAATGAGCTCAATGTACTTGATTTTAGTAACTTCACTAAAATTTGAGCTTGTGTTGTCCCTTGCATTCATTGTAATATACAACATGTTTAATTTGTGGCAATGCACATAGGGCTGGTCTAACATAGTTAAGATAACCGCCGAAAAGCATGTGAAGAAGCTTAACCTTGGATCAAACTTGACAAGCAACTAGATTTACTTACAAGTATTGCATATGCATGAATGTTGTTTTGTCGTTTTGTTCCATTTGCCCTCTTGTTGCCTATTTTCTTAAAAAGAATTATAGGCTAAGGCAAAATATTTTGAAAAATATGAGGGTTTGAGAAGGGTCACTCATATTAGTCCCAGTGGGTGTTTATTTGGATCTTATTTAAGTTGGGACTTGATTGGGAACAGGCAGCACGAAGAAAGTTCGAAGATTTGCTGGAAAATGTGCACCGGACGCTGCACCGGACGCTGCTGTCTAGCGTCCGGTCAGTTCACAGGAGGTGAACTGCTGGTGAAGGAGTGACCGGACGCTGCGTCTGTGCGTCCGGTCAGGAAGGATTCAGCGTCTGGTCGATCGAAGGAAGACCAAGTTGTACTGACCGGACCCTGCCTACGTCCGATCATGGACCACCGGACGCGTCCGGTCCCGATTCCAGAGGATTTGGACCTCTCTGAAATCGACCGAACGCTGGGTGGTAGCGTCGGTCGCAACCACCAGAGCATCCGGTCAGTGGATCTCGTGCGGCTTCAGGACTCTTTTCCTCGTTTCCTTTTCTATCGTGTTTTGGGGGATTACTTAACCGTACCACCACGTCCTCTGTCTGCATCCTGCCGTGCCCTAGCCCGAGTAGCCGCCAAGTCACGTCGTCGCCTCCTCGCGCCCAAGCTCGCCGCACCGTTGAGCTACTGCCTCGTCGCGCCTCTGCAGCACCGCGCTGGCCACCTTGCGCCCAAGCTCGCCGCGCCGCCATCCAGCCAGCTTCGCCCGAGCTTTCCAGCACAACCCCACGCCTGCCCGTCACAGCCACCGAGCCTCCCTTGCCGCCACTGCTCACCCGTGCCAATGTCTCCTTCATCGTTGGTAAGACCTGACTTTTCAATCTTGATCCTCTCAATGACCTAGATTGAATTACAATCTCTGATTCCCCATTACATTCAGGACTTTTACCCTAACCCTAGCCCAGTTTTGAGGATACCCCGCGTGTCGCCTTATCTTTTCTCAGTTCGCGGATCGTCAGGTAGAAAGCCATTCGATTCAAATTCGCATCTACATTAATTTCTCTATTAGGGTTTCGCATCTATTAAACATATGGTATTTATTTGTATATCCATCTATTCTATCGTGCAGCAAGTCGGTTCCATTGTGGTTCTTGTGGCAGTTGGCAGTCAACTCAGAGCCAAGCTTGCGAGTAAGGATCGAGGCCAAGCCTCGAAAGCGGCAGTTTGACAGTTGATCTTCATCAGCAGAAGTTCACCATCTTGTCAGCTCAGATGGCTTGCACCAAGAACATTGGTGGTGGCCCAAGTGATGATGATCAGAAGCCCTCGCCTCGCCAGCCAGCTGGATCTAAGGGCAAGTCAATCAAGCAGGTGACATCCAAGAAGCAGAAGTACCCCGATGCAGAGACAGTGAGAGCAGCAGCTGTTGTAGAGGCCGCAGAGCGTGCCGAGAGAGGTGGTGCCCACAGCAGAGTTGTCATTACAGATCAGTCGGTTTCACCAGCACTGAGAGCTGCGATTGAGGATGTTGAGCGTCGTCACGGGAGTCTAGCTAGGACTGCCACGTTTGCAGGATGACGGGTTGCCATTGAGGAGGGTCCGTCAGCTCAGCAGCAGCCCCCACCAGTAGAGCCTCAGCCAGCCTAGGAGACTCAGGAGGGTCAGGAGACCGAGCCGGCACCTCAGCTACACCGCTCGAGTCATACTAGTGCTACAGTTCCACTGAGGCTAGTTACACAGCGTAGAGGTTCACATCCTCTGCCCAGACCTTAGGGTCCGCCTCTAGTGGTTCACCTCGACTTGAGGGCCACCACCGCCAGACAGGTTCAGCAGCTGCGATTTGTTGAGTTTGAGGTTTGGTTTCCTCCGAGGAGGGATGAGAGAGCAGCTGAGGGTTTCTACACGCCACTGTAGGAGGATTTCTATAATGCTTATCTCAACAGTGGGGCAGTATTCAGATCTTAGAGAGTCTGTCAAATAGAGTCTATTGTGGCAGCAGCCGGAGAGAGCATTCGGCCATACTTGTCATATTTGCCAGGATTGTCAGATCTGATTGGATGGATGAGGATATATGTACCTTCTTGGGTCCGTCAGTTTTATGTCTCGCTCTACATCGATCCACATCATAGATTCATTCACTTTGCCTTCAAAGGCAAAGACTACAGAGTGATGAGTGGCAGAGCTAGAGAGATACTGAGGCTATAGGAGCAGTCTATCAAGATGCATGAGGTCTGTTATGGACAGCAGGAGCCTCCTAGGCGTCCTCATGGAGGGTTGATGCCCCCTACAGATTTAGTGCGACATTGATTCAAGAAGCTGTTTAGAGAGGGGTCGAGCAGGAACCCCAGTGACTTGACTCCTACAGCGAGGGTACTAGAGGCCATCATTAGGAGGACACTACTTCCCAGGTTGGGATACAGGGAGGGCCTGACTCGCTTACAGCTATGGCTTCTCAATGCCATCATGCAGTAGACAATATTTGATATCTGGGATCTCCTGCTTTTAGAGATGGAGGACACGATAGCTGAGGGATTCAAGGGTCGCAGGCAGCTTTCCTATGCTCACTAGATCACGTTCCTCATCCGCAGAGTAGTGCTTGATAAGCCCCCTGGCATGATGGATGAGTATATAGGTGCCACCATGGAGTTCCTAGCTTACAACCTATCATAGAGGATCAGACACACTACTCCTCAGGCACCCAGACAGCCTAGCTATCGTCCCGATGTGCCAGAGTCCGTAGCTCAGCAGGATGAGATCATTAGAGGGATTGCAGCCACTGAGGGGAGGAGCTAGAGGCATAGTAGGAGGTGAGCAAGTACAGTGACAGCTCTGACGACGACTACCAGCCTATACCTCAGATGCCTCCACGCAGACACGATGTAGAAGCTGGTAGCTCCAGTTCTACTCCACCTGCTCCACAGATAGACCCCGCTCTCATTGCTATTCTTGAGCGGATGCAGCAGGATTAGACACGCCAGGCCCAGGAGACAGCTGCCAACTTCGCACAGTTTTAGGCTCGTCAAGACAAGTTCCAGCAGCAGCAGCAGCTCCTTCAGCACCAGCAGTTACTTATGCAGCAGCAACTCATGGGATTCATGTAGCATGTAGTGATAGCCATTGGGGTCCCACAGCCACAGCCTTCGCCCCAACTTGCACAACCTCCTACTACTTCGACGACTCCAGCAGTATAGCCTAGTGGGCTCTAGAGTCAGGGACAGCCTCTAGCTCAGTTTGCTTCACCACCTATATAGGTGTCCTAGTGGTTAGCCTCACCCATGGTAGCCCTGCAGTTCACTCCATTTCAGACGAGCTTCACACCAGAGCAGTCTTCCTTGCTATTCATGCCAGAGACGTCAGTCTCCAAGAGTCTAGGAGCATCCTTCAGCGAGTTGACCGGCATGCCTACTCTGCCTCATATGCATACCGCCGGTCCATCTATAGCAGCTCCAGTCGCAGTGACTACTCAGAGGCTCCCCTCGTCTGTCGCCTTATCAGATCCTACGATAGACATACTCGCAGCTTCATAGGTAGCGCCAGCCCCAGCTTAGACCTAGATCACTTCAGCGACACTTCCTGCCACAGAGGGTCAGTCAATTCAGAGCTCTGGGTCAGATGATGATGGTGCCTAGTTCTAGCTTGCTCCACGTACTTCAGCGCCCGACTCATCTGCTGCAGCCCTGCCCTAGGTTTTGGTGTTTGACGCCAAAGGGGGAGAGGGTGTTCGCGTATGTAGTCTCAGGGGGAGCTACATTTAGGGGGAGCTAGTTATATAGTATTAGCTTATTATATACATTTGGAGTTTAATTTGTGCGATACACTATTACTTATGCATTCGTGTGTTTACTTTCATGCATACTATTATATATATGTGGTAGTGCTATCTACGTGATTGTGATATTTGACATGTGTGATTCCCACTATGCATTATCTCTATGTCATATCACTACTGTTATGCTCATTTGCTTTTGCTTCCGCGCTTATACTTCGAAGCAAATGAGCTTTGTTACTTATACTCATGCTTAATTCATATTCTTTGAGTACATTATGTTGGCTTGGGTCATATAAGCTTGAGTACATTGTGTTGGCTTAGGTCATATAAGCTTGCCTAACTCTTGTGTTCTTATCGACAAAAGCTTATATGAACCAAACCTGTCAAAAACCTCACTCCATAACATACTCGAGGTGGTATTATCATCAATCACCAAAAAGGGGGAGATTGAAAGCATCTAGGCCCCTAAGTGGATTTCGGTGATTAATGTCAATACAAGATTACTATGACTAACGTGTGTTTTGCAGAGGCAATTAAGTTAGGTCATGGTAATGGAGATCGATTGGGCAATCGAGGTTGTCATGCCCCTACGATGGAAATTATTTCGGTTTTTAAAGGATGGACGACAAGGTTAAGGATAACTAGTTCTAAGTGTCAATTGAAGTTGGAGAGACACTTAGAGTAGTTTAGGACTTTGTTTTTTTCCTTTGGCCATACTATGAAGGGGGTATGAATGGGTAGTTTGATCTAGTTGAGTCTAGTGAGTTAGGTGTGGTGCACACTTGTTAAAACTAGCTCTAGGTAGCTCCTATGAATGCCTAAGATCCTTTGGAGCGAACTTCATTCACATATGATTGAAAGTTGGAAGTGAATGGAGGATCAAATACTGATCGGATGCTGGCTCTGGTGCGATCGGACGCTGGCCGCAGGGTCCAGTCAGTTCATTTGACTGAGGAGAACAAGTCTGGTGTGACCAGACGTTGGAAGGTCGTGTGACCGAACGCTGAGGGCCAGCGTCCGGTCGACTCCAGTAAGGGTCCAGACTTGAGAAAGTGCAACCGGATGCGTCCGGTCAGTGGTGACCGGACCCTGAGTATCCAGCGTCCGGTCGTTTACAGTAAGCATCCAAGAGCGATCGGACGCGTCCGTTCGGTACTGACCGGACCCTGATAGCGTCCGGTCATCACTTGAAAACTGTTCGCGAGTTGAACTGACCGGAGCATCTGGTCAAAACGATCGGAGCGTCCGATCACCCCGCAGAAGCTCATAATGGTTTGTTTTTTAGGTTGCCTTATAAATAGAAGCTCCACTCGTGAGTGGAGCTACTTTTGCTCATTCCAACAACTAAGAAACACGTTTGTGAGTGCCAAGAAGAGCAAGGTCCTAGTGAGGTGTTTGTGATTTGAGAATCCAAGAGTGAAACCTCATTAGTGAATCAAGAGTAGACAAGTGTGCATCCATCTTCTCATTAGGCTTCGTGTGGTCAAGTGAGAGTTTGTGCTTGTTACTCTTGGTGATCGCCATCACCTAGACGGCTTGGTGGTGATTGGGAGCTTGGTGATCACCTGGCGGAGCTTGTGGGTGACCCAACTCAAGTTGTGAGCGACTTTGGGTGATTCGCCGCGATGGAGTGTCGAAGAATCAACCCGTAGAGAGCACTTGATCCTTGCGCGGATCAAGGGGGAGCTACACCCTTGCGTGGGTGCTCTAATGAGGACTAGTGGGGAGTGGCGAGTCTCCGATACCTCGGCAAAACATCGCCGCGTTCCTTTCTCTCCCTATTTACTTTGAGTACTTACTTTGAGTATTTACTTTGAGCAATTCAATACTTGTTTTACATTCATAGAATTGCTATGATAGAGTAAGTTTGGAACATAGGGTGCAAGTCATTTGTGCGTTGATTTGATAGAAACATTTTTCTAGGCGCAAGGGGTTAATTGGGCTATCCGTAGGATTTGATTATTGCAAGAAAATTTAGAATTAGCCTAATTCACCCCTCCTCTTGGGCATCTTGATCCTTTCAGGGGTGATGGCTCCCCCTGCTGAAGTCAGAGGTGGAGGACGACGTTGTTTCTCTCGCGAGGAGGTCGTGGAAAGATTCCATGACATATTCGGTCATCCCCACGAACTCGTCATTCGTGGGGGATGGAGGCGTGCGTTGTGACATAAGGTGGCCAACGGTCTTTGTGGCATTACGAAGACTAAACGGGAGCACTATTAAGGCACTCCGGATGAGGTATTCTAGAGAGAGCGGCTCTCCTCTGGAAAGCTACGCCATGACGTTGGCGAACAAGAAAGTGAGGTGGCACCGGTCCTCTCAGGACGGTCAGGGTCCCAAGAAGGCACCGAGCTGGCGCTCTAACCTCCTGTAGTCAAAGTCGAGGAGCTGGCCGCTCCCGTGGACGTAGGACTCTAGTGCGTGCAGTTGTAGCTCCTTAAGCACCTCGACGATCGTGTCGAGGCCGATGGAGTGGAGAGGTTGGATGGCGGAGAGAGCCAGCGCTAACTCTCCCTCTGTCGTGACGATGAAGTCTAGGTCCCCGAAGTGCACGTGCGCGCCCGGGACCTAGCTGACGTTATGACTAGCCATCCGAGGCCTGGTGTGGAAGTCAAGACGCGCAAAATGCCTCTACCTGGCATGTCAACTGTCGGTGTTTTGAGTTACCACCAATGAGTAAATTTCTATTATTATGCGTCTAGCTCGGATGGTGTGCTAAGAGGATACGAGGTTTATACTAGTTTGGGCAGAATGTCCCTATGTCCAGTTCATTGCACGTCCTCCTGTTACTAGCACCAAAAGTTTATAGTAGGAGTTACAAACGAACGATAGAGAGACAGGTCCTAAGTCTCTAATGGAAAGAATGAACGGGTGCTGAGAGCTCGGTTGCTGCTCGACCATGTGCTTGTGTTGTGTTCTGATCAGTTTGAGGTTTGATGGGTTCGTGATGGTTCGATCGGGTCTAGCCTGGATCGATCTAAATTTTTTGTCTCCCTCCATGGGACGCCCTGCTTTCGCTTTTATAGATCAAAAGAAAGCACGGGTTATAGCAGAGAAAAAGAGAAGAAACGAGAGGGAGAGGATGGCCTTCAGGACCGTCGGGTCCTTCATATCCTTCATGCGGGTACCGTCGACCTTGTAGATGTCAACAGGGACAACTCCATATCGCGGCCCCGTCCACCACTGGCGTCACGCGTAGGCGTCGTCTAACGATCATGGCGTTCCATTCTGTCATAGCAGACGTCGTGGTGAGCTGACGCGTCTGCCAGTGTTCGTACGGAGGTTAGGCAGAACAACATCGGTACATCCGACACTGTTATTGATGTGAACCCTCCGGTATGGCCCCCCGTGGTCACGGGTTTTATCGGGGCATGCTGGTCTCTTCCCTGGTGTCAGAGCTTTGACTCAGGCCCATATGCTTGGACCTAGAGTGGTTGGCGGCGACATGGGTCTCTATCGGGCGAGACGGAGTCCGCGACCTTAGGGTCGGACGAGGCGGAGACCTCCCCCAGAGGTCGGGCGAGGCAGAGCCCTCCCCTAGAGGTCGGGCGAGGTGGAGCCCGCGACCTTGGGGTCGGGCGAGGCGGAGCTCTCACCCAGAGGTCGGACGAGGCGGAGCCCGCGGCCTCGGTGTCGGGCAAGACAGAGCCCTCCCCCAGAGGTCGGGCGAGGCGGAGTCCGCCACCAGAGGTTGGGCGAGGCGGAGCCCTTGGCCTCGGGGTCGGGCGAGGTAGAGCCCGCGGCCTCGGTGTTGGACGAGGCGGAGCCCTCCCCCAGAGGTCGGGTGAGGCGGAGCCCACGACCTTGTGGTTGGGCGAGGCGGGGCTCTCCCCCAGAGGTCGGGCGAGGTGAAGCTTGTGCGCCTGGGGTCGGTTGGAGCTGTAGTCGCGCTTTTGACTGTTTGGATGAATCAATATTAATGATCATTAGCTCATCTTCTTTGAATACCTTAATATTGGTCCCCGACAAAACTAAACAAGGAGTCGTGGATCACGGCCTGATTCACTGTTTTTTCGCGGGGCCTTTCTGCACGTCGCATTTAGTATCTTCAACCCCATATATTCCACCGATTCTTTTGAAAAGGAGCGTTTCTGGATAAATAAAAACGGAGAGGATCGACGTGCTACTTTGTCATAAATGCGCCAAGAATCCGCTCAGCTTCTAGCCTCCCCATTATTACAGGTGCGGCGTTTTTCCTCAAGAAAAAAACACTAGACGATTGCACCGAATGAGAACCGTGGATTCAGTCAACATTGACAGGGATAATGCGAGGGACAAATGGTCAAATGCGGACACGATCTGAGAAAGATCACTGAATTTGCTGTTCGTCCTCTCCGCTTGTGTACATAATATCTAAGTTATTTTTGTTTTTAAGCCTGTTTGGTGGGATCTAGATTCTCAGATAAACATTTCAAATCTAGATTTTTTTTAGAAAACATTTGAGATGACGAATCAGAATCGTTGAACCGTTTGGCTGGAGAATCAAATCACTGTGAAGCCACGTTTTCACGGATTCACATCTGCAGGCAGTAAAGGGCCAAACGCTTAGACGTTTCGGGCCTGTTCGGCAGGACTGAAAAATACTGTTCCGACTGATTGTTGTGAGAGAAAAATACTGTTCTGACAGGACGTAAACAGTGATTTCGTGAGAGACAAAACAAGCCAGCCGGCTGGTAACCAGCCAGCCGAACGGCCTTTTCAGCTGTAAGGTGTCGGGCACCGTTTCTTTCGATTCCTCCCAGAATCGGGAACGTTTCGGTGAGCCAAACGGTGCCTTTGTTTAGGAAGATTCATGTCTGTGTAATTTGTTTAGAGCATCTTCATTAACATCTAAAATATTGAGTCCTAACAATTTGGTTTTATAACATTTCTAATAAAAACTATTGGGCACAGCACCCCACCAACGATTCCATTTTACTCATTCAAAAAACCATACTCCATCCGTTCCTTAATATAAGCCATATAATTTTTAGCATTAATATTAACGTACGGCTTGGGAAAGGATAGGAGACCAAGGAAAAAAAGAAAAATCAGGACATCTTCTCTCTCCCAATCAGATTGCTTCCTAAATCTAAGGGATTAGTTGGGGCATGTGCTATGTACGGTAGGAAGGTTTCCAAACTAATCGACGTGAGAGCTGATACGTACCTGTATTTTGAAATTTTCTTTAAAAATCTATATGGCTTATATTAAAGAACGGAGGGAGTACATGTTGTCGTCTCCCGTGCGTGCAACCATAGATGAAAACAATTCACCGGCGTGGCCAGCCATCGCTGACAAGTTAGCTTAGGCCATTCTCGGCACCATAGCTAACACCCAAAACTTTTAAAATGGTAGCTTCATTGCCTCATCTACATCTAAGTATATATTCTCATATATGAAATAGTGATATGGCCCCATTCGGCTGGCAGAATTTTGGCTGAAACTGGCTGAAAAACACTGTTCTGACTGAATTGTTGTGAGAGAAAAATACTGCTCCAGCTAAAAAAGAAGCCGAACAAGCCGAATATGGGGTAAGCCGAACGGAGCCTTTCGGTGAACTTCCAGGTGGCGACAGTGATCAAGCCGTGGTCGGCCATCCTGGCGCCGTAACACATTCACAGATCCTCCAACACGGAAGTTTTTCCATGATGCTAAAAAAAGATTGGGAGTCCATATATTTCATTTTTTGAAGCCCCCGTACATTGGTAGTTACAACAACAAACCCCTAAAAATACATGATTGAAAGTGGTTTACCAATACCGAACTATCGGATATGTTTCTTAACGCATATACTCCTTTCGTTCCAAATAATTGCACTTCTTATTTTCAAGAAGTTAAACTTTTTCCTAAATTTGACCTAATATATAAAATAAAAAGAATAAAGTAATATTTATACATAATAAATATTGTTAGAATAACAGTAAGATAGATATATAAATATATTAAGATATACAAATATCAGTAATATTTTATATAAATATAGTCAAACTACTTCTCGGCTCGGATAGATGTACATTCATTGTTATATATACAATAATCATGATTTCTAAATAATCTCCTTTCAATTTAAAAAGAAAAAAATGTTACTGTACAGTATTTTGATGGACGATGATATGAGGCTAGGAGACACCTGACATGTGGGGCCTTTTTCTCCAATTGAGACATTGAGTCGTCGTCGTGGTTGCAGCCGCCATCGCCAGCTGACACTGTCACGCTGTCTCCTTCAGAAAGGAAACCCGGCGGCGGGTCGGTCGGTTTCCTGTCTTTTCCGTTGCTCTCGTTAACATTTTGTAGCACATGCACTCGCCCCGTACATACTACACATACGTGTTCTTTCGCGTAGCCGCTAGTTTCATTCGCGACACGTGTTCCCGTCGCGACGAGTACGTGGCACGCACGGCCCGGCCACTTGTCAGTTGTCACCGCCACATGGAACACGAGTGTGCTTGTGCCTCCAAAGATAAGCAAGTAATCGTGGGTGCCAATTTCAAATCCGCATCAAATTGAATGAAGTTGGCGGTTGAATTAAGTTAAGCTACAAAAATGAAATGAGAAGAGCAGTGTTATCAAGTCTCCGATTTTTGGACGAAAAACTTGTGTGCAAGGGCAGGTGGAAGAAGGCAGCGCAGTTTATATTCCCTTACGGTCTGTTTGTTTCTCTAAATTGAATCTTAAGAATCAAGAATCACTCTATTTTAGATCTTAATTAAAATGTTACCGTCGATAAGAACTTGATCGCAGCAGTAAATTTTCCCACAAAAAGCATTTTGTGTTCAAACTCACGACAGACGGGTGAAGGAGACTGAGATGTGAGGGTGGCGATGAAACTTACTTTCAATTTCTTACTAACTCTTTCCATGCCTTACCCTCTAAATTTAACACAGGTCTATACTTAAAATTTAAATAGCGGTGAAATATCAAGTTCTAAGCCTATTGCCTAGTTCATGAAGCATATTCCAATTCAGGTCAAATGAAAGGATTTAATCAGGTCATTATTAGGGAGAAAATGGGAAAATCACGTACCGACGTATGCCGTATAAACTGATCTTATCCTCTATTTTTTAGGAAAAAATGAAATAAAAAAACAGAACCGACAGTACCTAATGGTGCATAAACCAACCATTCCTCTTTTTTGAGGGAAAACGAAAATATAAAAAAAAATCAGAAAAACTCAGCGAATTCAAAATCCAAAATGATTGCGAAGCAAGGGAAAGCGGTCTTCTTTCCTTTCATGGACCTTTATGAATCGATAATATGAGGAAACAGATGCTCCAAAGAGACAGAGTGGCAAAAAAGTCAAGGTAGAAGGGGCAGTCGTCGCTGAGCCGTTAGGAGCAGAAGTTGACGTGGGTATACTCTTCATTTCATCCTTTTCATTGAATCCCCTATCCTATTATCCAGCAACGCCCAAGCTGTCCATGATCGCCTAGCTCTTGTTCGAAGCAATTGAAGTATACTCTACATCAACATGGGATTGAAAAGGTGAGGGCTTGGCTGGTGGTATGATAGACAACGTTATTTCGGTGTTTTCCTGACTGTTTTCATAGTTTCTTGTATTTAGGTAGGAACTTTCTGCCGGCATTCCCGTTTCTAGCTCCAACTCCAGCCCATGGGCGGACGGCCTCGCGTCACTGAGCCCGTGCGGCATGGCACCTATGAGCGCCGCTCGCCAGGCCCCATGAGGCATGGCCGCCTGCGTGTGCTTGGCCAACACCACTACGATCACAAGCTGCTCGTGCTCGCAGCTCCGCCACCTCGCAACGCTACAGCTGCTCTCCGTGTGTGCGAGAAGTAGGTTAGCTTAGTCCCTTAGTTTTGGCCGGATGGGACTTACTGACCTGCATCTTAGCAGAATATTTCATGTCAGGTTCAATCCATCCACCTAGACCTCTATCTGAACACTAGCAAGAGTGAGTTTGCTTTAACCCAAACACACGCGAGATCTCACTCACGCCTCACCCAATTCCAGCCTATCACCCCACATTTCAGCAACCCACTGCCGCCTAAGTCCTCGTTTGGCCACCTCAATCCCTATTGTGTTCCTGCCGCCCGATTCCACTCCTTGGTCTACCGCTGGTAGCTGATGTGTTTGCATCACGACACTTAGCCTGGGGCAAATGTTGAGGCGGCGGGGCGTCGGCGAGTGCTTCTCTACGATCGGTAGGTTATACTTGGATGGAGACGAGGTGATCAGCTTTGATGAATTCAAGACCATGATGGGTCACTGAAGCCGCCAAGAGTCATACTCTCCTATTGTTTTTGTTGTGTGTTGGAGTGAGGTGTACTAATACGTGTTCCCTTGCGTTAATTCAAGTGCTTATTGTAGTTTGCTCAGCAAAACGGGATAGTGCATCAGCTTTTTATAATTGACAGAGCAGCATCTGTTAGTGTATTGTACAATTTGTACCGCCACTTAATTTATTTTGAAATGGTTTTACAGGTTCTTGCTGATACAATTGGCGTCACATTGAAATTGGAAACTGCATAACACAACAGATGGTTGTGTTGAACTGATATTGTCTTGACATAACAGATGAACTTTTCTTTGTAAAAATATGTTATCCTGCTTAGAAGGAGGGAGGAGTTTAAGAAAAAGAATCAACGTGAAATGATCATCCATACCCCGCTATTAATTAATAAATGTAATAATGCAATGACTACTCTTTTATCAAAGCATTTATTTAGGAGTAGAGTGGAAATGCTACTCCCTCTATGTTTTTTTTATAAGGCGTACGTGCGTATCAAGTTTTAAACTCCAAAATCCTTGACCAATAATTTGGCAAACAATTTTGAACTATTACTACAATACAAACTTTATATGGTTAGATTTGTGATCATGTGTTATCCAAAATTTAGGTGATCGTGTCATATGAAGCTGTGCATTATAAACGAAATGGAGGTAGTACAATAACTATGCCCTTAATACTTCCATTGCCTATACTAAGCAGTATCGACCACTTATGATCTCCTGATGTCATGGACAACTTTTTTTTAAGGCCTCTCATGGGTACAACACCGTAGTACCATCATGCATGAACACGCAGCAGCAAAAAAAAAAGATTGATGTCATTATGTCAATAGTCTTTGTGAAATGCTATGTTTTCGCAAGATTAAGGTTAATTAAGAAGCATATTGGTAGCAAACATCTAAACCTAAATTCAAACATATTTTGCATTGTCTCATTATCTCAAGCGAGGGTAAGGTAATTTCTTTTTCCGTATACTATAAAAAACAAAGAGGAAACATAATTATGTACAAAGAGGAAACAAAGAACACCCAGCTAGCTCGTAAAATATCCGACTCATATCATCCACGCCTTGGACTTGTTTGCTATCAATAGCGGAGTGTGAGACTGCGCGGCTGGCTGGCTGCGTTGATCGTTCACCAATCACCGCATCGGGTCCTATCCGAAACTAGCTCCCCAAAATAGGATCTCGCTGGAAAAAGTCACCACAGAATATCATCTTTATCCATTTAATAATTTACTATAGATACTAGAGGACCTAGTTCACTTGATGAGAAAAAGGAAACAAGGAGGCCTCATTGCCAGCACCGGTACGTGGTTGTGATTCTATCTAAACATACTAGAAGTCAACAATGAAGTTTACAGATGGGAATGAGATAGGTTGTGCCACCAACCAACCACTGGCTTAGAAAGTTTACAGATGTTCGTTTGGGCTTGTTTGGCTGATAAGCTATAGCTAAAAATACTATTGACTGAATTGGTGTGAGAGAAAAATATTATTCGTTGGTTAAAAAAGTACGGCTTATAAGCCAAATAAGTCCAAACGAACAGAACGTTCTGCTCTAGACTTTGCATGTGTTTTGATGGAGTACTTAGAGCGCTGTGCTTGGTTCAGCGTCGAGACAACCATGCCTCCAGCTCATTGATTTTGAACGTTCGGCGAATGAAATTGCTGCCTAGTTGGCAAGTTGCTTGCCAGGTCGCCATCTAATAGATCTTATATAAAATTTGTTTTATAAAACATGTATTGTATTTATTGCTCCAAATATAAACATAGACGGTTAGCCGGTAAACCGTTACGAATATTCGAGAGTTAATTTTTTTTAGAAAAGGAGGTTTCCCCTGCTTTTGTATTAAAAGCAAACAAGCATCCAAGTTCAACGTTTTAGGCGCGCCCGCCTTACAAAACAATTCTTAGTCTGACGGTGACAACACCGCATTGTTTAACGCCACATTGGCAAGTAAATCCTGCTCCAGACGCCCTGAGAACACATCAGACTCCCGTAAACTCGTTGCAGCGCTAGAACCCGTAAGCCGAACACCCAATGGTGCCAACTCTGATGACGATTCCACGTTATTGTACCACATCAGCTGAGGCGGTATTGATGCTCTGTGTTCTAGTTGGATAATCACCTCCTCTATACACACTCCAGAATCTTGCTGCATCATTGGGATCCATCTTCGTAACATCCTGGCGATCTTGAAGAGAACATCCTTCAGGGCCATCCACTTGTGCCCCTGAAAACATAATTCATTCCGGAATTTCCAAAACGACCATAAGACAACCGCTCAAATAGTATTTGTAACCTTATGTTTCTTATTTGCTAACCAAAAACGAGCAGCCGATTCAAAATCATGACCAATTCTTAAACCAAGGAGCTCAAAAATATAGTCCCAAACCAACTTAGCCACACAACACTCAAAAAATAAGTGGTTGATAGATTCTTTCTCACTACACAGAAGACAAGTATTATCATTAACATTTCTCCTTTTTGCCAGATTATCCCGAGTTAAGAGCTTGTTTTTAGACACGAGCCACAAGAAAAACTGCACTCTTGGAGGGATAGGTAACTTCCAAATTGAACTAACAAACACTGAGAAAATTCCTCTAAAATTGACAACAGCGTACAAGGATTGTACTGAATATTTTCCAGAAGAACTACATGCCCAGATAATTTGATCCTCCTCTTCAGAGAGGGTGACTTCACTCATCAAATTCACCAACTCCCACCAAAGGCCAGACACTGTTCTTCTAAAAGTAAGCATCAAATTTTCACCATCCCAGACCTCTCTCACAGACTTCCCCTGTTGTTCATTAATGACATACAGGGACCAATATAAAATAGCTAAACTTGTATTTCCCAACCACCGATCCTCCAAAAATCTCACCATGTCACCCTTTCCCATATTCCACTGTATACCGATTTTAGCAGCCTACATAGCCCACACCACTCCTTTCCAAAAAGGAGAGGTTCCTACAGAAGAACAGCACAAGACATTTGGTTTATCTGTCCTGTATTTATAATCCACAATTTTAGTCCAAATAGCAGTTTTATTAAGCTGGTATCTAAAAATCCAAGCACTCAATAAAGCAAGATTAAGGCTTCTTAAGTCAGGTATGCCTAACCCTCCAACCTCTTTCTTCTGAGCCACAAGAGACCAATTAGCAAGGTGATACCTGTGCTTTTCTTCTGTGGCTCCGTTCGTTGGTCTGAAACTTAGCTAAAACTGGCTGAAAAACACTGTTCCAGCTGAATTGTTGTGAGAGAAAAATACTGTTCCGGCTGAAAAAAGAAGCCGAACAAGCCGAATATGAGGTAAGCCGAACAGGACCACAGGAAATGTCCCATATGGGAGTTGATCATATCTCCAACCAGTTATCCTTTTGATAATTTTGTCAATCACAGGTTGTAAATCAATTCTCCTTAATTTTGAGTAGTGAAGAGGGACTCCTAGATACTTAATAGGAAAATCAATAATTTTGCAGCATAAGATTTTGGCAAAAGCATTAGTGCTATCTTCATCCAACCCAACAGTAAGCAAGTCACTTTTATCATAATTGATTTTTATCCCAGACATTTGCTCAAAACAGACCAAGAGCCATTTCATATTGCTAGCTTTCTCTAAGTCATTTTCAAAAAACAGTAAAGTATCGTCGGCATATTGTAAATCAAGAGTTAATTCTGGCACACGATATAAACATTGAGTTGTGCAACAGGTGAGGTGGACGTGTGAGTATGACCAACCAACCCACAGTTCAGAGTTTGGGCATGGGCCCACCTGGCAGAAGTTACCTCCACTTCGCTGTCGACAGGGCCCCACTATCCGAGGTTTATTATCCATTCTGGAAACACGTGCCGCCACCAGGGAAAAAGAGAAGAGATAAAAGAGCGGCGTTTTTATTACTTTATTTGCTTTTTTTTTTGGAAAGGGATTACTTTATTTGCTTTGATCCATCGTTTAAAAAGGCGTCATTACTTTCCGTCGCCGCTATCTCGAATCCCCCTTCTCTTCCTCCCCCTCTTGTGCTGCTCTCTGTAGAGCTCGGTGATCCGCGAGGACGCTAGGCGATAGCCATGGCGGCGGCGCAGGCGATGGCGAAAGGGAGCGTGGGGTCTCTTGGTCGGCGGAGGGGCGCCGAGGCGGCGCGGGTCGGAGGATCCTGGAGGAAGAGCTCGTTCCTCGGCGGGAGGCTGGCGGTTGGGCCCAGGAGACCGGGTCCCGTGTTCCGGATTCTAGTTACGTCGCCGGCGCAGGTTATCGAATCTCCAGAGTCCTCACTAATTACGCTGATTCCAAAAGACTTTTTGGTCTGTTTTGTTAGGTCTTCCGTGTTCCTGTATTTAGCGTGATGAAATTGTTTTTTTATAAGGATCGTGATGAATTGTCAATGTTGTTATGTTAGTCCGATAGCCAATGACCATGTTTTTTATTTTCGATTGTACTCTTCATTTTTTACCGAGATCCTCATGATCTTTTCCCCCTTTTGTATGCAGAGTTTTGACATGGCTGCTTCTTCTTCTCTTGAGCAGATGAACCTTTCATTTGGGAAAGCCATGAAGTGGTGGCAGAAGGGATTGCAACCCAACATGCGGGCGATCCAGACCGCCCAAGACCTCGTCGATTCCTTGACTGACGCTGGGGACGGGCTCGTCGTCGTCGACTTCTTCTCACCCGGCTGCGCTGGCTGCCATGCTCTCCACCCCAAGGTAAAGGAACAAGCAGAAAGTTATGTGATTCACTGTTGTATATTACTTCTCTATCATGGGAATTCAGTCGTGCTGTTGTAAGAATTATTTTCTCTTGCGCAGATTTGCCAGTTCGCGGAGAGGAACTCGGATGTGCAGTTCCTGCAGGTGAACTATGAGGAGCACAAGTCTATGTGCTACAGCCTTCATGTTCATGTGTTCCCTTTCTTCAGGTTCTACAGAGGAGCTCAGGGTCGGCTCTGCAGCTTCAGCTGTACCAATGCAACTGTGAGATCTTGTCCGATCTTGTGTTCTGGTGTCAATCGTTCTGTGTTCCTTGTTCTAGTTGTTGCAAGAACATCTTAAAGCAAGGCCTGGTCCAATGATTTTGGAAGAATTATATGAACCAATTTTGCATAAAGCATGGCCAAGGTACAAACTGTAGTGTCTATCTGGCATAGGTGAATTATATTAACCAATTTGGTGAAAGGAAATGGAAAGTTGTGAGCGTCTTGTCACGTTGTTATTATTTGCAAATGGAAAAAATGTCATTAGTAGTTTTTTTTAAGAACCGGCAGGAGAACTGCCTATTGTATTAAAAAGAAGAGAAGCCCGTAAAGGCACTATACAAAGTTATCTGCACAAGTGGAGCGTAAGCTCAGGAAAACAAATCCATTAGCACAAGAAGAAAAACGCAAAGCTCACACCCTCGCTACAAGCTTGTCTAGATGCTTGGCACCTGCCACAATCCAAAGTGACGCCTCTTCTTTTTAGCAGAACTACTAGGCAAGTGCCCCACACTAGAATGACATTAGTAGTTGGTCGCATATATGCACCTGCTGTAGTGCTTCCAGATCTACTAGGCAAAGAAATTAAGAAAGACCTTGCAACTGTCAAAAAAAAAAAAACTGAAAGCAATGACAATGCTGTGATCTGGTACTTGTCTTTGATGTGTAATTTGACTTCCATTGGCCTTTAGATAGTCTGGCTTGTGTCTTAGTATTTCAGAATAGATAATATTTCAGAATAGATAAGATCCAATGTTTATCGTTAATGGCTACCAATTGATTTAACTTATACGGTTGGTGGCTATTGTATGCAGATTAAGAAGTTCAGGGATGTACTTGCAAAGCACAGAGCGGATAGATGTAGCCTTGGCCCAACTCGGGGACTAGAAGAATCAGAATTGTTGGCCCTGGCTGCAAACATGGACCTGCAGTTCACCTACACCAAGGAGCTAGAACTGGCTCCAAGCATGGAAGATGTCACGAAGGTCATCGCTGCTGACCGTCCAAGGCTTCCAACAGTAACAACGCCATTGGCAAGGCAGGGATCTGAGGACAGGGCCTTGGTCTCATCTGGAAGATGATATGTGGTGATCGCCACTTCCTTCAGTTATGTACAGTTCTTTATCGTTCTTCGTGTGTACAGTTTGTTCCTTTTCATAGTTGCAGAGTGCAGGCTTCCAGAATTTTACTTGTGAAGCCTGCCAACGCTGCCTGCTAGAAATGAAAAATGTGTTAGCAATAGCAACAACTGTTGTGGGCCTTTGGTCTTCTGGAAATCGTTTGGTATGAATGAGTCTACTTATTTGGTAGTGTTGCATTTTATAAATCGCTGCGCCGAGAGTTGCTCTTGTTCTTTGTAACGAAAATGGTACGGTGGCTTTGTGAGTGAATCGTTTATGGTTTATTACCAAGTCTATTTTAACTCAGAATGATGGCATCATCAGAGCTCAGAATGCAAGGCAGCTGGAAAAGGGTGCAGGACTACAGCCTGGCACCGGTAGTGAAGGCCCAGGTCTTCTGGCCCAATCCGTATGTCTGACGACTAATGGGCTCAATATCGTCGCCTCCTCACGGTGGGCTATGCATTAAAATCAACCAATCCATCGAATTGGGCCGTAGACATTTTATTGTTTTTATCACTAATATCCGACAATTCCACTTCAATTTTTCTAGTACGCTGCGTTGTAATGTGTAATTCTAAAAAAAAACATGTCCATCTAGGGCTTAATAATTTATCTTTCCTCAGCCACAATGTTTAGACTGAGTAAACTTTCCTGGACTGCAGCAGATCTTAAAGTTCTTCTTGTAAACCTTTTTTTTTGGGACGTATGCCAAACTTTTGTGCTCACACTTAAGAGAGTTGGCTACAATTATGGATGAAAATGGATCGGGTACGAATGGATATCACTCATATTATATTTGTTTTTATATTTCTGTCCGGATTCGAATTCGAATACGGATATTGTCAACCATGCCAGATAGAATACAATTGGATGTCGACATCATAAATATGCGATTTGATTATTCGAACGGATACGGTATCGGATGTTGAATATTCAGACTCGGATACAGATAGATCTGAACCTCTCTAAACGAATTCAGTCTCGAACGGTCAGAAAATATCCGTGCTGTTTTCACCCCTAGCTACAGTATACAGTATATCAGCACTACATTATTTATCGTCTACAAAATATATGTAACTTTACACTGTGACCTTTTCTTGTTGGACCCATTGGCCTCGTTCGCTTCGCTGAAAAAAGCAAAACACTATTTCGGCTGAAAAAATAAGTTGAAAAGTACGGATTATAAGAAGCGACCAGGGCCATTTAAGTCCGAAAATGATGATTAATATATTTTTCTTTTTCCGACAACAAATGTACAAAGTAGTCCAAAAACACAACAAACAAATTTCCCAATTCACGATTGTGAGACCCAGCTCATAGGCTGAATTTGCGGTTGGGCCGAGGCTACTATAGCTATAGCACTGAATTAGGCTAGAATACTGTAAGTGCAACTATAAGTTTAGTGCCATACCGTAAATTTTGGGTTCGCTGGATCAGCTTAAATAGCCAGGTCAAGGACGCGTAGTAACCTTCGGTTAACCGTTTTGCGCGAAGCGAGGACAAAAAGCTCAAGCGGGTTGCTACGTAGGTGGGGCCCATCCCTTGACAGAGTGGGCCTGGGCCGTGTGCGGGGCCTGGGGCGTTACAAATGGTATTCAGCACTGAATTGGGCTAGAGTTACTGCAGCCTGTTCGTTTGGCTGTGGCTTATCGTAAACGATCGTAAATTTTCAGTCGGAACTGTAGCTGCACAAACACTGTGCAATCAGAAGTTTAGTGCCATACCGTAAATTCTAGGTTCGTCGGACCAGCTTAAATAGCCAGGCCAAGAACGCATAGTAACCTTCGGTTAACCGTTTTACGCGAAACGAGGACAAACAACACAAGCGAATTGCTACGTAGGTGGAGCCCACCCCTTAGCAGAGTGGGCATGGGCCGTGTGTCGGGCCTGGAGCGTTACAACGATCAGAATAAATATACACCTGGTGTTGCACTTAGGAGGACCACGAACCCGTAAATATGTTTAATTTTTACGAACCTATTTACGGATTCGCGGACAACCATCCCTAGCTGCACTTGGCCCAACGTGGTACTCTATCCCCCAACGGCGAGGTAGAGCTAGGTAAATGATCCGTATCACTACACTCATTCAGTAGTAGAAATTATAGTTGCTTGCGAAGACCATGCCGATCTGCCACCACGACGGCACGACGTCGGTCATGTAGAGCGTCTGGCCGCCGGTGGAGGTGACGGAGAAGGAGAGCGCCTGGCCGAAGAGCGCCGAGTTGCATTGCTAGTTGGCGCCCCAGTTGCGGTTCAGCGCGACCCACCCGGCCTTGGTGCCCTTCACCGACACGGACCGGATGGAGCCGCTGCCGGCCACGTTGGAGAACTGCACCAGCTGGAAGAAACTGGACCCTCCGATGGTGATCCTCATCCCTCCCTGCCTCCAGCACGTCACCCTGCACCACCACCATCACCGGACCGGCGATGAGTTCGTCGGAGAAAGGCAGGAAAGAAGCCGGGATATATATAAGAAGAAGACACGTACGCAACGCTGCACCTGCACACTGCACTTACTGCTGGTAGAGGACGGGGATGATGCCAGGATATATATAAGAAGAAGACACGTACGCAACGCTGCACCTCCCACGCGGGCTGCGCCATGTCGAAATGCGGCCGCGGCGGATTGCACCAGCCGCCGCTGTTGCTGGGCTGCGCCCAGTTGGGCGGGCAGAAGTTGGTGGCCGTGACGGTCACCGCGGCGCCGCGCTTGCACCAGGGGGACGCGTTGCTGTCGCACATCACCAGGTAGCACTGCCCGCACGCCGCGCCGTCGTTGAACAGCACCGAGCTCAGCGCCGCCGTGTTCGTCCCGTACCCGGCCTGGTACAGGTTGCCGTACCCGCACGCGCCACCTACACGTAAGCCCGTTCGGTTGGCTGGTTCGTGGTTCGTATCATTGCTGGTTTATGAAGAAGTACTGCCGTCTGGTTTGTGTGAGAGAAAAATACTGTTTCGGCTTGAAATTTATGATTATTTACGACAAGCCACAGCCAAACGAACGGGCTGACGATCGAGTGCTGCTGGTTAGCCTCGGGAATGAATCCACACTGCACTGCACGCGGCTTTGGAGCGGTTGTTATTTACCCATTGTGCCGGAGCCGTCGCGGCCGACGTAGAACGTCGCCGTCCCGTAGTTCCAGCCCTTCGCCGGTGCGAAGAACGTCGCCGCGCCTGGACGGCGAGCAATGCCAAGACTCTGTCCATCTATCTATCTCAATGAACAATACAGATACAGAGGAGAGTAGCAGTGGTTTCAGTAAACCAAACCAGGAGCTGAAATGCGTAGGATGCTCTGACGGATTGGGGGTGATCGTGGCATGGCTTATATAGGATCAGGGAATGCGAATTATGCGCGGCACAGGGCACGGGAATTGCTGGGAAGATGCGATCGATATCCCACTGCGCTGAGCTGCTAGTGCTAGCTAAGCTCAGATGCGTACAAGGCAAACCAATGCAAATGGACACAGCATACTACTCATCAGTTGACTCCCGGCTTAGGATTTCCTACAGCATTTTTTCTCCTGATGTGATGAGAAGAAACATGGCATGGCATGCGAGATCGATCATATGCATCTCGTTATCCGTACTTGCCGGGGTTGAGCTGAGTTGGTGACCTACCTCTGCGTTAGTTTATGACATAGACTATCACCATGTTCGCTTGTTGGTTGCTAACAGTGTTTTCCTCTCACAACCAACCAGCACCAGCCAACCCAAACCAGTCCAGAAACCAACCAGCGAACACGCCGTATATATAATTTGGAATGAGATAGATCCTAGCTAGCTAAACTATGATTTGGAATGTGCATGGCCGTTTTCGTTTATCTCTCGTATACGTGAAATTCGGAGAGTTCTGACCCACATGAGGCCATGAGGGCCAGCAGTGTCAGCACATGGATTATGGCCCCTGGAGGTGGATAAACAACTGAGGGTTTAATGAACTTGCCGCGTACGCAGATGCTCAGCTCAATCATGGCATACCTGGTCTAGAAGAGTCAGAGGTTTATCGACCGGCCGTACCGCCTTCGGATTCTTTGAGTTTCTTTAGCATTAGCATGGAATCGTTTGCCAAGTTGCACGCAGCTGTGGCATTTTAATTTGCCGACCGGCGACAGTCGTATTTTCTTTTGGGGGGAAGGTCTAGCATGCTCTTTTTTTTCACTGTAATAAGAAACCAATCTTAAGAATATCTTATACATGAACTTTGCTGGTATTTCACATGAGGCAATTCACTTCACACTTCCTATTGGTGAATGGTCATGAAGAAATTTCGCGTCCCATCCAAACAAACAAATCGTTAGCGTTCTGTTGTCCTAGACGCCAATAATCAATAGCTCCAAGAGTCAAGCCTTATGTTGCTTCCAACATTTAGCTATGCCCGACGCAACGGGTATGTATGATCTATCACAGATGAGTGCCCTATTCGCTTAGCTGATAAGCTATGACTGAAAGTACCGTTGACTGATTTATTGTGAGAGAAAAATACCGTTCATTGACTGAAAAGTACGGCTTATAAGCTAAGTAATCGGGGCGGAGATCGCCAGATTGTGCGAGCCAGCTGCTTTGGTCAGTGGCCGCAGTTCACAACAGGGGCACCGCAAGCAGACTTCTCGCTTTGGAACGGTTTGAGTTGCAATCACCTGGGTTGGCCCAGCGAAGCAGGGGCCGCTCTTGCACTGCCACAGATTGGGCTTGGCCCAACTTGCATGCAAGTGAAACCCATAAGGCCCTAACTTGAACTACTAGAGATCGTTTTGTCAAAAACGTATTTTTAGATCCTAAACTTGTTAACTTATAAAGTGGTGCAATGCAGCCTGCAGGTCCGTTTCTAGACCATACAAACCACGGCGATGCACCACTTAACAATTTTGGAGACGAAACAATCCTCAGCATGGCTGACGAAACAATCTCTCCATCCTTCTCCAGAACCATGGTGTACAACCCTTCGTAGCTTAGCCGTTTAAATTCATACCTGTTTGTTCTAGCATGAAACACCTTCTATATAAGCGACACAATCAAGACCTAATATATAACCGAATGACATCTCAAGGTCAGTATAAAAATGTGCATGTCTCACTCTGACTCAAAAAGACTTACCCAAGGCTATCCACAGCTTGGTGGAGCATGTCAGTCTTGGTCCGTCGATCCTTCACCGCATTGAAACACTCGTTGAGGACGTCGAACGCTATCGCAAGTTTCACGTTGCATTCCCTAAGAGCTGCCTGATTCCTCTTTCTGAATCCTCTGGAGCGTCTACGAGAAACCATCCTCGGTAGGGTTCATTACGCCTGCCACTTCTGATAGCTAAGCAGAGAACTGAAACATGCATCCAAAAAAAGGCACCGTATGTTCAGTTTATATAACACAAGAATAAAAACCAAATGCAATGGTGAAATTGTTGCGTATCAACACCAGCATATTGCATATGCTCAGAACTACAACTGCGGTGCCCAATAATTGCAATTTACATTATTTGTGATTACAATTATGTACCTGAATTTTTTATTTGTTTGGTTTTCATCAACAGCTAATATTAATAGGAACAGAGCACTTCAAAATTCAGTAGTATACTGTGGATGCATCTTATTTCTATAATACTGCACCAACACAACTTGAAAGTAGCTGGAGCATATTTTCCAAGCTGTGAGGTTTTGTGAACTCAAATTTGAGTATTATGTATGTGAGAAAATTCTCTATCACACAGAAATCAGCCATCACCTGAATTGTTCCAGCTGCTGTCAGGACTCCAACTACACTCCCACCAATAACCCTATGGTCAGGACCAAACAAAGCAATGCAAAGCCCTCCGCTTCGGGTCCGTGTGCCACCATCATCTAGCACCAAGTATGACCCGGAAAGGCAATAAATCTCAAATCGACCCTGCCAAATCAACAATAAAGCACAAGGGTACAAAACTAAATGAGAACAAAATAATCATAGTATACATGAACAATTCCATGAAAAAAGAAAGTATCTTGTATAGTATGGCCTGCAAGGATATAACCCCAACCTTGGACTGAAAGCAGACGTTCTCAGCATACTTAACTAATTAAGAGAAAGTGTGAAAACAAATGCCTTCTTTTATGATTTATTTTTCCCCTTTGATAGCAATACTTCAGCTGTAACATGCAAGCAATCCAACTATCCAGGCAAATGCTAGCAGCAAACCTTTTGTTTAATTGGCACAGTGGGCAAACATTTATATTCAAATATGCAACAAGAGAAGAACATAACACATACATGCAGCAGTTTTTAGGCCAATGATAACCAACAGCAACATACCTCATATGTAACCACACCACCAGAGTTTGAATCTTGGTGAAGGGTTGCTGTAGAAACAGCTCTAGTTGCTCAAATGATGCACACTGCCCTTGGGCCTTGTTGTGAGAAGGCCATTATTCTGGCAGCAACGTCCTGCACAAACAGGAAAGCTATAATCAGCATCCCCATGGTTGGTATTTACCAAAGTTAACAATTGGCACTATAGCAACCACCAATCAGATAGCAAAATAAATGCAACAATAAGAACACATGAATGGCTAACAAATCACATGGCTAATCAAGGACCAGTCGGCATAAGCATTGCCTAACAAATCATATGGCCAATCATTATTAGAGGCCATCATCAACCTATGAAGCAGAAACACATAGTGGGGAGAGCACCATTATTACAGTATATGTTTTATGCAGGTAGCACAAATGAGCAGTTGGGCACTATTGTGATAAGTTCTATGTGCTCAATAGGACCAGAGAACCAAAAGAACTCATGAAGATCACTTTCAGATACTTTGCTCAAGAGGTTAGTGACTTGTACAGTGTGCCCTGTTTCACTCATGATTCTGGAAGTCAACAAACAGAAAAGGTCAAAATTTTAGTATTTCCTGTGATTGTGAAATTGGAGAGGCACAGTCGTTTCTGACTTTAGTCAGTAGGATATGTAACATCATTACAAGAACCAAGTAGTTTCTGCTTGTGTATCTCATTGGAAAGAACCTTTTGGTTGACCTTATTGTATCCTGTCTATAGCTATTGTCCTAAAGAACAATTTGGTGTAAAGTCACCATCAGAACTAAAATTTTAAATAAATATATGTTGCTTTCCAGTAGAAGTACAAAATAGTTACACAAAATCAATAGCAATGAAACAAAAAGGATATATCACACACACATCAGTTGGCCCACTAAAACGTCCATATTTCTATTGGCCATTACAATCTTTACAAAACTAGGCATACAGTAATAACATCACCAGTACTATGACACCTATATACATAGTTCAGTGCAGATAATATATAGTTCAGTGCAAATAATATAAAAGCACAAGTTGACCTGCTGCAGCTTTTCATCTCTCCTTAACAACATATACGTTCTCTTCTTTTTTTTCTTTTAGGCTGGGTATTGAATAACTAAAGTGTTAATTTCACTGACTGACTTATGATACATGGCCATGTTCCAAGAGCACATTCAAACATACACTATGGTATTTTTGGTTAATGAACACAAGTAGCCATTTTCAAACAAGCAAATATGCACAGAGCGCATAGAACTTGCAATATTTGCCATTCAGTTTTCAGAAAAAAATAGTTAACCTACATATATAACACCTAACCAGATGATTGCAACATTCAAATGCCTTTATCTATTTGAGCTTTTGGATCAGCAGAGTTCATCTATTTGAGATACTTTCACATCATGAGAAGCAGGGCATTTAATTTTCAGAAAAAAAGAACAAACACCAAAAGAATGCTCTCAGTCACTTGCATTCAGTTTTCAGAAAAGTAAAAGCTTGCAACACAGGACTTGGAACTTGTCTCTGTTAAACTGAACATCAATGCACCAATGGCAGCAAACCGAACACTTAAACTCCATGATTTTCATAGGGTTATACTGTAATTCCTACAATGTCAATGTCCTGATTGCTTCCTGGACCAAACAATCCTTTCTAAGTATACAATGTAGGGAGCCAACCATGTACAATAGAAAACAAAATCAAATAAGAGAAGGACAAGCGCAGGATAAATAACCTAGGCAAAGATAAGTTAACTGACTATGGATCACACTAATATGCAGAACACAGTAACAGAAAAGTTTCAGCTTGTATCAAGGACCAGTCATGCTTGTATAGTATTCAAGGACCAATCATGCTTGTATCATAAACTCTGAACTTTGAATGTGAGGAGAAAAATGACAAAATGTTGCAGAAAAGTTTCAGCTTCAGGAAACCAGGTACTGCTTCATCCATCGCTGTGGAAATTATATAAAACTGTAGAAAGGTCACTTGTTGCCAGCAAGAACATTGCTGCTGAAGCCAGTGAATGGGGAGATGACCTGGACCACAATCCTACAATTTGGCAAGTTACAGAGAGTTCAGAAACAACAGTGATGATGTGAAATAATCATATACAATAAGCTTACAACATGTATTAACAGGGAACTCAAGCATAGGTTATCCATGAGCAAGTCGAAAACCTAGAGAAAATGAAGTCCATCTACTTGGCCACTTATCAAGCCCTGAAACTATCATTCCAAAAGTGGAATGAAAGCTACGGCCTACAAGACATCAGTCTGCTACACCATAATGCGCAAATTACACTAGACAATTTATAACAACCAAAGGAAGCAATAGGGTAAACCTCTCACATTCACAAGAAACAGGCACCACTATAAGGTCACAGTAGCAGCATATGCAGGACAGAGCAACAAAAAATACTTCACTTCTTGTCACCAATCATGCATCAGATTTACAGAATCCTCAGGCTATCCTACTTCACTTCTTGGACCAATTTTTTTTTTAAAATCAATGTGGTTGGTCAAACCAAATAATGTTTTAAAAGATTTAAAAAATTAAGGTTAAAAGAATTAAATAAAGGACAGGACACAACTGCTGACTAAGTGTCTCAAGCTGAACAACACACAATAAATGTGGGGTTCAGTGTTTGCAAGCTCCGACATCTATCTGAAGATACTTGGAGACTTGCCCAAATTGCAGTGCCTAATACTAGGCTTCGACTTCATTCCAGGGCAAGCCATATTAATTGAAGATGTGGGCTCCAGTGAGTTTCTCAGATTCCAGGACAACAGCATGCAGGTACCGATAATGGTGGCCTGACCTCTCCTAATCCCCTTTTGAGGAAACAAATCGATACAATGATCGCTGAAAATTGTGAAACAACAAATGCCACCCAGAAATCCAAATATGCACACATCTTGCAGTCAGTTTGTTAGCCGAAGACCAACAGCAGCGTACCTCCCCCACGTGGGATCACCGGTGATTCGGGAAGCTGCATGCGAAATGGATGCAGGAGTTGCTGACAGAGGGGCCAATGCTTCATGGACTCCTTTTGATGACAGAGTTTCAAACAGCAGAAGACAAGACAAGTCATCGTGCTAAGCGCCTCAGCAAACAATTAAGCTTGCCAAACTGAAGAAACATGCTGCAACCTACACCTATCTGATCATGGAAGAGCTGGATCCTGATCACCGCGACTACAATGAGGTGCACGAGGACATCGAAACCCTTTATTTGCTTATCTCTGATAGTCAGTGACAGAGCAGCAGCATACTGACATAAAACAAGAAACAAGAACTAGATCTACAGAACAAACCCTAACTAAAATGGAGAGAAGGAAGAACAAACATAATCACTACACCAAAATCGCTATTTCGCAAAAGAACAGCACAAAACCTGCAAGGATCCCAACCTTACTGGCAAAAACCTCCATCCCCGTGCCGTCCTCAAAATATGATTTCAGCCAATCGACGACGAAATCAACACCCAATCAGGAAATGGGATCGAGTACACACAAGCAACAAGTGATGCAGCAACGACGAACAAGGAGGAAGGAGATGCGGCACCCACGGAACATAGAGCGTCACCCAAGATGGGGATTTCGCCGATAAAATCGCTGCGCCGCGGCGAGGATGCGGCAAATCGTCGGAAAGTCGCCACGACCCGGGTGAAGTCGCCTCGGATTCCTCTTGTGCCTGATGGGTGCGCGGTTTGAGGAAAACAAAAAAGAATCCAAAGAGTTTGTCGGCAGCGGGCACAATTAGGACCGGGTCTAGCGATGTATTATCGGGTGCAGTCTCTAGTGCCCGGACCCAATAGCAACCACGGACCTAATACGAACCAAACCAGGTGCACGCATCTTGAAGTTCATCCAACGGATAGAAGCGTCGCCTGAGAGAGAGACAGATTTCAGGCGACTGTACAATAGGAAATGTGAAAAAAAAATGCTACGATATTTCCTTTACTTACTAGGAGTTAATACTTCAAACAAATCTGAGACGTTGATTTTTCAGATTTTTTAATTAATTAATTAACCTAGGAGAAAACTAAGGCAGTCTACAGACGGAGTTACTGATGGGACACCGTCTCCCGAAAGAACTGGACCGCAAGCAACAGTTGAATCAGAATCACCCTTCATGATCCATGAATGAATATGAATCTTCAGTCCATCAACTGCCTAGCAGGCTCGCACTGTACACATCTCACACAATTCAAACGCTTCCTGCCTTCCTCCAAATTATTAATTTTTTTTTTTGGGACAATAACAATACTAAGTGTTTCTTCAATCAAAGCCTTATTAAATCTGGAAATCTGCTACTAGACTGGCCCATGTGGCAATGTATAAGTATGGAACGGGTTGGTTTGCAGTCAGATGGGGAACTGGACGCCGGAGGTGAAGGACTGCCCGAACTTCCACCAGGCCGGCACGACGTCGGGGACGACGACGGTGCGGCCATCGGTGGAGGTGACGCCGAAGGTGAGCGCCTGGCCGGCGAGCCCCGCGAGCGACTGCCAGTTGGCGCCCCAGTTCCTGGCCATGGGCATCCTGTCCGTGACGCTCCCCTTCACCCACACCGCCTTCACCGACCCGCTGCCGGCGACGTTGGTGATGAGCACCAGCACGAAGTAGTTGGAGCCGGTCACCGTGAACCGCACCCCTCCCTGCTTCACGCACGCCGTCCTACGCAGGCACAACAACACACACACCATCAGAGTATCAGACACGTACACGAGATTTTTTTCTTTCTTTCCTGAAGTCAAACCGTCCAAGTAATAAACAAACTACACGTACCTCTGGTAGAGCACCGGCACGATGCCGCCCTTGTACTGGGCGATCTGGAGCCAGGCAGGCTGGGCCATGTCGAAGTGGCGGCGGGGCGGGTTGCACCAACCGCCGTCGTCACCGGAGAGCTCGTGGTTGGGCGGGCACAGGTTGGTGGCCGTGACGGTCACCGACTTCCTCCCCGGCAGGCACCACTGGGACGCGCCGTCGTCACACGTGACCCGGTAGCACTCCCCGCACGCCGCGCCGTCGTTGAACAGCGCCGAGCTCAGCGCCGCCGTGTCCGTCCCGTACCCGGACCAGTACAGGTTCCCGTACCCGCACGCGCCGCCCATCGTGCCGGAGGCGTCGCCCCCGCCGTAGAACGTCGCCGTGCCCTTCGACCACCCGCTGTCATCCGCCGCTGCCGCTGGCACCAACGGCCACGCCGCGGCGGCGATGATGATGAGCAACTGGAAGCGCAGTGGTCTGTGCATCTCCATATACTTTTACAAGTGCGCTGGTACTAGCTTAGCTAGCTACAAAAACTGGTGAGTGACAATGAACTGGACCTGATATGCACTTACAGCCTTAAATAGGACCTGCCAAATGCTCCACTGCGCCGGCTTGCCGGCTTGGAACTCTACTTCTCAGGCCATGGCAAAGCAGAACTTCTGACTTATATGGGTGGCCGGTGACACGCGTGTACTCGCCCGGCTTATAATACATCTCGTGGATCGGCGTCGGCGATCGCTTTCTTTTCTTCTTCGTAGCTTCTGCCATGGACACATGTTAACATGGCTAAGAGCCTAGAGATTCTTCATCAGATCGATCCGGTGCTTCGCCATTTCTACTATGTCCTGCTCACCATGCTGTATCAGCAGTGGCAGGACTGGACCAGGTCAATGACACTTGCGAATTGCGATTTGCGTGTTCATGCAGCTCTCGACTAAGGGAAAGGGAATGGCCAGCTGGAGTTGTTTACATTTTGAGCCAATTTTCCATGATGAGCTCGTACATGTGAGCCTATGTATACCTTTTTTTTTTTTGAGGAAATCCTATGTATACAAGTGTTCGTCACCTAGCCCAACCCATATTTGTCGTGCCCAGCGGCTGGTAGGATTCAGCCCACTGCCCGTAAAGGTAGGGCTGCAAATAAGTCAACTGAAGGCTTGTTTTGGAGCAATTGGAACCGCAAAGTAGGTCCGGATGAACGCAAAATACTAACATAGCACTGGATTGTTGTAAAACACCTTGCCAGCGTTTGATATCTGGTTTTCTCTCTCCATCTCTCAGTAGAAGAACGTATATAGATATATAAAGTAGGATAAAACATCCTCATTCTCTAAATATTGACAATTACAATATATAGTGTGTGTGTGTGTGTGTGTGTGTGTGTGTGTGTGTGTGTGTATATATATATATATATATATGTGTGTGTGTGTGTGTGTGTGTGTGTGTGTGTGTGTGTGTGTGTGAGAGAGAGAGAGAGAGAGAGAGTTCGATAAAAGCTCACATAAAAAAAACTAGGAAGTTTCTTATCCTTAATATTTTGTACGAAAAATTATCACCATATAATTTATATATTGTAGGAAAAAATATCACCATATATTTTTTTAATATATACTCTCTCCGTTCAAAATTATAAGATGATTTGACTTTCTTAGATATATAGCTTTTTAGCTTTTGCTTTGCACTTAGATATAAACTGTACACTATATGTCTAGATCTCATCACATATCTGGTGCTAGGCACCGCCTCATCGCCAGGTTTGTCTGTCACCGCTGACTGAGGCATGCTTGGTTCTCTTGCCCAACACTATATAGTTTCGCTTGGTGCGACCAGCTGTTTGGTGGCACAAGAAAAAGCTTGCTTTGCTTGCCAAACTTGCTTGGCTCGGCAAGGATTTCCTTGCCTAGTGAGGCAAGCCAAATTGGCTCTCCCTCCTGGGCAAGCTTTGCCTGCTGCATCCATCTCGTTCTCTGCCAGACTGAAACCCTCTGCTGGGGCTACTGCAGGAGCGAGCAAACCAAACACTGGACCAAACATCACCCTTGCTTTGCCAAGCTAGTTTATCCAATCTATGCCAGGCAAGGCAAACCAGCAAAGGCTCCAAGCAGTCCCTTGGATCCCTCGCTGGCCCTTTGCTGGGCAAATGCATCGACGTTTGGTTGGCTTGGCTTGCTGCTTCGATTCTTGTGCTGTCAAGTTTTTTCTTCACCAAGCCAGGCAAGCCATGTCCACTCTCCAGCCCTGGCAAGGATAGCTTCGCTCGCCAAGGCAAGGCGAGAGAACCAAACGTGCCACGTCCGCCTTCGAAAATCCTCAGGTATTTTAAGAGATGAGTGAGTTTTGTGACCGCCTCCGTTAATGATTGGACAGTGTCTTGCGAAATCATTTATGTAGTAGTGTTAATCCACTGAAATACACGTGGATTGGGTGGATACAAGTGCATCCAAACAAACCCCCTTAATGAGTTTAGGATTAACATGAGATTTGGCCCAAATGGTTGCCCCCTACCAAAAAAAACTAGTATAGCCCATGGAGCAGTTAGCCCAAGTGCATGCAATAAAAGCCCCATGATGAGGTTAGGATTAACAAGAGATTTGGCCCAAATGGTTGCCCACTAAAAAAAAGTATAGCCTAGGCACTAGTGCGCCCATGCCATGACAGTAATCCTATAGTTGTTAGTACAAGTCATCAGCGCTTCTTTTCGAAGACAAGTCATCAGCACTTCTTTTCGAAGACAAGTCATCAACAATTTCACCCCGAGGTCAAAAAAAAATTGAAAGGTACCGTAGTCTAGTGGCCAATAGTCAAAACCTTGCATAGCCATTTCATTCATTTTTTTTTAAACAAAAACTGCCAACAGTAAACTCACATGTGGTCTGCTTCTTCTCGCAATAAGCAAGCGCCATTTTGGCACATCCATCGATCAGGTCCACGCTAATTAACCTCTGTCCAAGCAAAGGCAGTCACGACAGAATTAACTCTTTTTTTCTTTGTTTCTTTTTTCCAGCAACAATCATTCATCGTAAAAGCGGCCGGCATGGCGGGCACTAGGAGCTCGATCAGGCCGCCCGGAGACCCATGAAAACCCACCTCAGCCATGCCAACCGCATTACGCCTAGCCGCTAATGCATATCAGTGACGCTAAACAAGATCAGGCCTTCTTCTTCTTTTTTGACAACTTTCCAGATGCAAAAATGAAGGGGAAATCATCGTGCGATGAGCAGAGAGCCGCAGCCACGGCCGGCGCGCCGGCGCTAGTAGAAATTTTGGCCGTTGGTGAAGGTCTGGCCCAGCTGCCAGTTGGAGCCGGCGACGTTGTAGAACTCGAGGAACTGGCCGTTGGTGGCGGTGACACGGAAGGAGATGCTCTGGGTGCTGAGGTCGCTGTTGGCCTGCCAGTTGGCGCCCCAGTTCCGGGACATGGTGATCCATCCCGTGGATGAGCCCTTGATCTGCACCGCGCTGATGGACCCCGGCCCGGCCACGTTGAAGATGAGCACCAGCTTGAAGTACCTGTTGCCGTTGATGGTGAACCGCACGCCGCCGCTCCTGGAGCACGACACCCTGCAGCGCGGGCCAGCAGTCAGCAATATGCATGTACCATGTCAGTTATCAGTCGTCCGTCGAAGCGACGACGAGCAGCTAGCTCGTAGCACCAGGCAGTAGCAGGTACGTACCTCTGGAAGAAGACCGGGATGATGCCACCGCTGTAGATGCCGATCTTCTCCCAGACGGGCTGGGACATGTCGAAGTGCTGCCGCGGCGGGTTGCACCAGCCGCCGTCGTTGCTGGGCTGGGAGTAGTCGGCCGGGCACAGGTTGGTGGCGGTGACCGTCACCGTCACGCGCGGCTTGCACCACTGGCTGTTCTGCTGGTCGCACTGCACCTGGTAGCACTCCCCGCACGCAGCGCCGCCGTTGAACAGCGCCGAGCTCAGCGCCGCCGTGTCCGTGCCGTACCCCGCCGAGTACAGGTTGCCGTACCCGCACGCGCCACCTGTGCATACATATATGCGTCGCATTACAGCTCAGCTCTTGCATCGCATTCATTATATATGCACTGAATGCAACCAAAAAAGGCCTTGCATTGATCGATCACTCACCCATTGTGCCGGCGGCGTTGGCCCCGCCGTAGAACGTCGACGAGCCCCTCAGCCACCCCGCCCGGACCGTCGCGGCGAGGCACGCTGCTACGGCAGCCACCAGCAGGCGGCACAGGACCTTGCGCGCCATGTCGTCAGTTGAGAATGGATACACAGGGGCAACTAACGTTGGTGGGCGAGCTGGACGATGCAACGTGGGGAGGTGATGAATGAGGAAGAGGGCGGTGATCGCGGCGGTGCTTAAATAGGAGCGCGGCGACGGCCGACGGGCGACGGGAGAGGCGGGGCGCGGACCCCGGCGCGGGATCACATGCCCATCATGCATGCCGCACCCAGACGCTGCGCCGTGCGCCTTAAATGCCACGATTCCTCTTTGTTTTCTCCACCTCCCGTCCGTCCAAAAAGTCTATCTCTGGCTTCAGAAGTTCAGAGTTCAGAGTGTTCGCTCTCGTCCATTGGCAGGCATTTCGAATCGAAGAAGAAAGATTCTTCTGCAGCTCTGCACGCGGCGCCTCCATTTTTCTATGCCGGCCAGCCGTAGCTTCTCTGCCACCCGGTGATCCAAGAAACCGACCATTTATTCATTTTTTCTGCGCAACCTATCTGGCCAATAATGAGAAAGACACACACACAGAGAGAGAGAGAGAGCGCAATGTGCACTGATCGGTGTTACGTTTTATGATACGTACGATACGTACTGTACGTAGTACGACTAAACAAACAATACAGTGATTACGGCTGGCGGGAAAAGGTTTGAGGGATTAGTTATTGTTGTCCCATGATCGCCCTGATCGCTTGGGCTTAAGCCGTACTTTTTCAGGCAACGAACAATGCTTTTCTCTTACACTAAAGCAGCCAACAGTACTTTCGATCATAACTTATCAGCCAAACAAACCCAAACGGACAACGCAGATAGGCCGGAGAGGCAGCCGGGAGTGTCACGTGAACTCACGAGACTCCAGTGCGTGGAGCACATGGGATTACTGCCGGATTTAAGGCGAGGGGGTTGCGTGATTACCGACGAGCGAGCGCGAGGCCGGATCCCCGGATCGAGGAAGCCTCACACACTGCTGCGTCTGCAGGCTCCCGTGATCACGATGGAGCCCTTGGATCGTGCCGTTTGACGCGCTTGGTTTAACCTAGAGTACCTACCTAGCCTGACAGTTAGTGGCTAGGGAATTTAGCTGTGTACTCCTATACAGTTGGTTAGGTAGGTAACTGTAGCTTCAGCCTCTCAGGGAGTTTAGCACTGGCTAGTGGCTAGAGTCTAATCTAGCAGAATAGGGTTCTCTAGAACCCTGTTGCATTGTTAGGTTGATTGGAATCTACGGAAAGGAACTTTTGGTTAGTTCCCTTACTCACAAGTCAACTATCACCGCTGGCTGAGGCGGCCATTAGATTTGGACTTTTGGAGTAAGCCACTAAGGGCAGCTGCTTCTGAACGTACTCTATTATCTTTGGATTAGATTCCTTTTAACTGCTACGCCTTGATTTATCTAGTGTGTGGTTAGATCATATGGTCAAACCACTTGATTTGAATGATATTTTGGCTTTAGGTTTGCCGCACCTGGGTGTAGATAAGCTGATACACAGGCAGGTGAACACACTTGCACTCTTGCTCAACCACTCGTGTATCATGTGTCCTATGTCCTCTTTGCACTTGCACTGAAAACTCAAAGGCATGCCTCCATTTGGAACAAACATTTGATCACCGACATTTTCCAATTTCAAACACCAAGTAGCTAACACTATTTTGCAGATAGATATCCACTGTACCAGGCCAGTAAGCAGATGTATTACACAGAGCTAACTCCCAAAGGAATATGCACCACCAAAGAGGCATACAAATTTCCTTACCTCTTTGCAGGAACAGTCTCCAATTCCAACCCAGGGTAGCAGAGACATTAATATCAACACTTCAAATCCTAAAGAGAGTTTCAAACACAAACATCAACCACTCAGGGCCAGGATCAAGGCATTCACCTGGAGGTTTCTCAGGTACACTATCAGCCAATGATAGAGAAGCCCTATCCTCCACCCATATAGACAAGAGCTTTTTGAATACATCAAAGCCCCACATTTAGTTTCAGTGTTTGATGAGCCCAAGATTATGTGGCTAACATTGTTTTGCTGGGGTACTCATAATGGATTAGTCACATTGAGGCTACATGTATATCTTGGCCCTAGATTTCGGAGTTGAAGTATTGGCGCAAGGATATTCACGAAGACTAAGGACAAGTTAATGTCTAATTAAGTGCATGATCTGGTGTTGGAGGCACTTAGACATGCTATAGGTCTTTGTTGTTAAGAGAGGTCAAGACTAGTACCTTGACCAAGGTTTGAGCTCCGAGTATTTAGGATGCACACATGTGAAATGCTCTCACTAAATCTAGTTAAGGCTGGCCCTAATAGGTGAACAATTTGTTAAGAATCTTAAAGAAGTTGAATTGGACAGGCTCAAACCTCAAAAGAATTCAGAAATCAAGTTCACTGGACTAGTTCGTCAAGGTGAGTGAATCATCCTATGACATTGTTAGGCATTGGTGTTTCTTATTGATGTTCACAATATGACGTGGTGATGGGGATTGCGTTTAGTGCATTATCTAGTGGCATTGTGTGGACTTGAACTTGGATGTGACCAAGTTATCGTCTTACCGGTATGCACTTTATGATCTGGTGGAGCCTGAGTGACACCCGATGCATATGGTGACTTTGTTCATGGTTCAAGTTCAATTTGTCCAAGTTACTGATGTGCACAGCTCGATTCAGTGATGCCTTTGTGATTCCCTAATGAAGCATTCGGTGGCACTAGTACAACTTGGACATGCGACATGCTTACTCATGTTTGTTGTAAAACATACAGATCGTAACCTGGAACGAAAGGATGAGGAATTCTAATCATAGTCTATTTTACATGTGACAACTAAAGAAGTATAGGGAGAAAAATCCAAATTAGGCCCCCACCCCCATAAAAAATGTGTAGATAACCCTCCAAACTAATCTTGTGTTCCATTTACCCCTCCTAATCTTTTACTTTTTCCAGTCTATCAATTAATAATATTTTTATCTATTTATTTCTCCACATACAATTCGAGTTTAAGTTCAGTTTTTTATAGTGATAGAGAATATCATAACTTATGATGAATTTTCATCATTGTTTTCATATAATTTTGTCATCATTAGATATCTAAGCTATCAAAAAGAATGATGAAATTTCATGGTGCATTTATCCATGAACTCTATCTTTCCTGAAACTACTGGCCCGAGCAATTACAGACTGGTTTATTAAATTCTAACAGTAATCTCTCCCTGAGCGTGTCTAATAACTCTAGCTCTACCGTGAATGTTCAGGTCAGGTCACCTCTTCTCTGTCGGGGACAAATTGTGCCCATGATGAATCGTGCGACGAGTTTTGCGGTACGGTCAAGTGAAATTGAAATGTACGTACAAGCTGATTTTTGCAACCATGGGTCAGAGCCTCAGAGGCCCATAGAGGCCAGAGGCATTGTTGGATCCACGCTGACGAGGCCATGGCGCCATGCATGATGCACGCATGCATGTTCTTTAAATTGTCGGCTAACGATAATGACCAAGGGTTCTTCACACTTGGTACGGCAAAGTGCAACCTGCTCGTGACCGTGAGCGCGCGAGAAGATCCCCGTTTGCGGATGAAGAGCCACTTGGTCAAACCGGTTTGTTAATCCCCGCCCATCGATGTGCACGGTATATGTTGGCTTCATTAATCGCAGCATGTGGCTATGGCAGTTTCTGTTGCCCCATGGGAACCACGAAAACTCCTTTCATTCGGTCACAAGTCAACTGTTGACACTACCGATTTATCACTATTTGTTACGGAGTATTTCCTCTAAAACGAGTGTACTACGTAGCAGCCCACCGTACATCACCGTAGTTCGATCAAAAATTTGTTCCATGTGATATACAAGACGGCCATGTGATTCTTCACCGTTTTTATTTTATTTCTTGCAGCCCATCCTCCAAGGGGCAGATGATAGAATCATAGCGTGCCACAGTCGTAGTCCGCCATGGCGACTAGCGTCTTGGCCAGCAGTCCAGCCAGGAACCTGTCCCTGACGAACCTGACCACGGCGTTGTTGCTCTGCTGGATGAAGCCGACGACGTAGGCGGCCGTGATCAGCTGGATGCTGCGCCACCGCCTCGCCTCCGCGTACTTCTCCAGCGCCGCCTTGACCCGCCGCCCCTCGTCATCCTGCTCGTGGCCGTGGCCGTGGCTGAAAGCCTCGGCCAGGCACCGGGCCAGGACGACGCCGTCCTCGAGCGCCGCGCACCCGCCCTGCCCGAGCTCCGGCGTCATCGGGTGCAGCGCGTCGCCCGCCACGCACACGCCGCCCCGGCTGATGCTGCCGCGGACCAGCGCCAGCGGGGACCGGAACCGCAGCGGCGACGACGCCACGTCGCTCATCTCGCTCCGCTCGATCACCTCCAGCGCCTCCGCGGGGATCTTGGCGCCCCGCAGCTTGGCCACCACGTGGCTCCGCATCTTGGCCACGCTCTCCTCGGCGTCCCCGTCCGCCGGGGAAGGGTACCAGGTGTAGTTCCAGTACACGGAGGTGTCGGAGCAGGGCAGCACGCCGGAGCGGAAGCCGTGGCCGATGAACTGCAGGATCTCCGGGCCGAAGCCGTGGCCCGCCGGGTACTCGGCGAGGCCCCTGGTGGCCGAGCGGCCCGACAGGATCGGCTTCGGGAGGCCCAGACACTTCGCCACCACCGAGTTCACGCCGTCGCACCCTATCACGACCTTGGCCTTTATGATGGAACCGTCTGCCAAGTGCAGGGTCTTCACGCTGCCGTCTTCCTCCATGGCCGCAACCTTGGACGAGTACCTGATGGTGCCCTCGGGCAGCTCGTTCGCGAGCGTCTGCAGCAGGAAGTCCCGCTTCACGCACCGGATTTCGTGTGGCCCGCTGGTGTGATGCGAATGCGACAGTAAAATTGTACAGAAATTGGTCAGTTATCTGCTCGTATTAGTTGTAAGATTATGCACACACAGAACCGAGTGAAGCATACTCAGATTGCAAGTTTTAAGTACCTTTTGCCCTGAATCTTTAAGCTTACTTCTGCAGCAGCTTCACCAGTAGCTGCAGAGAAGGCAATCATCCTGTCATTGCCAAAAACAAAAAAGTGAGACAAGTGAAGTGTGCAGGTGGGCTTGCAATTTATAGTTTCAGGATTGGGCTAGTTAATGAGCCGCCAAGAAAATGGGCTTGTTCTCGTAGTGATGTTGGTCCACAGTAAGTCCGGCCCATGAAAGCCCAAGGTTATGTAGCCCAAGACCAAGAGAGCCCAGAAAGGAGCAGCACAGTTTGGTTGCCATCTTGCCAGAAGCCGCCGCAATGAAGAGATGATTGCTGGCTCACCGCTCGTAGAGCAAATGGTGCTCCCGGATCTTGTCCCCAACGCCGAGGGCATCGAGGGCGCGGAAGGCGTTGGTCCACGTGGTGAACGCGAACCCCGACGCGCGCAGCGCCGGCGACGACTCCAGCACCAGGCACCTCACCCCTTTCCTGCACGACACGAGACACGAGACGAGACCACCAGCCCGTCCGTCAGCTCGGCAATCGGCATGCATGCTTCTACACTGGCGTCTGGCCGCTGGCCGTGGCCGGAGCCCGGAGGACAGCAACGGCCGCTAATAAGACAGGCCAGCAGATTGCTGGATTGTGCAGGGGAGTAGCTTGCCTGTGTAACCCGAGCGCCGTCGCGAGGCCGGCGAGGCCCGCGCCGGCGATGACGATGTCCTCCATGGCCTCCTCCATTGGTTGCGGCGTGGTTAATTTGTGCTTGGTAATTTGGTGGAGTAGAAGGAAGGAAGGAAGAACCGAAGAAGGCAACAGGAGGACCACGAAGAAGTTCAGAGTAGGTTCTGAACTTCTGATGGAGCTGCAGGAGCTTTCTATGATGCCTCTTTTTATAGCCAGACGATGTGTGCTATCTAGATGAGGGTGGCGAAAGCTGCCGGGATGGGCACGCCGCACGCGCAACTTCGCCGATGCATCAGCGCTTCGGATCGGTTTCTTGGGAGGGTGTACATACGACCAAATTCTGGAAGGGAAAGTTGGAATTTGGTTCGGCGAAGGTGAGAGCTTCCGGTGCTTTGGTCAAACTTTTCTTTTTAACAATGACAGGAGGTCTGCTTTTCAGTTAAGACAAATAAAGTTTATATACAAGTAAAAGTAGTTGAGTGTGACGTCAAACATCACGAAAGGTTAGCCCATCCACGCAACGTGGTAGACTGGCCCCGTTTGCTGGTCTGAAATTGGCTGAAAATACTGTTCCGGCTGAATTGTTGGGAGAGAAAAACACTGTTCCAGCTGAAAAAAGAAGCCGAACAAGCCGAATATGGGGTAAGCCGAACAGGGCCACTATCATGAGTCATCGTTGTCGGGCATGGTTGCAAAGCAGCCAGCAGCTTCGACCTCTCATGGCAAAACACCGATGACCCATCCTAAAATGTCAGACCAACGGGCCCGAAGTAGGAGGCTGCAACAGGTCATCGTTGTCGAGCTCAACGGCTTCGCGAAGAGCAGCTCTGACTTCCTGCATTGATCCCATGCCCTGCCCGTGGCGATTGCCGAGCCTTGTGGGGGATTAACCCTTATACCCTTACGGCTAGACTTGGGCTGGCTCGGATCAAGGGGTCTGGCCCACTAGAAGACGACGCGCGGCCCAGCCAATTTGCTCGGAGTCCCATGCAAGGAATCAAGACAGATTTGGAGATCAAGCAAGATCCTGGTCGGTTAGAATAGGAATTCTTATCTGGCCACTTATGGCAATTGTAACTGGTTAGGATTAGTTTCCAGATCTGTAACCCTGCTCCTCAGACTATATAAGGCTGGCAGGGGACCCCTCTCAAAAAATATCTCTCATTGATATACAGCAATACAATCAGACGCATGACGTAAGTATTACGCCTTCACGGCGGCCGAACCTGGATAAAACCTCGTGTCTGTCTTATGTCACCATCTTATTTATAGCTTGCGCATCTGTCTACCGATAATCTACTACCTTGGGCATACCCCTAGGTAGACTGTCGACCATATTTCGTCGATAGTGACGCGCCAGGTAGGGGGTGTGCGTACTGCTCTCCAGACGAACAAGATGGTCATCATCCCCAGTTCCATGGCTACGCCGAACGACCTCACGTTCACCATCGGCCAGATCACCTGGACCACCGGCTCCGACAACTTCGTCGCCATGACCATGGAGGAGGCGCGGATCCAATCTGCGTCGACCACTGCTTCACCAGCATCAGCTACGGCTCCGACCACGTTGGATCTGGCTCCGGCCACACCAGCATCGTCTTCAGCCACGCCGACAACCCGTCGTCCGCTTCCTCGCTACAAAGGGAGGCAGATCGACAACACTGACCTGCTCGACTCAATCGATCGGGTTGGTACCAAGCTTGTTGAAATCCTAGCTCTGATAGATTTGATTCAAAATCAACCTACCGAGCAGGTAACCACTACCCACAACAGATCTACCCGACCAGCTCGGGCCAGTCGTCCTGCACGACTCGGTACGGATCTCGTGGTCACGTCTACTCCTGAAGGGCACTCCGTTCGTCGCCGACCAGCCCCCACGACGGGTCTCCGGCTCTCCGAGTGCGAAGCCTCGATGGAGAACTACCAGGCTCAGCCCTATGGCCTGCGAAACACTGCTTCCAACTATGTACATAATATACAACGCTGCTCGGATCTATGTTCTATACATCGACCTTGGCCAAAGCCACGCAACTTCGTCAACATGGTTTGGATCGAGGAGTATCAAGAAGGGTCGGTCCACACAGTTTAAGAGGGCGGTTCAAGCTCCCCGTCCAGCATCGCATCTATTGGCTCCGTCCACACTGAGCTCCAGCGTCGTGACAATGAAGAAGTTGAATACGATCTGGATATCCCAGACTATCCCTGGGTTTCCCACGATTCCCATCTTTCCAACCAAGGCGAGGAGACTTGATCAATGTCGTCAGTAATGACGAACCACTGGCAGTTGGTGAAACAGAACAAGAAAGGCTAGCACATGAAGCACACAATATTGACCGGTTTAATCATAGACAAGCCGAAGCTGAGGCAGAAGAGGAGGCACGACGCATAAGGTTCCAGCCACGCGATCTCAATAATGCCTTTGATAGGATAGGGGAAAAGTAGGTCTTTAGGACTTCAAGCGCCAACGTAGCTGTTGCTATGGTGACAATACAACGACTACCCAATACCCCAGAAATCCAGGCAATTCGTGATGATGTACAAGCCTACCTGACGGCTGCTATAGTCCAGACCATAGAGATTGCAAACCAAGCCTGGGCTCTATCCGTCTCAGTTGAATCAAGCCGCAGTCGCCAATACTCAAGTCACCCACAGTCACCCAACCAACGTGGCTCGCACAACAACGACCCATCAGACAACCGTCAAGGCAGAAACGGTGGTCATGATGGTGGTCAGGATGACAATCGCTGCAACAACCGGGACGATAATCAACAAGACAACCATGACAATTGCCATGGTAACCACGGTCGTAGGGTCAACCAGGATGGCAATCAGGATCGTCGTGATGGCAATAACGATCTCCGCCATTCCCTCGGAGAACGCGATCTACGCGATCGCATTAACCAAAGAGCCAACGATCGTGCATCCCATTAAAGCTATCGCCGTATGGAATATGATACTACCCACGGCCCTCCGGGTTTGAAGTAGCTTACTCCTCACCTTTGCAAGTCATATGGCCCAAAAACTTCAAGCTCGAAAAACTCTAGAAGTACGACAGCAAGGAGAACCCCGAGTTATGGGTCATGCTCTATGAAACCGTGTGCAGATCAGCCATGGCCGACGAGCACGTCATGTCTAATTACTTCTCAGTCGCCGTCGGCCATGTAGGCCACCAATGGCTGGTAAGCTTGCCGGTGAACTACTTTGATTCTTGGCAAGATCTCAAGCAAGCATTCATTGACAACTTCATTGCTACTTGTGAACAACCCAGCAACAAATATGATCTGCAGCGGATTCGAGATCGCAAAGATGAGCCACTGTGCGAGTACGTCCGATGCTTCTCGGAGATGCGCATCAAGGTCCCGTCAATCTCCAACAATGAGGCAATCGAAGCTTTCATCGCTGGTCTCCGCTTCCACGATGCCCTAAGGGACAAGCTCCTCCGCAAAAGACCTGAATCAGTCACAGCGTTCCTAGCCACTGCTAAAAAATATGCGGATGCCGATGATGCTAAAAAGATAATCATCGAAGAAGTAGCAAGGGTTCCACGCTCCGACCACCCCCACACCGCGACGACTACCATGGCAACTGCGGTCGAAACGACAATTTTGATCGCCGCAACCAGCGCAACGATTCCCACGACCACCGCGACCAGCGTAATCAGCGGCGTAATCGCCGTGGCGATTACAGGGGCAAACATGCTCAGGAAGATGACGGCAAAGTCAACACCATTAAAAAAGGTGGCGGACGTCGCAACTACGAAGAAGACTATGCCAAAGCATTGAAAGGACCCTACCAGCTCCATTCTAAGTCAAACCATACCATGGAGAATTGCCGTGTTCTCAAATCTATCTACACGTGCCAACAGGCTCCAGATATATCCGACAAGCCTAACGACGTAGGGGAGCAGCGTAACGAGGACAACGATGATGAAGACATAGATCCCCATCACAAGTACGTCAAGCCAACCGACCGGCAGAGTGTCCATCGAGACCAAACGAGAACGCAAACTGCTCGCCCGCGCTTGCTTGAACGTGGCCAATGTCGACAACCTCATCGCCGATCCACGGCTCCCTCCTTGGTCTCACTGTGAGATCTCCTTCAGCAGAAAGGACCAATGGGCTACAATACCTAAGCCAGGGCATTTTCTTCTAGTTCTCAATTCTTGTATCAACAAGGTTCAGTTCAATAGAGTGCTGATTGACGGTGGCAGTTCCATTGATATACTGTTCAAGAATAGTTTGCCAACCCTAAAGATAACCCAGGCTGACCTCAAGCCATACGAGGCATAGTTCTGGGCCGTTCTCCCCGGACAGAGCTCTACACCTCTCGTGCAAATCACGCTACCTATGCAATTTGGTACCCTAGACCACTTCCGTACCGACTACGTCAACTTCATGGTCGCTGACTTCAAAGGCACCTACCATGCTATCCTTGGCCGACCAGCGCTCACCAAGTTCATGGCCATACCTCACTATAGGTATTTGGTGCTCAAGATGCCTACTGAGAAGGGGGTTCTAACTCTTAGGGGCAACGTATATGCAGCTTACACCTGTGAGGATGACAGCTTCAAAATAGCAGAGGCTCACGACCTCTCTATTCGCATGGCCGAGACCATACTCGACGCCAAGCAGACCCCAGCCGACCACCTAGAGATCCCAAAGCTCAAGGCCCCACTCAAGAACATCAAGTCCAAAGAGCACAAAGAGATCCAGCTGGTCGACGATGATCCCAGCAAAACGGCCCTTATCGGGGCCAACTTGGATCCTAAATAGGAAGACACGCTCGTCAAATTCTTAAGGAGCAACATGAGTGTGTTCGCATGGAAACCTGCTGACATGCCCGGTGTACCTCGGAATTTGATCGAGCACTCCTTAAATGTCGATGGCAAGGCCAAACCCATCAAGCAGAAGCTATGACGGTTCGCTCATGATAAGAAGGAGGCTATTAGGGTAGAAGTTACATGGCTTTTAGCAGCTGGATTTATCAAAGAAGTGTATCATCCGGAGTAGTTAGCCAACCTAGTTCTTGTACGCAAAAAGAATAAGGAACGGAGAATGTGCATTGATTACACTAATCTCAATAAACACTACCCTAAAGACCCCTTCGACTTACCTCGCATAGACGAGGTCGTAGATTCAACTACCAGTTGCGAGCTGCTTTCCTTTCTCGATTGCTACTCTGGTTATCACCAGATCACTCTAAAAAAGGACGACCAGATCAAGACATCCTTCATCACACCCTTCGGTGCCTACTACTACACGACCATGTCATTCAGGCTCAAGAACGCTAGGGCTACCTACCAACGCGCCATACAGGCCTGCCTCAAAGATGAGATAAAAGACGACCTCGTCGAGGCTTATGTTGATGATGTAGTTGTTAAAACCAAGGAAGCATACACCCTTGTCGACAACTTAGAATGTACCTTTGCAGCCCTTAATACATTCCAATGGAAATTAAACCCAAAGAAGTGCATCTTTGGTGTTCCATCTGGTATACTGCTCGGCAACGTTGTCAGTCACGATGGCATACGCCCTAACCCAGAGAAAGTAAAAGTTGTCTTAGACATGAAGCCGCCTAAAAAGGTGAAAGATGTTCAGAAGCTTACCGGATGCATGGCTGCCCTCAGTCATTTCATATCAAGATTAGGTGAAAAAGGACTACCGTTCTTCAAGCTGCTCAAAACATCCGAGAAGTTTGAGTGGTCGGAAGAAGCAGACGCTGCCTTTACATAGCTGAAACAATTCCTTACATCACCTCCGGTCCTCACTGCTCCCAGAGAAGACGAAACCCTCCTGCTTTACATCATGGCAACTAATCGAGTGGTCTCCACTGCCATGGTGGTCGAGCGCGATGAGCCCGACCACGTCTACAAGATACAGCGACCAATTTATTTCATTAGTGAGGTGCTCAATGAATCCAAAACTAGGTACCCATAGATTCAGAAACTAATCTACGCCATACTAATCACATCCTGAAAGTTGAAACACTACTTCGATGGATATCGTGTGGTGGTCATGACTGAGTACCCTCTAGGAGACATCATTCGTAACAAGGATGCAAACGGGCGCATCATCAAATGGGCAATGGAGCTATGCCCTTTCTCCTTGGAATTTGCAAGCCGTACTACAATCAAGTCTTAGGCACTTGTCGATTTCATTATCGAGTGGACAGACTTAAGCATACCTGCCTCTCAGGGGCCCACCAAGTATTGGAAGATGTACTTCGACAGCTCTCTCAACATCGATGGCATAGGAGCAGGAGTCCTTTTCGTATCACCATCCAAGGAGCAGCTCCAATATGTCCTCGGGATTTATTTCCCGGCGTCTAATAACGCCGCCGAGTACGAAGCATGCCTACACGGTCTGCGCATTGCGGTCGAGCTCGGTGTCAAGCGTCTCTATGTCTATGGAGACTCAGCTCTAGTCATCAACCAACTCAACAAGGACTGGGATACGACCAGTGAAAAGATGGACACATACTGTAAAGCGATCAGAAAGCTGGAAGGCAAGTTCTATGGCATCGAGTGTACACATGTGGTCCAGGACAAAAATCAAGCAGCAGATGCGCTATCAAAGTTAGGATCATCCCAATCCAAAGTCCCACATGGCGTATTTATTCAAGACCTGCTCACGCCCTCTATCAAAGAAGAAGATCCCGCAGTCGACAAGCCTCCAGACCAGCTATTGGTGGCTATGGTTCCGGCGTCAAACACCACCAAACCACCTCCGACCACTAAGGAGCCCGACTAGAGAGTACCTTTCATCAAGTACCTGACAGATGGTAGCAGTTATACCGATCGGACAAAAAACGAACGCCTGGTGCATCGTAGTAAGCAGTATCTGCTCGTCGATGGCAAATTGTGGCGCAAGAACGCGAAGGAGGAAATCTTGATGAAGTGTATAATCTAGGAGGATGGTGAACATCTCCTAGACAAAATCCACTTTGGCTCCTGTGGCAACCACGCGGCATCGAGAACGCTGGTTGGCAAGGCTTTCCGAGCAGGGTTCTATTGGCCGTCAGCCGTAGCCAATGTAGAGAAGCTAGTCCGCCATTGTAAAGGTTGTCAGTTCTTCACCAAGAGAATCCACGTATCAGCACACAAGATTCAAACTATACCAGCCTCTTGGCCCTTCACATGCTAGGGACTAGATATGATCGGGCCTTTCAAACCGGCCCCTAGGAAATTTACATGCGTCTTCGTGCTGATCGACAAATTCTCCAAGTGGATAGAGTACATGCCCCTGGTCAAGGCATCTTTAGAAAAGGCTATCGCATTCCTCGACCAGGTCATCCACCGCTTTGGTATACCCAACAAAATCATCACTGATCTAGATACTCAGTTCACCGGGAACGCTTTTTGGGACTTCTGCGATGAAAGGAGCATAGTAGTAAAATACATCTCGGTGACACATCCTAGAGCTAATGGACAGGTCGAGCGGCAAATGGTATGATCCTGGACGCACTTAAGAAGAGGATGTACAAAGAGAATGACAAAGCTCCTGGAAGATGGCTCAAAGAGTTACCAGTCGTGGTCTGGGTCTCAGAACCCAACCCAGTCACAATATCGGCGTATCACCATACTTTATGGTTTATGGTGCTGAGGCTGTGCTCCTAGCAGATATAGCCTTTAGATCAGCACGGTAGAGAACTTCAATGAAGACAAGGCCAATGAAGTGTGGGAGCTAGAAGTGAATAGTATAGAAGAGAAGCGGCTCGATTCTTGCGTACGTACAGCCAAATACCTTGTTGTTTTGTGCATGTACTACAACAAGAACGTCAAAGAGCGGTTCTTCGTGGTCGAAGACCTGGTCCTGAAGTGGAAGACGAATCAGGCTGGTGTCCATAAACTCGCAACCCCATGGGAAGGACCCTTCATGATCAAGGAGGTTACACGCCCTATATCTTACAGGCTAGCTCGCCTAGACGGCACAGACGTACCCAATTCCTAGCACATCGACAAGCTTAGGCATTTCTATGCTTAGCTACTAAGATATTTACTCCTCTTGTACTTTTGGTTTATTTCAATAAAACTATTATGATTTCTCCGACCACTCTAATGTGTCACTTCAAAGTCTATTGTTATTCTAACTCTACCAGTGAAAACCGACCACCGTTCCTTCTCAGGTTCTTAGAGCAGGCCCTGTCTCTGGTTCCTCCCAACGCGTGCATGGGATCCACTCTCTATGCTACGGGTGATCGGCAGGTGCTCTCTGGTTTGACTTGTGTGTTTCTACGTGTGCACAAGCTACGCACCTCACACTCAGACCGCAAGACAAACTAGGGCCATACAAACCTTTTAGGATAATGTGTCGACTAAACTGGTACAACTAAACAGAACGCCAACATGTTCTAACTTAGTTACATCAACACGATATCTGAGCTTAAACACGTTTTCTACAAAACAAACAAGCTTATGTTGAAATACAGTTACGTTATTACAAGCTTGCCTGACAAAGGTCCAAGTTTACAATAACCCAACTACATCTTCTTCTACAGCTATAGCCTACACTATTGGCTAGTCGGGGCACGCGGCACCTGCTGCTCGTTGGGCCTGACATCGTGCTCGGGTCTAGGGGACTCCGGCATCGATCGAGCTGAAGAAGATGGCCCCGCAGATGCCTAGCTGGTCAAGACCGTAGGCTTCGCCAGTTGGCTTGAAGATGATGGCGCTCACAGCTGACTTGTTGACGGCGCCCCTTGTACGGGTGGTGTCGCACCTCCACACAAGTTAATATCACTAATTATTTTCATCGACAAGTCTAGCTGGGTCATCCGTAGCTCCTCGGCCTTGTCTGGATCTACCTCCTTCGGGTATCCAGCCTCTAGGCGCTTGAGATCGATCAAGGGGAAGTTACCACGTACCATGCTTAGCACATGTGCACCTACGTACTCTCCTGCCTCCTTTATGAACCCCTAGAACCATACCCATGCCCTCTGGCATCTCTCGAGCAATCCCAGCTGCGGCATCCTTAGCACATCTTCTGCTAGCGCCGGATCGATGAGGTTAAGGATCAGCAAAATGCCCTTTGCCAATTCTTGGCACCAGCTCTTCTAGGTGTCACGGTCCTTGGTGATCTCTTGGCATCGCGCCTTCCAGCCGTCACAGTCTTTCATCATGGCCTCCAGATGCTTCTTTGCATTGATTTTTATAACTGCAAATCGCACACGCCGTTAAGACGTAAGACCACGCCAAACTACGGTAGGCAACAAAAATGAGCAAAGGCGGTTGGATAACTAACCTTTCAGCTTCTCTGTCATCTTGGTCGTGTGGTCCCAAAGCTACGACTGGTCTTGCGCTAGTTTTCTATTATTCTCGTTCAGGCGATCACACTCCACGACTGCACGACTGTTCTCCTCTCGGAGATGGATCACTTCAGCTTCTAAGCCTGCACTACAGCTGTTACTACCAACAACGCAACATCACTTGTCAGTAGTCAGTATGATAAAATGGCTACTTACTTGTTCTTTCCCGCGCTTTATTACTAAGCTGGATGACTAGGTTCTGGTTCTGGGACTCTTGCGCCATTTTTTCATGATTGGCGGCTTCAAGTCACTGGCGCAAACGGACCACCTTCGCCGTCAACTCCTTGTTGCTTGTAGCGATCCCCTCGATCTGGTCGAAGCATTTCTTGCGGTACCTTGTGGTCTTCATTAAGTCCTATGTGCAGATAGCTAAGTAAGACAACTATGACTAGATAGCAAGACCAACGGGTGAAGCGAAGCTTACCGACACTTCCGTAACAAGCCACTTCGCTACCCGTTCAACTTTCTTGGTCTCTTTGACCTCTGGGACTTCCTCATGGATAACCCATTGGTCGTTCTGCCAACGCGACACATAAACATGTTGTCGCTTATCTTGCGGATGGCCCAAGACCTCCTCTACCTCATCCTCTTCAGGTTCTTCTTTGGGTCTTGGTGCTGGCCCGACGTCAGCAGCTTCTATGATCACCACAGCCTTCCCATGAGCTGCAGCATCGGTAAATGTGGTTTGTGCTCTTGCCTCCGGCCGCTGCTCCTCGGTCTACTCCGTTACCCTCGATGCTGAGGTGTTGCCCTCAGCAGGTTTAGCGCTCGAAGCACTCATGCCCGGCTCGTCTAGTCCCTCGACCACCTGCTCGGGGACTGTTGTCTGACTGCTCACTTGCTGAGGCCCCGACGGATCTTCTACTATGGGTTCCTCGGTGGTTGGCTGCTGGGCAGTCTGCTCTATACCTATTGGCGGTGCCACGCCACTTCTGGCTAGCTGGTCTGGACTTTCTATGGACGCCGAGCTAGTACATCCGAAATAAGTTCAGAAGGCAATCATATTTAATGTAAATTGCTAACTTACAACAGGGTTACAAATACTTACATGTTGGAAGCATGGAATGATGTGGAGAAGGCATGTCTCCTCATCCGTACTTGCTCCACGTGCTGTGCGGGTGACTCCTGGTCTCCCTCTACATCCAGCACTGCCGCTGGGCCTTGGTGCTCGACCTCTCCGCCGCTTGTCCTTCGCGCTGCAGTGGTCGGTGGCGTGCTCGGTTGAGTTGTCGCTCCTGTCGCCGGTCGCGTTCCGTGCCTAGGTACTCCCGAGGTTGACCCGGCTGCATCCTTCACCGTCGTCGGTGATGTAGGTCCCACAGGCACAGAGGAGCCACCTTGCTCCATCGACTCTAGTTGCCTCCTCCTTTTTCGAGGGACAAGTCGAAAGGTGTCTGCATCCTCTCCCTCCTCTGCGCCATCGTCTGACCAAGCAAAAATCGTCTGCCGACGCTTGCTGGCCAGGTTTTTGGGCCCCCTCGGGCTCATTAATATTTAGCGCCCCCGGTGAGCAGGGTGGTTACTGATCTCTTCTTCGACTGTTTGGGGTAGCCGGCCGCTTCCCAACGGCTTTGGCCGCTGCTTCCTCTCTAGCTCCGAGCACCGCCCAGTCGACGTCCTCGTCCTCGATCTTGACGCTGGTCTGGGTGGTGGGATCAGCTCCTTGTGGCCACTCTACTCCAGGGGGTGGCGACACAAACACTGTCGCTCTATCCCGACCATTAACCTGGATAACAAAAGGGAGTGAACACAGTAAGTTTCCACTTATCCTACTACAATATAAGACTATGGGTACAAGGCAAGACGAGTTACCTTTGGGGGAGGTCGGGCAAGCTTGAAAGCATGCTCGATGTCGCTCAATCTGGCATAATTTGGATCGGCTAAGTTAAATAGCTCGTCAATTCTGGTTTTGACTTCGATTTTGTCAAGCGCCCCCTGCCTCGTCCTTGTCGGGTCTACGCTCCCTTGATACTCATAGCTAGGATGTACCCTCCTCTGGCAGGGCTAGATCCGTCGGCTGATGAAGCTCCCGACCACGCTCGGACCATCCAGTTTTTTCCATGGGATCATTCCAAATATTTCTAGAATCTATTCTAGGTGCTCGGGCTTCTCTGACCAGCTTGTCTTCTTCTCCGAAATATAGCCCACGTCGCATAGCGTGATCATGTTTAGCTCTTCGCGGATGTAGAACCATTTCTTGTACCAGTCGTCGAGCAAAGTGTTCTATGGGCAGTGCAGGTACTGGACTTTCATGCCGTCACGGAGGTTGAGGTACACTCCCCTGGCTATCTTCGAACCACCACTTCCTTTCTTTCGCAAACAGAAAAGATGGCGGAAAAAATCAAAATGGGGCTGGAAGCCACCATATGCTTTGCAGAGATGTATAAAAGTGGCGACAAGGAGGATAGAGATGTATAAAAGTGGCAACAAAGAGGATCGAGTTGGGATGTAGATTGCAAATCCCAATCTTGTAGTAAAGACAGAGCCCCTGAAGAAATGGATGTACCGGAACCCCAAATCCCTGTTTAAAGAAATCCTCGAACACCACGATCTCACCTGGTTGTGGATCGGGGTACCCCTCGCCCTCCGGCGCACGCCATCCTACGAGCTCCTTGTTGTGGAGTACCCCCATGGTGACGAGGTCTTCAATGGTCTGCTCGTTGCTTTTTTATTTCCACCATTCCTTCGCCATGACCCCTGCTTTCTTCTGCGCATCACTTTTCACCATGACTCCGACCTTGCTGGTGAATGGGGAAATGGCGGCAGATTGATTGGTGGTGATTTCAGATGTATTAGGGTTGGCGAGAGGAAGAAGAAAGCTGTGGTTGCGAATGGCAATGGGATTTAGTAAATAGTAACTGGCCTATCATATACCGTATTTAACCCAAGAGTTACGTCATTTTGTCTGCCAGGGATTCTTGGGGGACGTGCGCACGCGCCGTAGACGGTTACTTTCACGTTTGCAGCATTACTTAGCCTCGAGATCTACGCCAGTATATGCGCCTCTTCATTGCTAGTGTGGTAGGGCCCATGCTGACGCACCTACTGACAGGTGCCACGCAACTGTTTGCTTGACAAGACAAAAAGGCAGTATGACGTGCTATACCCATCTACTTTTTTGACCAGACGTGCCAGATTGGACTTGACAGAACAAGTAAATAAATAAATACATAAAATAATAGTACAAGTGGCATATGGTTTTTTTGCCACACTTTTTGTGCTTGGGGATTGTCCCGACCACCCTCGTGCTCGGGGACTGTTGCGACTATCCTTGTGCTCAGGGACTATCTAGACCACCATCGTGCTCGGGAACTGTCCAGACCACCATCGTGCTCGGGGACTGTTTCGACCACTCTCGTGCTCGGGGACTGCCCCGACCACTCTCTGACCATTGCTCGGAGACCGCTCTCCTTGGCTACATGTGATTTGTACTCGCATATAGTTGAGAGGCATTTATGAATTCTCACTTAGACCTTGCTACAAGGCTGATACCTTGTCTTCCAGCAAGCTCGGAGACTATATCGGTACGATGCACCTGCCGATGCATCTCGTATCGCTTGTAGGACGATTGGATTCTCAACTTATTTGGGAATTCTTTTTAGACCCTGGCACCACGTGCCTGCGTCACCTACTACCAGGCTCGGAGACTAAGTGGACACACTTCACCTTGCGGTGAATGTGCTTATTTTATCGACCCCTACGCTCTGACTATTGGCCATAACTACTATTATACAAGGCTCACTTACATTTCTTTTCAGAAATACAAGTGGGCACACTTGATCAGGAAAGAAATCTTTTTCTTTTTTCTTTAGAGCACCATGCATTCTTTGGACAACCGGAATCTTTGGCTACAATCATGGTCTACTGCTCTCTGTGCTGACCAGAATATTGGCATATTTGTTTGGTCAATGTTTCAGCCAGTTGGAGATGACATGAAGATAGATCGCATTAGTCGAAGAAGATCGAACGGCGTGCCCCAACATAATACATAGTGCTCGGGGACTAGCTGTGTGGGGATTAACCCCTATACCCTTCCGGCCAGGCTTGGGTCGGCTCGGACCAGGGGGTCTGGCCCACTAGAAGATGACGCACGGCCCGACCAATTTGCTCGGAGTCTCGCGCAAGGAATCAAGGCAGACTTGGAGATCTAAGCAAGATCCTGGTCGGTTAGAATAGGAATCTTTATCCAGCCACTTATGGCAATTGTAACTGGCTAGGATTAGTTTCCAGATCTGTAACCCTGCCCCCAGACTATATAAGGTGGGCAGGGGACCCCTCTCAAAAAACATCTCTCATTGATATACAACAATACAATCAGACGTAGGACGTAGGTATTACGCCTTCACGGCGGCCGAACCTGGATAAAACCTCGTGTCTGTCTTGTGTCACCATCTTGTTTGTAGCTTGCACATCTGTCTGCCGATAATCTACTACCTTGGGCATACCCCTAGGTAGACTACCGATCATATTTCGTCGACAAGCCTCTAAAGCTGAAACCCAGCTGTCGAAGAAGGAGGGTTCGACCTGCATCATCATTGTCGAGCTACATCCCCTGATGCAGCAGCTCCGACTACACGATGCAGAACTCGCCGTCTTGCGTCAACCGGGCGTCGAGAGGCGGAGGACATCCGCCGAAGGAGACATCATGGCCGAGACGAATTTCCACAGTGACGCCTTCAGGAAAGGTACGACCCCGATTGTGCCGCCATCGCTTGTCCAGGAATGGACCGGTTTTCCACCCGTGGAAGACATGGCTAGGGGCACGAGAACACGACGCCCCCAACAAGGAAATCGGCGCCCACAGGCGTCGTCGTCGCCAAGGCTTTCGCCCGAGGTGCCCCTAGCACATATGTCGAGCTAAGATACAGGACCCTAGCCTACCGCCACCGTCGTCGTCACTGCCATCCCGTAGAAGCCCCTCCCGAGGGGCATCGACGCGCCGGCTGCTCACAGCAGCCACACAGCTACGTCGGTAGCCACCCCCTCCGACCAAGCAACATGCAGAGCTGGACTTACCCTGCCACGAGCGTCACCCTGCCACACGCCGAAGCCGTCGCTGGCTCAAGCACCCACCGTCGATGCTGTCGACCTCCGCCAACCAACATCAGGTGCATGCCCCACCACGGGCGCCGCCCCCTGCCCTAGGGGCACCGGATCTGGCCGTCAGGGCACCAGACCCAGTGTCCCCGGCTGGCGCCGCCGCCTCCACGCCATGGTCGAGGAGGAAAGGGGGAAGCGGAGGAGGAAGGAGCCCCCGCCACCGCCCGACGCCTGCACGAGCACTGGCCAGTGCCGCTGCAGCCACAACAGGTGGCTCCGCCGAGCCCCACGCGGCTCACGTGAGGGCACGCCCTGCCGTCCCACTACTGCGCACATGCGCCAACAACTGCCGAGCGCAAGGAAGAGGCCCGCCCCAGGCCGACGCAGCCGTCACCGCGCGCGCCCCTGGGCGCAGCACCTCGCACCACGGGCGCCGTATCCGCGGATTCGATGACTGCTCGACGTCTTGGACAGGAGCCGCCGCCACCGTCGCCTAGCGCCCGCCCAGGCATGGTCCGCCAGAGATCAATCCGGTCCTTGGACTGCCGGATCTAGACGCTGAAGCGAGGAGACTGGCCCAGACCGCCGCTGAAGACGCCAGCGCCGCCACCAGCCTCAGCGACCTCGCCATGCCCCAGGACGCCGCACGCGAGCTCGTCCCCGACCGTCGCAGCTTCCATCGCGAAGAAGAGCCTCGCCGCCACCCTCCCGGCAAGCTGTACAGCCATGCCGGCGGCCTGCTCCGGCGACGGCGCGGCTGGAGAGAGGGAGGGAAGGAAGAGAGGCGGCTAGGGTTTGAATCGCCTCCCATGTTGCCTGCGTGGGGGCAACGTGGGAGCCGTTTACGAGTTTACTGGTTCTGGTCAAACTGCACCTGGACAAAGAAGCATATATGAGACCATTGGCCGTAATGATTTGCTTTAATCATTACAAAATATAACCTACTCCTCCATCGATTACAAAAAACAATCTAGCACAAGACAGCTTCAATCTACTAGGCTTTCGATGACGTACAGCATCGTTCGTTTGCTACTTCGGAGCTGCTTCTCTGGTTTTCTTTATTAGCGACATAGTAGCCAACATGCATAAAGGATAAAGCAGCTAACATTCTGTGGCCGAACTTTGTAAACGGGAGCAACATGTGGTTCAATGTCTTCTCTACAGCCACGCACGAATGACAAACGGGAGGCGGCAAGGATTCCCAGGTACATCCTGGAGAAGGCCTGCCTTTTCATATGACTGGACGCTGTCTGAGAGCGTCGATTCCAGCTTCCTTGGTTCCCAACCCAGATCCCTCAGCTTCTGACTAGACAAAGGTGGTCCTGCATGATCAGCATCCACAACGCTGCAACAACAAATTAAAGGTGATGTTCATCACATCAGATTATGTAAGCAAGCAACATGGATTATATTACTACCTAGTTGGTACTGACGAATTCAATTAGACAAGACAAAGAGAACCTACTTATTTACGTAATCGTACTCTGGGTACATCTTCTTCAACAGGTCCACTAAATCCCTAGTGCAAACGCGATTCGGCGAGCAAATGTATCTCCCTGACGACTGATTCTTCTCGTACAACAGGAGCAGAGCATCGGCCACGTCGCGGACGTCTACTATCTCCCACATTCTGTTGGTCATCACATCAGGGCCTCCTGTAGTCCAACAGATCGATGGAGTTGTAGTTCAATCTTGGCATATTGCTTGTACTTAGCAGTAACATGCATGCTATAGCACGTATATAACAGAATAACAAGACAATCGAACTAACTAAATAGTACGTATCATTTTATTTTATGAATTTTGTAGTGTTTTATTCCGTAGTACTAATCATTTTCCGAATACAGTATTTCACTAACACACTGGTTGTGCAAATAAAATGTGGACTAGTCACAATAATCCAAGCATAGAATTTGCCCTACAAGCAGTTTTGTTCATTGCTGTGCATTTTGAACCCTGCTATGTCAGCAGTGAATAAATTAATGAGAAAAATGTGAAAAGGATATTTCTCATTTAACAGCTCTAGGGCATAAACAAAAAAGTCAAAGCAACTGTTTCAAAGAGAACAGACGCCCACACAGATAGCAAAATCACGACATCCTCCTCTATGAAATGGCGCATGGGCAACATCTCGTAGATAACTAGCTTTTGTATATGCAGGATTGGTCATGGCTGCAATCTACTGCAGCAAGGCCAGTTGCAAACTTACTTCCCTTTTTCCTTTTCCTTTTTTAGCATCCTGAATTTCTTAGCAAGAGTGTAAAATTGTACTGTTTTTTTTCTCCACATCTACTTTAATGCAAAGGCAGTGCACCTGCCATTCCATGCTAAAAAAACATGCATGAAGGACTAGCACTGGGCAGGAAATATAATGGAACAACTGATCAACAGGTCCTGTATAGTCTCGAACTCAACCATTTGCGTCTAGCAAAATGAAAGTAGCACTATGAATATGATCTCATCTAAAGGCCTTGGGCTGGACCAAATGGATGCAATTAACAACATAGAGATGGAAATTGGATCAAAACACAACTTAACTAGTGGTTCAGCATATCAAGTCAGCACAGACAACCTGACTAGTAAGTAACAGAAAGTTTGTCAGTTGAGTCACAATCCTGGTAACAAAGAACAAGTGATAGATGTAATTGCAGCACTAATGATACAACCTTTTATAACATAGATGAGGAGTTTGCTGCTTGTATTCACTGAAGACTGCAACAATGGACCAAAAACAAAAGGAGGGCAAAGTGTAACAACATTTAGTCCGTTGTTACTTGCATATTCCAAGGCTTCTTGTTCAGCCAGAGTCTTGGCAAGGGAATACCAGTCCTGGAAGTAGAGATCCCATGCATTTTTAGTTCTCCACAAAAAAATATTGCTAAAAATGGATATGTATCACAATTTGCCTTTAAATTTTATAACTCTAAAAGGGAAACCAGTAAATGGAACAGGCAGACGTCTTCATCTACCAGCTTGTCTGCCTGTGCAACGTGCATTGTGATGTTTGTTTATTGCTGTGGCAGGTTGCAGTATTAAGGCGCTAGAATTCCTAACCTCCTTCTCCTTGCAGAACTCTGTGTCTGACCAGCAACTCTCGTCTTTGATTCTATCTTGAGGCCAATTCGGGTTGGAAGTAACAGCAGCATTGGAGGACATCACAACAACTTTGTGAACCTTCAGAGTTGAGCAAACCTTTAAAACATTTAAGGTGCCTTTCACAGCAGGGTCTAGTACATCGAGCTGCACATATATTAGCATATATAGTTATAATGTAAGAGCACTTGTAGCCCTCAAATAAATCTAAGTTTTGCACTTACATGTGGAGAAAAGCCTAGTTTTGCAGGAACAATAACTTGAAGTTGAAATTTCTTCTCTACAATAGAAATGGGCACTGTCTTGTGCGGGTTCATAAAAAAGAAAAAAAAATGAAGTTGAAATTCAGTAATGGCCAGTCCTTCCACTTCTCTCTCTATGTGTGTGTGTGTGTGTGTGTGTGTGTGTGTTTAAATCATATATTAGCAAACAGACCAAATAATAGGAGTTTGGAAATGCATCCACCAAGAAGTAGTTAAACACATGCTGTTTGGATAAACATATTCCCCTCCCAACACATGTGGATTGGTGAACTAATTTCCACTCCTTTCCTCTCAATAGATATGAATTGGTAGGGATTATCATCATGTTTGGAAACGTTTATTTTTTCTCTGAATGAAAATAGGCATGAGACGGTACCAATTTCTATTATGAATGGGTCTACAGTAGTGCAATGCTAGCAAGCATTAGTGTGAAGACAGAGAAGAAATAAAAAGGCTTACGTCAGGATGAAGAATCTTATCTTCAGGCACCGGAGTGGCAAGATGGAAGACCCCCTGACATCCTTGAACCGCGGGTGTCAGAGTCTCGCAGTCCAGCACATCAGCCTTGAACAGATGCAGATTCTCTGGGGCTCCGTCCAGCTGCTTCAGATGGGCATTCTTTGGATCACCTGAAAGAGCATCAACAACTGGTTAGTTAGCTCAGTCCAGTTTATGGCAGCGTATGCATGTGAATAGATAGGTACATCAGTACATGGGTCACGGAGAGTGGCATGGACGGCATAGCCACGGCCGAGGAGCAGCTCCACGAGCCAGGAGGCGATGAACCCGCCACCTCCAGTGACGCACACCCGTGGCAGCTGCGACGCCATCTCGACTCTGCACTGCACCCTTTCTTTCGTCGTTTCAGGGAGCGAACCAGCAAGCAGAGGAAGAAGCGCCGCGGGACAAGGGACTGGATGCAGAGGCTGCCGACGGCCGGCGGCGGGTAGGCACGGCTCTAGTGACTGAGCACGGCAAGTCGGCAATCGGGGACAGCGGCCGGATCTGAGCTTGGTCGCTCGCTCCGTGGTGGGGTTGGGTGGTTGGCAGTTGGCAGTTGGCACTTGGGATTTGGCCATTTGGGAATCGAGACAAGACAAGCTAACCATGGGCTGACGCTGATCCCCTCTGCAGGGCAAGCCTGGGCCGCACACCTGTTACCCTTGGGACGTTAAAAAACATTCACAAGACGACAAGAGGATTTCTAGGTTTTCAAATAAGGAACCATTCACATGCACATCGATACGTGGCATGATATTTATCATCCGCTTGCCATTTGGACTTTTTCAATAAAGAGTAGATTGCATGACCGGTCCTTAAAGTATTGGACATATTTCATCTGGGTCCTCAAACTACGAAATCGTGCGTTTGGCTCCCTAATGTATTTAAGTGGTCTTATTTAGGTCCAAAATAGGTATGAGGAGGGTTAAAAGCTGATGTGGTCGTCCATGTGGACATGATTTAACCCAGTCACCGTCGCCTCAATGACTAGAAATTGACCTTGCCGAGGTGGCGTTGACCGGTGACGTGGCGTATCCTAATTGGAGGGAAGGGTGCTGACTGGACCGATCTTTTGACTTTGTCAATCTGGACCGTCGGTTTTGGATCGGGCGGTGTAGGAGGAGTCGTCCTCCCCTGTAGTTGTGCAGGTGTGCTCCCCGGCGACGTCCTCACCGGAGTCGAGGCAGGACGGCGCTCCGGTGGTCGATGATCTTCGGCGAGTCGCGGAGCAGGAAGAGGAGGCCACAACGCACTCGTCTGCGGCGATCTCGACGGCGGGGAGGTAGTGGGGAAGGGAATCGAGGCGGTAGGGCAGACAGTGGCGGTCTGGGAGCTCCGGTGAGATCGGTGAATGGAGTTGTCGGCTCGGATTGATGCCGTGGAGTGGTGTAGAGGTCTCATCGTGCATTTGCGGATCCAACGGAGGAGGAATCGAGTCTGGAGGTGAGTTGGGGAGGGAGATCGAGAGCTCGACTGCGTACTTGGTAATGGCGGCGGCAACGGCGGATTCGGGCGCTGGAGCAAGAGAGAGGTCACAGGGAGGGGCAAGGCGGCGCAACGCAACAGCAGCAGCAGGCGCATGGCCGAGCCTCTGCCACTCTCCCATGGTCGACTGCCCCGACGTGACGTCAAGGCCCGTGGCCCGCACGCTCGCCCCTGCGTAGCAGCGACGGTGCACGCGCTCGCATGCTGACGGCAGTTAGAGCTGGAAGATGGGGCTAACGACACATGGGCCGCCCTGGCAGTGACCGGGCTGCCTACAAGATCCTGGCCATGCACGCCACACCTTAGAGTTTTGCGCTTAAATCATGTCCACATGGACGACCACGTCAGTTTCTAACTCTACTCGTGTCTATTTTGGACCTAGATGAGACCAATTAAATACATTAGAGAGTCAAACGTGCGATTTCGTAGTTTGGCAACCCAGATAAAATCCGTCCAATATTTTAAGGATCGACCGTGCAATTTACTCATTAACAAATATATAAGAGAGTGAGGAAATGGGACATATATTTGTATGGGCGTGGCTAACGCCCGGACGTCCAGGTGCCTGAGCCGCCCGCCTCCGTCTGCCTCGCTCCGACTCGCATGCGCACTCTACCCTCAACGTTGCGCTCTCCGCTCCTCGTGTCCGAACGGCCGCGTAGCCCGCCTCCATGGGCGGGACTCGGGAGCCGACCCCCAGCTTGTTGCGCCCTCGCCCTCCAGCACCAGATCACCGCGCCCCATCCCACATTGCTCGGCCCATGCACCCATCACTAATCGTGCCCCATGAAACACTTGCAACATAAACATTTGGATGCAACATATGTATGATGCAGATAAAATATTTGAAACATATACAATATCCAGATAAAACACTTGTAACATGCGTGTGAAACATATGCAACATCAAGATAAAACACTTGCAACATGTGTGTGAAACATACGCAATATCCCGATAAAACACTTGCTGCAACATATATCTGAAAACAGATGAAACATTTTGAACAAATGCTTGCAACATACCTTTGAAAACACTTGCAAATATATGCAACATGTGCAACATCCTAATCTACTTTTACAACATCCATATGTAAGAATTGCAACATACCTCTGAAACATCTGAAACACTTCGAACATATATTTGCAACGTAGGAGAGGGGAAGGCCGGGGCCGGTCGATTCCGATCATCGGGGTGGGATCTGATGGCGAGCGGCGGCGAGCGAGCACCACCACCACCACCAGCACCACCACCGACCTTGGCTACGGGAGGGAGCGGACAACGCGACGCACGACCGAAGCGAGAAGCGAGGTGCGGGTGGGGCGCGCGACGGGATGGGAGAGACGAGTGAGGAGCGAGCGGCGCAGGTGGGGCGTGCGACGGGTGAGAGCGAGGAGCAAGCGAGCGAGCGGCATAGGGTGGAGGCGCGGTGGGAGAAGGCTGCAACAGCGAGCGAAGTGAGGTGCGGCGTCCGGATAGGACGGACGCCCGCGGATAAGCATTACCGTATCTGTATAGCCATATCAGCAATAATTTGATGCTATCTCAGGTAGGTATTTTTAATATGCTTAGAAACAAAAATGGTTATGATACTATGCACTATGAAAATACACTACTCTATATGGCCTCGGTAACTAATAGGACGTGGCTACATCATGTGCAAGATCTATCTGGGAGTAAAAGGTCATCAAAGTCCACCATTCGGTACGACAGCAGCTAGACAGTACTATATTGGAAAGGACATAGCTATTACACTCAGTGTGATTGAGACCAATGCATATTTGATGTTAGGAGTATTTGATAAACTTTCAAATGGATATGGTTCCACCTCAATATCACGATAGAAAGAGCTCTAAATCATAATTACATGTTGTTTCTACTCGACACCGCATCACCTTATATCATACCTTGAACTTTGTAATAACTTTTAGAACCTTAACCCAAGTTGGAACACGCTCCAACCAAGTGAAGAACACTCCAAGAAAAAGGCCCCGCTCCCATTCGCCACCTCTTATAATGCTACTGTAGGCATCCAAGCCAAGTTGAAGACCTAATCATATCAAGTTTGAATCCATCTTGGACTTTAAGAGTAGCCCACAATAAAATCATCGTCCAGGCTGCATACGAAATCTGTTTTCGACTTTCTACGTATACATAGAAAGGTTTGGAGATAAGTTTTTCAATATTGATACCAGTCCCACATCCAAATTCCTTATGAGCCCACGGGAATCGTTGAATCAAATGAACATACAAGATCTGTTAGGTGCTACGTCGCTGTCTTTTAGACCATGCATCATGTCGAACGTCGGAGTTAGGGACACGTCCGGGGTACTTGGCCATCCCTAATATTACATATTTATCGCCAGCGCTTAAGTTAGAGTTTGGATTTTTAGTAGATTATAATCTGTCATCGAGCCGGTTCATGTTCAGTGGTTTGTCGTACCTGAACTTGTAATCAATCTATATTAGCAGTATCTCAGGCTGTGCTCTTTTTTATTCTTGCTTATGTTGTTCAATTTATAATCAGAGATTAGTCTTTGTGATGAGATCAACTATGTAGTGCATGGTTGATAACCAAACAAGATATGATTACAGAGTTCGGATCATTGTGGTCCAAAACTACGAACCGTGGGTCAAGCTTTCACCGAATCAGAAGTTACCTCGATCTGACGGAATATCGTGTTCCCATAAGAGTTTTAGAACAATGGTAGTGTTACAACAATCTGCCATGCCGAAGCCATATCACGCCCCGAAGAGTGTGACTGTAGTTGCAACAGAGGCGATGATATATTGCAGTACAATTTTCTACTAGCACATAACGGTAGGCATACTCCTGCAACAAGCACAACATCTACACACACGAAACAGTAGTGGGGCTAATTTGCGAGCGTGCCGCAGTCGTAGTCCGCCATTTTCAGTAGCCTTCGTGCGAGCACTCCCGACAGGAACCTGTCCCGCAGGAAGCTGACGACGGCGCTGTCACTCTGCTGGATGAAGCCCACGGCGTAGGAGGTCGCGACGAGCTCGACGCTCCTCCACCGCCTGATCCAAGCGTACTCGCGCAAGGCCGCCTCGACCCGCTCCTCATCCTTGCCCTTGGCAGCAGTCGGCAGCAGGGCGTCCCCGAGGCATCGAGCAAGAACGACGCCGTCCTCCAGCGCCGAGCAGCCGCCCTGGCCGAGGTCCGGCGTCATCGGGTGCAGCGCGTCGCCGGCCACGCACACGTTGCCCCTGGCGATGCTCGCGGTGGCCAGCGAGAGCGGCGACCGGAACCGCAGCGGCGCGGCGAGGACGTCGCTCATCTCGCTCCTGTCGATCACCGCCAGCGCCTCCGCGGGCACCTTGGAGCCCCGGAGCTTGGACAGCACGAACTGCTTCATCTTCGCCGCGCTTTCGTCGACGCCCTTGTCTGAACGAACAACATGAGATACAAATTATTAGCTGCTACTCCTAGCCATGCATATACAATTTTGATGTGGGCAACGGGCATCGTCGTCGCGGCGTCGCCATGGATGAGGATGACAAGCTAGCTCACCGTTCTCGGAAGGAGTCCAGGTGAAGAACCAGTAGATTTCGTTCTCGTTGCAGGGTAGCATGCCGGAGCGGAAGCCGTTGCCGATGAACTGCAGGAACTTGGGCTCGAAGCCGTGGCCGTCCGGGCAATGCGCAAAGCCTCTCGCCGCCGAGCGCCCCGAGTAGGACGGCGTGGCGAGGCCGAGCCATTTGGCCACCACCGAGTTGATCCCGTCGCACCCGACGAGCACCTGCAGATAGATGCAGAGGAACGCCTTGAGGCGCTGCAAGCAGCTCGGAGGTGCTTAGGGGAAATTAAAGAAACTGTACCTTTGCTCTGATGACTGAACTGTCAGCTAGCTGCAGCACCTTGACGCCGCCGTCCTCCTCGATGGACACGATCCTGGAGGAGTAGCGGATGGTGCCTCTCGGTAGCTCCTCCTCCAAGGCCTGCAGCAGCAAGTCCCGCCTAACGCAACGGATTTCGTTGGGCCCTCTGCGTCAGACAGACAGACAGAGACGACGTTCATTCATTTCAGCGCAATCGAGGCAGATACGTGCGTGATCGATAGATTCAGGGGCCAGAGGTTAATTTTTGCATCTCACCGTTTCCCCTGCTGCGTGAGGTCCACCTCCTGTGCGATTTCTCCGGTAGAAGAAGCCATGACACGTAGCCTGAAAACATATGGACAGGTTCAGCTGGGAAACTGACTGCAAACTGCAACGCGAGCCCGGTGGACATGGAAATTGGAGACGTACGTCTGTGCCTGCAGGTGCTGCCTCCGGATCTTGTCGCCCACGCCGAGGGCGTCCAGCGCCCGGAAGGCGTTCTTCCACGTGGTGAAGGCGAACCCCGACGCCCGCAGCGACGGCGACGACTCCAGCACCAGGCTGCTCACCCCTTTCCTATACGACGATGTGGGAAAAATAATCCCAGATCGAGGTCAATTTTAATTTTGCGGCAGAGCAAGGCTACGTGTGTGCGAGAGAGTGTGTATACCTGTGTAGTCCGAGAGCCGCCGCGAGGCCGGCCAGTCCGGCGCCCACGATGACGACGTCCTCGGCAGCCTCCATCGGCTGCACTGCACGCTTGCAACGGCGGCGCAGCTTCTGCTCCTGGCCGCAGTGGAAGAAACGGATGGCTGTGCTAGCTTGCTAGCTGGGATGGGAGCCTCGGATTAGTGGCGTGGCTGCTTGGCCCAGTGACAACTGACCGAGTTCTGATCTGAATGGTGGATCAAGCAAGAACACTTTCTTGGCACGAGAATCCAGAGGTCCGGATGCGTGGTTATATAGAGAGGCGAGCAAAGTGCTTGAAGTGGGGAGTGAAGTGTGAAGCTTAAGCTCGAGGAGTCACCACCGGCGTCACTGCTGATGCTGTGGCGACTGGCTGGTAGCGTGGTGCAGGTCAGCAGGGCAGGGCTGCTAATAATCTTCGTACGTGTTCCTGATGCACAAGTGAAGCTGGATGCGCTTTCTTCTCTGGGCAGCATCCCAATTTCCAAGTGAGAAAGATGTCGAGGCAGACTCCATAGCGGACAACCATTTCGGTCTGGTGTCCTTTTCCGTTTTCGTTTTGGGGTCGATGAGAAAACGACCTGCCCGGCCGCTGGCAGGTGGGCCACAACGAAGAGGCTGGACCACTGGACGGACGTCGGATTGTGAAGTTAAACGAGTCGATGGCCATGTAGTCGAAGTATTAATCACTGTTTTCTACAATACTGGCTAGAACATTATTTTTCCTCTGATTGGAGCATTTTTTTTGTCTGTTGTGTACAATCTATACACTGGCTCAAATAGTCAAATTCTACACGGACGATGACAAAGATCGGAACACGGGTGTCGTCAGCACTATTTTGACGCCTACGCTTAAGTAACGAATCAAATGTTGTAGTGAACGTAGGCTTACGGTTACGGGCTTGGCTTTGAGAATCATATAATCATGCCGTGTGCTCCAATTTATTTTAAAATTAATTTATTTAATAATCATATCATGTATTCAAATTCATTTGAAATACGATCTTATACTAATTTATTTTGAAATTGTATTTTATACTACGACCTTGTTTGGATTCCTTGTCTAAAAATTGCACTAAATTTTAGACCACTTTAGCTCTCAAGACTCGCAACATGAGGTCTAGAGTGTTATACAAAGTGTCGGTGTTTTGGACCGGGGATCCTCAACCAATTAGTAAATTTGTACAGCGTGTTTTCGATCCCGGATGGTGATGCAAAGAGACACAAGGCTCATACTGGTTCAGGCAATCGGTGCCCTACGTCCAGTCTGAGAGATCAATCTTGTATTCCTTGCACCGAAATGCTTGTAGTAGGAGGTTACAAGCTGGGTGAGAGAGGGAGCTAGTCCCAGGTCTCGGCGTGGAGCGGCGCGGGCTGCCTGAGACGTTGCTCTTAGGCAGCGGGGGAGCGTGCGTGTTACAGAGTGTTGCTTGTGCACGCGTGTGTTCGTCCCCCTAGAAACGGCCCAGGTCCTTTCCTTTTATAGTTGAAGGGGGACAAGGGTAGTACGTGTGCTAACTACACGGCATCGTGCGAACGGAGGCGACGTGTCCGAGCCCTGTAGCCTGTTCCTGTGGTGGCGTAGCCGTCGGAGTGGTCCGTCCTTGAGGTACTGGGGCGACGCGCTGGTCACCTCCGATCCTATGCGTCGTGGGAGCTCTAGGGCTACCTCGAAGCGGGCGTGGCGGTCGGCGTGCGGGTCACTGTAGGTTGACTGCGCGCGAAGCCGAGGCTCGGTTGGTGCCTAGGCCGAACCATCGTGGGGGGTCTCGGCAGACGTAAATCTCAAGATAGCCGAGGCCCTGACGTAGAGTGCCGAGGCTCGGAGGGAGCGGTTGATCTTGTATGCTGATTCTGAGGCGATGATGACCCGGACTAGACTTCCCATGCCGCGTTGTCTTCGGGGCGGGGGTTACGGGGCACAGTGTAGTGCAGGCGCTGATCGTGGGCACAGCGCCAGAACACAGTGGCCGGTAATCCCCACCGCGCCTTGTCCTAGCCGGTATGGCGTTGATGTGACTCCTTGTCCTGTCGGCCACTCCGTGGTGTCGAGCCGTCGTCCGGCTGAGATTGCGGGAGTGGTTGACGCATTAATGGGACGTGACGCGTTGTTGGGAAGACTGGTCGAGGCGGGAGCGATGGGTTATTGCCAAGCCAGCCTCGAGCGATACGGAGAATTGTTGTCTCGTTCGAGGCTGTACGCACGGGGCCTCGGGCGAGACAGAGATTGGGCTCCTTGTCGAGGCCTCGCGCGAGAGGCCTCGCGCGAGGCGGAGATTCGTCAGGGCATCGAGACCTCCCGTGCGAGGCCTAAGGCGAGGTGGAGAGCCGGTGGGCTCGGACGGGGCCGGTGGTTAACCCACGGCTTACCTTCTGGCTATGTTGTTGATGGGGTTTAAGTGACTCTTTTGGTGTACGCTCGGGGTACCCCGTTTTATGGTACCCGACAGTAGCCCCCGAGCCTTAGGGGGAGTGCGAGCACTCTCCCTGAGGGTTTGTCAAGATTTGGCTTGCAGCCGCTCTTGTAGGGATTGTGTTTTGTTTTTTGAGGTTTCGGTGGGTGCGCGCGAGCGCACCTGCCGGGTGTAGCCCCCGAGGCCATAGAGGAGTGGATTTACTCCTCTAGGGGCTTTTTCGTATTGAGTGAGAAGTTTTTATCGTATTTGCCGAGCCCACAAGTGCGAGTTCGGGTCGTGGGGTTTCGGCAAGGTCGCAGGAAGAGCCCCCGAGCCTCTGCACGGAACGAGAGGGCCGTCGGGAGTTCCCTAGCTTTTTGTACGCCCCTCGCGCATCCTTTTCGTTCGGAAGGAGGGGTTGTTTTGCCGAGCCCCCTCGTGCGCGAGCCTAGGTCGTTGGGTCTCAGCAAGATTGCAGGAGGAGCCCCTTAGCCTCTGCACAGAGCAAGAGGGCCGTCAGGGGTTCCCCTGGCTTTTCGTACGACCCTCGCGCTTCCTTTTCGTTCGGAAGGAGGGGTGGAATATGCTAGGCTACCCTCGATGGGCGCGAGCGGTGGCATTTTCGGTGAGCTATTATCGGGTGAGTCTAAGTGGAGGCCCGTGCCCCATTCGCTAGGGGTCAGCTAGTGGTCCAGAGATGCACTCTAATAGTACCAGAGGGTTTCTCTAGTGGGTGCCGAGACCGTTCGTTGGGCCCCGATGGCTCGATGCCTCCCTACGGTGGGATCCCATTCGGAGTCCTCCCTGCCAGTCTCGGACACGACTTAGGACGTCCCGAGCGATCGTTTGCTTGGGCCTTGGCCATACGTGGGCTCGCCCATAGTCGTCCCTGACTCTATTGCCCTAGGGCGGCTGTCGAAACCCTAGGGGGCCCAGCCTTCGAACCCCTGGACCGTAATGGGCTTGATGCCCTTTATCGTGTTTGTAACGGAACTTTTAGCATGGGCTTAGGTCACTTGTCTTTGTCTTGGGTGCAGGAGGAGCCCCCGAGCCTTCGCCCGGAGCGAGAGGGCGGTCAGGGGTCCCCCTGACTTTTTTGTTCGACCCTCACACATCCTTTTCATTCGGACGGAGGGGTTGTTTGCCGAGCCCATTTGGGTGTGAGCCTAGGTCGCTGGGTCTCGGTAAGGTTATAGGAAGAGCCCCTAGCCTCTGCACGGAGCGAGAGGGCCGTCGGGAGTTCCCCTGGCTTTTTGTACGCCCTCGCGTGTGAGGGTTTGTTTGCTGAGCCCCCCTCGGGTGCGAGCCTGGGTCGTGGGGTCTCAGCATATCTACAGGAAGAGCTCCCTAGCCTCTGCACGGAGCGAGAGGGTTGTCGGGAGTTCCCCTGACTTTTTGAATCGACCCTCGTGCGTCCTTTTCGTTCGGAAGGAGGGGTTGTTTTGCCGAGCACCCTCGCACGCGAGCCTAGGTCGCTGGGTCTTAGCAAGATTGCAGGAGGAGCCCCCTAGCCCCTGCATGGTGCAAGAGGGCCGTCAGGGGTTCCCTTGGCTTTTTGTATGACCCTCACGCTTCCTTTTCGTTCAGATGGAGGGGTGGAATATGCCAAGCTACCCTCAATGGGCGTGAGCGGTGGCATTTCCGGTGAGCTGTTATCGGGTGAGTCCGAGTGGAGACCCGTGCCCCGTTCACTAGGGGTCGGCTAGTGGTCTAGAGACGCACTCCAAGAGTACCAGAGGGTTTCTCTAGTGGGTGCTGAAGCCCTTCGCTGGGCCCCGGTGGCTCGGTGCCTCCCTATGGTAGGATCCCATTCGGAGACCTCCCTACCGGTCTCGGACACGACTTAGGGCGTCCCAAGCATTTCGCTTGCTTGGGCCTCGGCCCCATGTGGGCTCGCCCACGGTCGTCCCTGACTCTGTTGCCCTGGGGCGGCTGTCGAAACCCTTAGGGGCCTAGCCTCCGAACCCCTGGACCATAATAGGCTCGGCGTCCTATCTGAAAGGAATAGGGTGGGGGGAATGTCTCCCCCATCAGCTCGACAATGGCTGGCGCGCCTTTTAAGGTGATTTTCTAGGGAGACGACGTGGTGTCAGCAGATTGGACGTAACTGTTCCCGCGATTAATGAGGAAAAGGTGGGCACGTGGGCGGTAAAATCGGATCGGGGTTAACCGCACCGGATCCGGGGGAAACTTCCCCGATTTCGTCGCCCGTCTGTTTCGCCTTTACCCTGCATAAATACACAACGAGCCTCGCCCCTCCCCACCTTACCTTGCCTATGTTAGCTCTGCCCCCATTGAGCCATCGCTAGAGCAGCGGGCACCAGGAAGAAGAAGGGAGAAGGGTGAGCCAGAGAGAGAGAGAGAGAGAGAGAGACTCACCGCCGCATTCGAACCCTCTACCACACTCATGGCCGGCGACATCATTGTCATCGAGGTGGACCCTTGGGATCCATCTAACATCACCGTGGAGATGCTTCAGTCACTCATCAACGGCGGACTCCTTCGTCCAGTGACTGACCCCAACAGGCCAGAGTGGATCGCTCCGTCGGGCAAGCCAGAGCCGAGGCCTCGCAATGGTTACATCGTGAGCTTCATGTCCTTTCACGAGCACGGCCTCGGCGTTCTGGCGGACCGGTTCATGCGGGCGCTCCTGTACTACTATGGCATGGAGCTCCACAACTTCAACCCCAATTCCATCGCGTAGGCGGCCATCTTCATCGCTGTCTACGAGGGGTATTTGGGGATTGCTCCCCATTGGGAGTTGTGGCTCCATCTCTTCCGGGCGGGGCATACCACCAAGCCGACGGGCACGTCGAGCACGAGGAAGGCGGTGAGGGCCGGTGGCTACACTCTCCAAGTGCGCCAGGACTGCCAGCACCTCTACATCCTGGCCCCGCTCGCGTTATCTAATCATCAATGGTACACGAGCTAGTTCTATATCCGCAACGACGATAGCGGACTTCCCCCCTACACTAGGTGGATTGTGGGGAGCTACCCGAAGAGGTGGAAGTACGGCGTCTCGAGGGAGGATCAGCCCAAGCTACAGCAGCTCCTGGAGGGGCTACAGAGGCTTCGGGACTATAGCCTTACCGCGGCTGTGGTTGTGTCCGCCTTCCACCACCGGAGGGTGCTGCCGCTGATGGCTTGGCGGCGGCACCTGTTCGAGATGAGGCCGAATGAGCCGATCGTGGGCATCCGGATGTCTGCCTCCGCCCTCTCCGATGAGGAAATTGTTTGCTAGGTGAGGGAGACGGTGGATGCGAAGCTAAGGAGCAGTGGTTTGACCACCCTCGCGATGCATCCATCATGGGGGTTCCTCTCGCTGGTAAGTTGCGCGCCACCGCAGCCCCCAAGCCCTCTCTGTTTCTCATTATTTCTCATTCCCTCATGCGCGTTCGCCGTTCCTGTAGGGGATGAGGGACATGCGAGCCTCTTCGCCACCCGTTCCCGAGGATGCGAGGCGACAGGCGATCAACCGGGCGCACACCGAGGCGCAGAAAAAGCGGAAGGACACCAAGGCGACGAAGCGCACGAAGTAGATCCTTGCACGTGAGAAACTAGATGAGTGTCGCTGGCAGCAAAGGAAGGACGGCCTCCCATTGGAGGAGTCCCCATCGCACGTCGCTATCGACGGATGCCTCGGACGGAGATGACAAGGGCGAGATGGGGCGGGGTCCCCTAGACCATCTCCCTAACATAGGGGAGACGGTGCTCGAGGCATCGACAAGCAGCCTGGTGCTCCCAGGGGGAGGAGGAGGAGCTATCCCGGGGTCGGCAATCGCTCGCCCTGGGGCCGAGGCCGACACGCCCGAGGCACGGGCACTAGGCAAGCGTGCTGTCAGCCCAACGGGCTTGATGGCAGCAGCGGAGCAGGTGGCAGCGGGGGTGATGCAACCACCCCCGCAGAGGACCGAGGGGGCACCGGGGTCTATCAAGGACCGGCCGGCGCCGGTGGATACAGAGGTTGTGCCTCTGCCACTGCCACCACCTTTGCAGACAAGGGTTGCCATGCCGAAGCGGTTGCAGCCTCGCTCGAGGTAAGCGTATTTTTGGTAGAGCCGCAGTGTTTTTCCATGTGTTCTTCGGTCTCGTGCTGACCCTACAAGTGTTCTATTCTTAGTCGGAAGCGACCTACAGAGGTGCCTACCTTGGCGATGCTTAAAGCACTCAAGGTGAACCCTAGTTCCACTGCCCACTAGGTGGCGGAGGTGCAAGCTGCCCTACAATGTGGCATGGCATCGGCAAGGGCTGACCCAAAGAAGCTGGCCACCCAAGGAGGGGCTGCCGAGGTAGCCCCGACACGGATGGGAGAGGGAGCGCCTATGCCCCATGAGGGTGAGGCCCATGAGTCGGATGGGGTCGAAGTGCCCTCAGTTGCTGAGGCTGCTGAGGTCGAGGCCCCCTTGGTTTCCGAGGCTGAGGCGACGGAGGCCGGGGCGCCCAGGACCATCGAGGCTGCTATGGCGGGCGCCGGAGCCCTTGCGACCACCAAGGCCACAATGGAAGAGGCTGGAGCCCCTGGGACCACTGAGGCCGATGTGATCGCGGCGAGGCCGTTAGCCCAGGAAGTGGAGATGAAGGCGGTGGAGGCTTCGGTGGCACCCTTGGTTTAAGGCCCACCATCGTTGCGGGAGAGTGCCCAAGAGGTGGAGGTCCTTCCGATCTCCTCCGATGATACTTCTCGGGCACAAGAGATGGCCAACGCCGATGTGGCTGGTGCCATGGAATAGCCGGTTCTGACCCCGGGTGAGGGAAGCTCGGCCCTCGCGTGGGTATGACCCGAGCCCCACAGGTGGGATCACCCGTGTGTCCTATGGTAGAGCTGGGAGGACCCTGAGGCGGAGCCTCTATTTGCCCTCGAGGACGCGGTCGAGGGCGGGCATTGGGACACGTTCGAGCAGTACCGCCAGCTAGCGGAGCGGTCACTATGGATGACGCTGTTCGTGGTGGCCGATGATCTGCCTAGAGTCGCCCAGGTTCGTTCTTTCTTTTCTCACGTGGTGGTCTTTTTCCAAGTTTTCTTTGTAGGGATTGACCCCTATTCTGTTTCCCTCAGGAGCTTGAGACCCGGTCCCTTGGGAAGTCATTCTTTCTCTAGCGGGAGAGGGACATCTGGGACTAGCTTCAGCAGTAGAAGGGCCTTCTTGCCGGTGCCAACAAGCTCCTATCGGCACGAAGCATAGAGGTGGAGGACCTCCACCTTCGTTGTGCCGATGCGAAGGTCGAGGTGGCCATGGCCTAGGAGCAGGTCGCCCCTCTGGCGGCATGGGTCAAGGAGTTGGAGGAGGAGCTCACCCGTGTGGCCGATGATCGGGATGCCTTTAGGTCTTGAGCCGAAGAATCCACGGCCTCGGGCAAGGTTCTTGCTGGGTAGCTAGGAGCAGAGCAGAGTGCGCACCAGCTAACGAAAGGTGCTTTGGATGAGGCCCTTACGGTGGTTGAGGCCTCCTAGACCAAGGCTGTGGTCTGGAGGGGAAAGGCTAAGGGTGAGTCCTATTTGCCTTGTTTTATTCGCTTTTCTTGTATTCACCCCTCATTCTCTGGTGTGATGCAGAGCTAGGGAGAGAGGCTTCTAGGGCGGCCAAGGCCACTCGGGTCAAGGCCCAATGCCTGAGGGAGAAAGCCGAGGCTTCCTGGGTAGAGGCCCTATGCTGGAAGGAGAAAGCCGAGGCCTCTCGGGTCGAGGCCCGACGCTGGGAGCAGAAGGCCAAGGGTGAGTCCCGTAGGCTTTCATCCCTATTTGGCTTATTTTCCTTTGTGCTTAACCCCATTCTGTTTCTCGTGGTGTAGAGTCGGAGGCGGAGGTTACCCGAGCAGCCGAGGCTTCCGTCGCGGTGCAGGCGGTGCTCAAGACTGAGATTGGGGAGCATGAGGCGCTGAAGAGTGCTGCCCATACCGCCTGCAAGGCCTTGGAGGTCGAGGGGGTTCAATCAGGCAGCTCCCTTGGGAGCCATCTGATTGCATTGAGTGGTCAAGTGCGCGAGCGGCTCCGAGGAGCGCTGCATATGGGCGTCAAGCGCGCGCTGGCCGTCATCGCCTTGCACTACATATGTGTTGACCTCCAAGCCATCAGCGATGGCTACGTCCTGCCCGATGATGACAAGGAGGCCGACGAGGAGGTAGTTGCGAAGCTGATGGAGGCGGCGGAGGGCCCCGGTACGGCGTTGGACAAGCTGTTCGAAGAGGAGGTGGTCGCTCCTCCGCCGTCTGCCGATGCTGGAGGCCCTGAGCCATGACCTGGGACTAAGAGGCCATGTAAATAGAATAAGAATTAACTTTGTATCGTAATGCTTGTGGCCGTCAAGGCCTTTCTTTTAAAGTACTCATGTTTCTTAATCATTTGTCTTGTATTTCTAAGCCTCTGTCCTCTTGCTGTCTCTGATTAGATTTCTTCGCAAAAAACTTCCTTAGAGCCTAAGTCGTCCCCTTTGTGAAAGGTGGTGAGGGAGCACCATAGCCCGAAGGCTTAGGCTATCTCGTGACTCTACCGGCCTTCTGGCCCTGAGACGGGCTTTCGGTCCTCGGGTTTTTTGCAACCGATTTGTCAGAGCGTGCTAGAGGGTTTGGTGTAGGAATATTTTTGAAAAATGACTAAAAATGGTGCGTGGGACTTAGGGGGGAATCCCCCATCTAGCCCCCGAGGGAGGCTCGGTTCTGCGGAGGTAGAGCCGAGTCTCCCTTATAGTGTTATCATATTGCCGAGACCCATGATGGGCTCGGGAGGGTTTCTCGAAAAAATAGAACAACTAAAGAACGCTTCTCAATTGTATTCCAAGAAACAATATATACAATGCTTGAAAATTTAAGGGTAAAAGCGACGTAGCTGTTCTATATTCCAAGCGTTGGTGAAGATTTCACCCTTCTCGTTGGCTAGCTTGTAGGTCCCAGGCTTCAGCACTTGGGCGACGATGTACGGCCCTTCCCATGGTGGGGTCAGCTTATGGCGGCCCTTATTGCTCTGTGTCAGCCTCAACACCAGGTCGCCTACCTTCAAGTCTTGGCTTCGAATGTGCTGGGCTTGAAAGCGCCGTAGGGCTTGCTAGTATTTGGCCGAGTGCAGCAGCGCGATGTCTTGGGCTTCCTCCAGTTGGTCGAGGGCGTCCTCGCGGGTGGTGCGGTTGCTTTGCTCGTTGTAGGCCTGTAGCCTCGGGGAACCATATTCCAAGTCAGTGAGGAGGATGGCCTCGGCTCCATAGACTAGGAAGAAAGGCATGAACCCTGTGGCTCGGCTTGGAGTGTTCCTCAGGCTCCAGATGACCGATGGGAGTTCGGCGAGCCATTTCTTGCCAAACTTCTTCAACCGGTTGTAAATTCTTGGCTTGAGGCCTTGTAGGATCATGCCGTTGGCACGTTCTACTTGGCCATTGGTCCTTGGGTGTCCTACGACCGACCAGGCCACACAGATGTGGTGGTCGTCGTAGAACATCAAGAATTTTTTGCCGGTGAACTGTGTCCTGTTGTCGGTGCTGATGGTGTTAGGGACCCCGAACCTATGGATAATGTCAGTGAAGAACAACACTGCTTGGTCAGATTTGATTCGATTGATCGGACAAGCCTTGATCCATTTGGAGAACTTATTGATTGCTACCAGTAGATGGGTATAGCCCCTGAGGGCCTTTTGTAGAGGCCCGACCATGTCGAGCCCCCATACGGCAAATGGCCATGTAATGGGAATGGTTTGGAGGGCCTGGGCCGGGAGATGTGTCTGCCGCGTATAGTACTGGCATCCCTCGTAGGAGCGTACTAACTTGGTGGCGTTGGCAATTGCCGTCGGCCAGTAGAACCCCTGGCGGAAGGCATTTCCGATGAGCGTCCGAGGTGCCGCATGGTGCCCGTAGGCCCCTGCGTGCAAGTCCCAAAGTAGGGCTTGACCTGCCTCAGTAATGATGCATCGTTGGAGGACACCGGAGGGACTTTGCCTGTATAATTCACCATCGTAGAGGACGTAAGTTTTGGCTTGTCGCGTGAGTCATCGAGCTTTGGTCCTGTCGCTGGGAAGCTCTCCCCGAGCAAGCCAATCAAGGAACGAGATTTGCCGGTCCGCATCCTAGTCGGTCTGGGGAGGCCCGGTGTTGACTTCCATGACCTCGAGCTTGGTCAAAAGAGTCTCGACAGTAGAGGGGGCGTCGAGCCCCGTGGTGGTTTTGGTCGGTGGGCCCTCTTCCGCTGCCGAGGCATAGTCAATGGAAGGCTTGTGGAGATCCCTGACAAAGACGATCAGGGGACCGAAGCCCGTGCTGAGGCCATCTTTGCCAGTTCGTTTGTGGCCTTGTTGTATTTTCACGCGATGTGGTTGAGCTCAAAACCGTCGAACTTGTCTTCTAGGTGGCATACCAACTTGTAGTACGCCTCCATTTTGGGATCGAGGCAGTTTGACTCCTTCATGACTTGATTGACGACGAGCTACGAGTCGCCCCGGATGTCGAGACGCCATACTCTAAGTTCGATGGTGATCTGCAAGCCATTGATGAGGGCCTCATATTCAGCTACGTTGTTGGAGGCGGTGAAATGGAGCCGAACCATGTAGCGCATGTGTACTCCGAGGGGCGAGATGAAGAGCAGACCTGTGCCTGCCCTGGTCTTCATCAGGGACCCATCGAAGTACACAGTCTAGTACTCCGTTTGAATTTGAGCTGGTGACAGCTGGGTGTCGGTCCACTCTACTACAAAATCAGCCAAGACCTGAGACTTTATTGCTTTCCGAGGCGCAAAGGTCAGGGCTTCCCCTATGAGCTCGATGGCCCACTTGGCTATCCTACCCGAAGCCTCTCGGTTATCGATTATCTCTCCCAAGGGAAAAGATGACACCACGGTCACTGGGTGAGACTCGAAGTAGTGACGTAGCTTGTGCCAGGCCAAGACTACGGCATAGATCAACTTCTAGATGTGGGGGTATCGTGTTTTGGTCTCAGAGAGCATTTCGCTGATGAAATAGACAGGTCGTTGGATGGGTAGGGCATGCCCCTCTTCTTGCCTCTCTACCACTACGGCAGCGCTGTCCACTTGGGTCGTTGTGGCGACGTAGAGTAAGAGGGCCTCGTCCCTAACCGGTGGTACTAGGATGGGAGGATTGGTGAGCAGTGCTTTGAGCTTGGAGAGGGCTTCTTTGGCCTCGGGCGTCCAAGAAAAGCGTTCGGATTTTCTCAAGAGGCGGTACAGAGGCAAGCCTTTTTCGCCGAGGCGCGAGATGAAGCGGCTCAGGGCCGCAAGGCATCCCATGACCCTCTACACTCCCTTAAGGTCTCGGACTAGTCCCATGCTGGTCACGGCCGAGACCTTCTCTGGGTTGGCCTCGATGCCACGTTCTGAGACTATGAATCCCAAGAGCATGCCTCGGGGGACTCCGAACACACACTTCTCGGGATTGAGCTTGATGCCCTTTCCTCTAAGGCATTTGAAGGCTATCTTTAGGTCATTGATGAGATCCTTGGCCTTTCTGGACTTGACCATAATGTCGTCCACATAGGCCTCGACTGTTCGCCCAATGTGGTCGCCAAAGACCTGAGTCATGCACCGCTGGTATGTGGCCCCTGCGTTTCTGAGGCCGAAAGGCATAGTCACGTAGCAGTACATGCCGAATGGGGTGATGAAAAAAGCCGCGAGCTGGTCGGACTCTTTCATCTTGATTTGATGGTAGCCAGAATATGCATCAAGGAAAGACAGGGTCTCGCACCCCGCAGTGGAGTCAACGATCTGATCGATTCGAGGTAATGGGAAGGGGACTTTTGGATAGGTTTTATTCAAATCGGTGTAGTCTACACACATCCTCCATTTCCCATTTTTCTTAACTAACACGGGGTTAGCCAACCACTCTGGGTAGGATACTTTCTTGATGAACCCGGCCACCAAGAGTTTCTGCACCTCCTCGCCGATGGCCCTACGCTTTTCCTCGTTGAATCAGTGTAGGCGTTGCTTCACCGGTCTGGAGCTGGCCCAGATGTCCAAGGTGTGCTCGGCGACCTCCCTCAGTATGCCCGGCATGTCTGAGGGACTCCATGCGAATATGTTGGCATTCGCGTGGAGGAAGTCGATGAGCATGGCCTCCTATTTGATGTCGAGGGTGGCGCTGACCCTCAGCGCCTAGTCGTCGGGGCAGGCGGGGTCAACCGAGACGAGCTTGATGGCCTTCGTGGGCTCGAATGCCCCTGCACGACGCTTGGAGTCAGGCGCCTTGCCACCGAGTCAGTCGAGGTTGGCAATGAGGGTCTCGACCTCCACAAGAGCCTCAGCGTACTTGATGCACTCGATGTCGTAGTCGTATGCATGTTCATACGTGGACTCAATCGTGATGACGCTATTGGGACCCAGCATCTTGAGCTTGAGGTAGGTGTAGTTGGGGACTGCCATGAACTTGGCGTAGCACAGCTACCCCAAGTTGGCATGGTAGGTTCCCCTGAATCCGACCACCTCGAAGGTAAGGACCTCCTTGCGGTAGTTGGAGGGGGTGCCGAAGCAAACGGGAAGGTCGATGCATCCAAGGGGTCGCGTGCATTTCCCTGGCACGATGCCGTGGAATAGTGTGGCGTCGCCCCGAAGCCTTGACCGATCGATCTCCAGGAGCTCTAGGGTGCTGGCATAGAGGATGTTGAGGCCGCTACCTCCGTCCATCAACACCTTGGTGAGCCGGGTGTTGCCCACAATTGGGTCGACGATGAGCGGGTACTGCCTAGGATTTGGGACATGGTTGGGGTGGTCCTCTCGATCAAAGGTGATTGCCTCCCAAGACTAGTCGAGGTATCAGGGAGTGGCCACCTTGACCAAGAAGACCTCTTGACATTCCCTCTTTCACTGGCGCGCCACAAGGCACGCTGAGGGTCCGCCAAAGATCATGAAGGCGTTGTGCACCTCGGGGAACCCATCGTCCTTGTCATCGTCCCAGTCGCTGGTGCCTTTCTGCTTGGCGTCGTCGTCGGGGAGCCTAAGCCTAGCGTAGTAACGCCGCAGCATGGAGCAATCCTCGAGGGCGTGCTTTTACCGGGCCCTGGTGGTAAGGGCAGGGTTTCTTAAGCATATCGTTGAAGGGCCTAGGGCCCCTGGGGCCTCGAGAATTCTTGTGTTCTACGGCCGTGACCAAATCGGCCTCGAGGACGGCCTGCTTCCCCTAGTGACCCTTTTTCTTTCTTTTGGGGAGGTGGGGAACCGAGGCCTCGGGGGCCTCGTCCCTCCACATCCCCTTGGCGTCGTTCTCGGGGAAGATGGCCCCAATAGCCTCTTTGCCTAAGGCAAAGTTGGTGGTGATGTCGAGGAGCGCGGCACATTCCGGCCTAACTCTCAGACCAAGTCTTAGTAGGTGGTGTCGGAGAGGAAAGCCTGGATGATTTCTGAGTCATCGACGTTGGGCAACTCGGTGCACTGTTTAGAGAAGCGCCAAATGAAGTCTCAGAGAGACTCATTCGGTTTCTGGTGACAGCTCTTAAGGTCCTAGGAGTTTCCAGGACACACGTATGTGCCCTGGAAATTCCCGACAAAGATCCTAACTAAGTCACGCCAGTCGTGGATCTATGAGGGAGGAAGGTGCTTGAGCTAGGCTCATGCTGAGTCTAACAAGAGCAAGGGGAGGTTGTGGATGATGAGCAGGTCATCGTCCGCGCCACCTAGCTGACAAGCCAGACGGTAATCGGCAAGCCAGAGTTTGGGATTGGTCTTGCCGCTACACTTTGTGAGGTTCGCTGGTTGTCAAAACTGGGCTGGGAAATGAGCAGCGTGGATGGCTCTGCTGAAGACCCGAGGGCCAGGCGGTTCAGGAGAAGGACTGCGGTCCTCCTCACGGTCATAACGGCCACCTCAGTGTGGATGGTAGCCCCATGCGGGCCCCTCATTATCGTGGCATCATCGCCTGCTGACCACCTCATTGTCTCCCTGCACCTCATGTTGGTTGTCGAGGCGGTCGAGCCACAAGGGGACCCCATGGGCTGTTGGCGCCCGAGTGGGCTCAAGACATATCGGGGCCTCCCTATTCTGCCGAGGTGGTGCCATGGGAAGGTTCGAGGCGCCCCCACACCGCCGAGAGGCGGAACTCTCGACTTGCTACACCGCAACATTTTTGAGGAGATCTCAAAGTTTGTCGCAGACCCGTCGCCCCTCTGTGGTGAGGGCGTGGGCATTGTGCAGACTAGCATCGCCGTAGCCACGATGTTTTGGCTAGCGCGATTGAAGATTGGGGGTTGCTCACTCCCTTCATCATCATTGATGAGGTGGTGCACGTCGCGGGCCCTCTATTGAGCACCTCCACCCTCGCCACGTCCTCGCTGCTCCTACTCGAGAGTGTCTCAAAGCTACTGCAGGAGGAGTCGGTCTTGTTTGACTTTGGCTTGGAGCTCATGGAGCTGTTCCAAGTCCGGGCATTGAGGTCGTGTAGGGGCGAGGTTCTCGTTCCACGCTGCCGACAGGACAGCGCGCGGAGGTGTGGCAGTGCCTGCACCCGAGCGAAGCGAGGAACGACTTCCTACCCCCTCGTCCTCCTCGCCCGTCCTCAGCATCCCGAGCCCGATGTGGAAGCACTCGTGAGTGGGGTCGTAAGTACCATCGTCATCAGAGTTGGAGTATCCAAAGCAGTAGTCGCTCGTGGCCAAGAAGCGGCGTATGGTTTCACAGTCATGGAGGTCGGAGAAATCCGCTCTGGCCCATGCCTCATCCTCCTCCAAGGAGTCAGCGTGGGTGTGGGTCGACGCGGTGGTGTCGAAGTCAAGGGCGAGATGCTGGCGGCGTCCTAAGGGATCCGCATGAGCAGAAGCATTGGCGTAAGCGTAGGAGGTGGCGGCATTTCTCAACCCAAAGGGGTATGGGGATGGTGCCATTGCCGAACCCTGCTCTGCCGGAGTTGGCTCCTCAGGATGTGGCGGAGCGAAGCTTGACGATGGGGCGTCGCCACGCGCCGCCAACGTTTCTCCCTTGTCCAAGCTTAGGCTAGACAGGTCCCTGACTAGGGACCCTATGCCAACAGCTGGGCGTGGGATACCAGTGTAGCGCGGTGCGCCACCCTGAACTTGTGCGATGTCATGGTGGTCCTGCCCGTGTCGCGCTCGGCAAGTGCGACGAGTGCGGCCGCCCGGGCGCCGCCTGCGCCTAGGCTGCCGGTGCATGACGTCGTCATCGGTCGGTGGGGCTTGGGGTGTGAGGAGCACCATGTCGTACTCATGCCCTAGAGACATGAACTCTAGGCTCCCAAACTAGATCATCGTGCCGAGACGCAGTGGTCGTACGGGGTCTGCCATCCGGGACTTGTGGGGATGATGGAACTGACACGCAGAGTCCCGTACCTAGCACGCCAACTATCGGTGTTTTGGACCGGGGGGTCCTCAACCAACAAGTAAATTTGTACTGTGTGTTCCCGATCCCGGATGGTGATGCAAAGAGTAGGGATGAAAACGGATCGGATACGAACGGATATCACCGATATTACATTTGTTTTTATATTTCTGTCCGGATTCGGATTCGAATACGGATAGTGTCAACTATGTCGGATAGGATACGATTGGATATCGACATCATAAATATGCGATTTGAGTATTCGGATACGGATACGGTATCGGATGTTGGATATCCGGACTCGGATACGGACAGATCTCAACCCCTCTAAACGGATTCGGTTTTGAATACGGTCAGAAAATATCCGTACCGTTTTCATCCCTAGCAAAGAGACACAAGGCTCATACTGGTTTAGGCAATCGGTGCCCTACATCCAGTCTGAGAGATCAATCTTATATTCCTTGCACCGAAATGCTTGTAGTAGGGAGTTACAAGCTTGGTGAGAGAGGGAGCTAGTCCCAGGTCTCGGCCTGGAGCGGTGTGGGCTGCCTAAGATGTTGCTCTTAGGCAGTGGGGGAGCGTGCGTGTTATAGAGTGTTGCTTGTGCGCGCGTGTGTTCGTCCCCTAGAAACGGCCCAGGTCCTTTCCTTTTATAGTTGAAGGGGGGACAAGGGTAGTACGTGTGCTAACTACATGGCATCGTGCGAACGGAGGCGGCGTGTCCGAACCCTGTAGCCTGTTCCTATGGTGGCATGGCCGTCGGAGTGGTCCGTCCTTGAGGTACTAGGGCGACGCGCTGGTCACCTCCGATCCTGTGCATCGTGGGAGCTCTAGGGCTACCTCAAAGCGGGCATGGCGGTCGGTGTGCGGGTCACTGTAGGTTGACTGCGCATGAAGCCGAGGCTTGGTTGGTGCCTAGGCCAAACCGTCATGGGGGGTCTTGGCAGACGTGAACCTCGAGATAGCCGAGGCCCTGACGTAGAGTGCCGAGGCTCGGAGGGAGCGGTTGATCTTGTATGCTGATTCTGAGGCGATGATGACCCGGACTAGACTTCCCATGCCACGTTGTCTTTAGGGCGGGGGTTATGGGGCACAGTGTAGTGCAGGCGCTGATCGTGGGCACAGCGCCAGAACACAGTGGCCGGTAATCCCCGCCATGCCTTGTCCTAGCTGGTATGGTGTTGATGCGACTCCTTGTCCCATAGGCCACTCCGTGGTGTCGAGCCATCGTCCGGCTGAGATTGCGGGAGTGGTTGACGCATTAATGGGACGTGACACGCTGTTGGGAAGACTGGTCGAGGTGGGAGCGATGGGTTATTGCCAAGCCAGCCTCGAGCGATACGGAGAATCGTTGTCTCGTTCGAGGCTGTACGCACGGGGCCTCAGGCGAGATAGAGATTGGGCTCCTTATCGAGGCCTCGCACAAGGCAGAGATTTGTCAGGGCATCGAGACCTCCCGTGCGAGGCCTAAGGCGAGGTGGAGAGCCGGTGGGATCGGACGGGGCCGGTGGTTAATCCATGGCTTACCTTCTGGCTATGTTATTGATGGGGTTTAAGTGACTCTTTTGGTGTACGCTCGGGATACCCCGTTTTATGGTACCCGACAGTAGCCCCCGAGCCTTAGGGGGAGTGCGAGCACTCTCCCTGAGGGTTTGTCGAGATATGGCTTGCAGCCGCTCCTATAGGGATTGTGTTTTGTTTTTTGAGGTTTCGGTGGGTGCGCGCGACCGCACCCGCCGGGTGTAGCCCCCGAGGCCCTAGAGGAGTGGATTTACTCCTCTAGGGGCTTTTTTGTATTGAGTGAGAAGTTTTTATCGTATTTGCTGAGCCCACAAGTGCGAGTTCAGGTCACGGGGTTTTGGCAAGGTCGTAGGAGGAGCCCCCGAGCCTCTACACGGAATGAGAGGGCCATCGGGAGTTCCCCTAGCTTTTTGTACGCCCCTCGCGTGTCCTTTTCGTTTGGAAGGAGGGGTTGTTTTGCCGAGCCCCCTCATGTGCGAGCCTGGGTTGTTGGGCCTCAGCAAGAATGTAGGAGGAGCCCCCTAGCCTCTACACGGAGCAAGAGGGCCGTCAGGGGTTCCCCTGGCTTTTTGTATGACCCTCGTGCTTCCTTTTCGTTTGGAAGGAGGGGTGGAATATGCCAGGCTACCCTTGATGGGCGTGAGCGGTGGCATTTCTGGTGAGCTGTTATCGGGTAAGTCCGAGTGGAGGCCCGTGCCCCATTCGCTAGGGGTCGGCTAGTGGTCCAGAGACGCACTCTAAGAGTACCAGAGGGTTTCTCTAGTGGGTGCCGAGACCGTTCGCTGGGCCCCGGTGGCTCGATGCCTCCCTACGGTGGGATCCCATTCGGAGTCCTCCCTGTCGGTCTCGGACACGACTTAGGATGTCCCGAGCGATCGTTTGCTCGGGCCTTGGCTATACGTGGGATCGCCCATAGTCGTCCCTGACTCTATTGCACTAAATTTTAGACCGCTTTAGCTCTCAAGACTTGCAACATGAGGTCTAGAGTGTTATACAAAGTTTAGCTAACCTTACAAAAACTTTAGACCACACAAGTGAGCTAAAATGGTCCACTCCCTCCATCTCAAATACTTGATCTTATAGCAGTCAAATTTTGTCCCAAAAAGTTGTCATTCTCACTTCCCAATGCACATTTCTTTTCTCCCTGTACTCTTTTTTTTCTAATACATCTCTATATCCATTTCTCTCAATCTCTCTCCTTGATTTCTATGCATGGTACATTTTTACTATTTTCTTAATTCCCATGGCCTAAACCTAAAATGTCAAATATTTTGGGACAATAAATGAAGTACAATTTTAGTCTTTAACTTTAGCCAATTGAACTTTAGATCATAAGATCCAAACTTGGTCTATGTGTGGATGATGCATTGCTCTAATTTGTATGACCATGTGAAGTTTAGAGATTGATCTAATGATTAAATCAAGTGTTCCAACTCTTCTTGGGATGCTCTGCAGATTGTGTCATGAATTCAAATTTATCTTCGGATCACGACTCAACACCACGCACACGGATTTGATTTCCAAACTGGTCACATTGTTAAAGCGTCGGCCTGTAAGAGCATCTCCAATAGTTTTCAAAAACCACTCCCAATTTTGATCTTTAGGCAAGATAAAAAAAAGTTCTCCAACAACTCCCAATCTTTCCGCGCTTCGGAAAATCGACTGATCGCGCCAATATATCCATACACCTATCACCCACGCATTCATCGGCCAATCTAATGATGAAAGGGCATGTGAAAGAATAAAAAATAGGAAATGGTTCCCAAAGTAAATGTACATGAGAGAAAGAATATATAAAAGTGATTAAGATAATTTAGAAATAGTATATGATTCCTAACGTAAAATATCTTCTATATTTTGTTAGGCTCGAGATTTTGTAAACTTAAATACGCTCTCAACTTTTTTTAGCCACTTGGAAAACTCATCAATCTACCATATATATTATTAGGAACTATTGGAGATGCTCTAATCGATGAGCACTACCGGTTTGCATCCTGTTCGCTTGGTCGTATTTGGCTTATAAGTCATGGTTTATCAGTCAACACATAGTATTTTTCTTTCACACCAAACCAGTCAACAGTATTTTCAGACATAGATTATAAGTCAAACCATCCTAAACGAACAGAGGGTTGGTGGATGGAAGCATGTTAGTTACCGGTGCAGCCCGAGAGCCGTCGCAAGGCTGGCGGCCACGACGACCATGTCCTTGATGGCCTCCCATAGATGCATTTGTTTTGTTTATTTAGATAAATATTTTATTATACACTTAACTATATTGTGTCTAGATAAATAATAAAACAATGTATCTAGAAAAAATAAAACGGCCTAAATTTAAAACGAAGAGAATATTTGTCGGTGTTTTGGACCGGCGAGCCCTCAACCAACTAGTGAATTTGTACTGCGTGTTCCTAATCCCGGATGGTGATGCAAAGAGACACAAGGTTTATACTGGTTCAGGCATTAGGTGCCCTATGTCCAGTCTGAGGGATCGATCTTGTATTCCTTGCACCGAGGTGCTCATAGTAGGGGGTTATAAGCTGGGCGAGAGAGTGCGCTAGCCCTAGGTCTCTGCGTGGAATGGCGTGGATTGCTTGAGATATTGATCTCAAGCAGTGGGGGAGCATGCGGATTACAGAGTGTTGCGCGTTGCTTGCGCGTTGTGTCTGAGCGTCTATCTATCTATGTTCTCCGTTCGGCCATGCTCGTGAGTTCGTCGTCCCTAGAAATGGCCCTGGTCTCTCCCTTTTATAGTTGAAGGGGGACAGGGGTGATACATGTGTTCGCTACATAGCGTCCTATAAGCAGAGCCGGCATGTCTGAGCCCTGTAGCTTGTGACTGTGGCGGCATGGTCGACGGAGCGGTCTTGTACTTGATGTACTGGAGCGATGCGCCGGTCATGCTCGATCCTGTGCGATGTGGGAGCTCCAATGATAGCTTGACGCAGGGCATGGCGGACGACGTGTCGGTCGCTGTGTGCGGATAGTGTAGAAAGCCAAGGCTCAGTTGGTGCCGAGGCCAAGCCATCGTGGGAGGCTCGGTGGGCATGAATCCCGAGGCTACCGAGACCCTAAAGTGGATTGCCGAGGCCCGGAGGGGGCAGTTGGTCCTACACACTGATTTCAAGGCTACAATGACCCAGACTTAACTCCCCATGCCGCATTGTTCCTGGAGCAGGGGTTAGGTAGCACAGCGTAGTACGGGCATTAGTCATGGGCATAGTGCCGAGCATAGCGACCGGTAACCCCTACCCTGTCCTATCCTAGATGGCATGGTGTTGATGCGACTCCTATCTTGTTGGTCACTCTGCCATGTCGAGCCGTCGCCTAGCTGACACCGCAGGAGTGGTTGGTCGCGTTAGTTGAACGTGACGTTCTGTCAGGGAAGTCGGTCGAGGCGGAGGCAGTGGGGCTGTTCATCGAGCCGGCCTCGAGCGAGATGGAGAATCGGTTACTCGTCCGAGGCCTTATGTGCGAGGCCTTAAGCGAGGCGGAGGTTACTCGTCCGAGGCCTTATGTGCGAGGCCTCGAGCGAGGTGGAGATTCAGTAGCCTGTCCGAGGCCTTTCGTGCGAGGCCTTGAGCGAGGCGGAGAGTCGGTAGCCTCGGACAAGGCTAGAGGTTAGCCAATAGTTGTCTCTTGGCTTTGATTTTGATAGGGTCTAAGCGATTTTTCTGGTTTTCACTTAGGGGACCCCTTTTTATGGTACCCGACAGTAGCCCCCGAGCCTCGGGGAGAGTGGGAGTGCTCTTCCTGAGGTTTTGACGAGACTTGGCTCGCGGCAGCTCCTGACAGGATGGTGTTTTGTACTCGAGGCTTTGGTGGGTGCACGCAAGCGCACCCGCTGGGTGTAGCCCCTGAGGCCCTAGAGGAGTGGATTTATTTCTCTAGGGGCTTTTCTCATGTTGAGCGAAGGGTTTTATCGCATTTGCCGAGTCCATGAGTGTGAGTTTGGGTCGCGGGGTCTCGGCGTGGTTTGCAGGAAGAGCCCCCGAGCCTCTGCTCCGAGCAAGAGGGCGATCAGAAGTTCCCCTGACTTTTCGCACGGCCCTCACGCATCCTTTTCGTTCGGAAGGAGGGGTTGTTTGCCGAGCCCTCGATTGTGAGTCTAGGTCGTTGGGTCTCAGCTTGGTTGTAGGGAGAGCCCTCGAGCCTCCGCATGGAACGAGAGGGCGATCAGGAGTTTCCCTGGCTTTTTTGTGTGACCCTCGTGCATCCTTTTCGTTCGAAAGGAGGGGTGGAATATGCCAGGCTACCCTTGGTGGACGCGAGCGGTGACATTTCCGGTGAGCTATTATTAGGTAAGTCTGAGTGGAGGCCCATGCCCCATTCGATAGGGGTCAGCTAGCGGTCCAGAGATGCACTCCAAAAGTACCAGAGGGCTTCTCCAGTGGGTCCTAGGGCCGTTCGATTGGCCCTAGGGGCTCGATGCCTCCCTATGGTGGGATCCCATTTAGAGACTTCCCTGCCGGTCTCGGACATGACTTAGGGCATCCCAAGCATTTGCTTGCTTGGGCCTCGGCCATGTATGGGCTCGCCCATAGTCATCCCTGACTTAGTTGTCCTAGGATGGCTGTCGAAACCCTCGGGGGCCCAGCCTTCGAACCCCTAGACCGTAATAGGCTCGGTGCCTTTTATCACATTTTTCCTTGCAAGTTCAGGTTGCTTGTCTTTGTCCTAGGTACAGGAAGAGCCCCCGAGCCTCCGCACGGAGCAAGAAGGCGGTCAGGAGTTCCCCTGGCTTTTTGTGCGACCCTCGCGCATTCTTTTCATTCGGAAGGAGGGGTTGTTTGCTGAGCCCTCAGGTGCGAGCCTAGGTCGCTGGGTCTCGGCATGGTTGTAGGAAGAGCCCTCGAGCCTCTGCACGGAGTGAGAGGGTGATCAGGAGTTCCCCTGGCTTTTGTGTGACCCTCGCGCATCCTTTTCGCTCAGAAGGAGGGTTTATTTGCTGAGCCCTTGGGTGCGAGCCTGGGTCGCTAGGTCTCGGCAAGGTTGCAAGAAGAGCCCCCGAGCCTTTGCATGGAGCGAGAGGGCGATCAGGAGTTCCCCTAGCTTTTTGTGCGACCCTCGCGCATCCTTTTCGTTCGAAAAGAGGGGTTGTTTGCCGAGCCCTCGAGTGCGAGCCTAGGTCGCTGGGTCTCGGCAAGGTTGCAGGAAGAGCCCTCGAGCCTCTGCACAAAGCGAGAGGGGGATCAGGAGTTCCCCTAGCTTTTTGTGCGACCCTCGTGCATCCTTTTCATTCAGAAGGAGGGGTGGAATATGCCAGGCTACCCTCGGTGGGCGCGAGTGGTGACACTTCCGGTGAGCTGTTATCGGGTAAGTCCGAGTGGAGGGCCGTGCCCCATTCGATAGGGGTCAGCTAGCGGTCTAGAGACGCACTCCAAAAGTACCAGAGGGCTTCTCTAGTGGGTCCCAGGGCCATTCGATTGGCCTTGGGGGCTCGGTGCCTCCCTATGGTGGGATCCCATTCAGAGACTTCCCTGCCGGTCTTGGACACGACTTAGGGCATCCCAAGCATTCGCTTGCTTGGGCCTCAACCATGTACGGGCTCGCCTATAGTCGTCCCTGACTCTATTGTCCTGGGGCGACTGTCGAAACCCTTGGGGGCCCAGCCTTCGAAACCCTGGACCAAAACGGGCTCGGTGCCCAGTTCCTTTGTCTGAAAGGAATTGGGTGGGGGATATCCCCCTCCCATCGGCTGACAACGGCGGGCGTGCCTTTTGGGCAGTTTCTCAAGGAGGCAGAATGGTGCCTACCGTTGCTGCAGTCGGACGCGACGTGATGTCTGCGGATGGGACGTTACTATGCGTGCAATTAATGAGGAAAAGGTGGGTGCGTGGGCGATTTAATCAGATCCGGGTTAACTGTGCTAGATCTGAGGAAAACTTCCCCAGTTTCATCGCCCGTCCATTTCACCCCTTTCCTGCATAAATATGTGTCGAGCCTCGCCCCTCTCCTCCTTACCTTGCCTGCATTCGCCTTTTCTTCCCTCGAGCCATCGCTAAGAACAGAGAGCGTCGGGGAGAAGAAGGGAGAAGGGGGAGGAAGAGGGGGAGAGAGCGAGCCTTACCACCGTAGCTACATTCTCCACCACACTCATGGCTGGTGCCGTTGTCATTTAGATAGATCATTGGGGTCGGTCCGACGTATCCGTGGAGACGTTGTAGTCGCTTGTTGACGACAGCCTCCTCCACCCGGTCACCGACCCTAATAGGCCAGAGTGGATCGCTCCAGGAGGCGAGCCGGAGCTGAGGCCATGCGATGGTTACATCGTGAGCTTCGTGTCCTCCAGGAGCATGGTCTTGGACTGTCGGTGCACCGGTTCATGCGGGCGCTCCCACACTACTATGGCATGGAGCTTCACAACTTCAACCCTAACTCCATCGCACAGGCGGCCATCTTTGTCGTTGTCTACGAGGGGTACCTGGGGATTGCCCCCCATTAGGAGCTATGGCTCCACCTCTTCCGGGTGGGGCATACCACCAAGACGATGGGCACGAGGAAGGCGGTGAGGGCCGGCGGCTGCACTCTCCAAGTGCGCCAAGACCGGCAGCACCTTTACATCCCGGCCTAGCTCACGTCATCCAATCGCCACTGGTACACCAGCTGGTTCTACCTCCGCAATGACGACGGTGGACTTCCCCCCTACACCGGGCGGGTCATGGAGAGCTAGCCGGAGAAGTGGAGGTACGGCATCCCGTTGGTCGACCAGCCCAAGCTGCAGCCGCTCCTAGAGGGGCTGGAGAGGCTACACAGCCGCAGCCTTACGATGGCTATGGTCGTGGCGGCCTTCCACCGTCGGAGGGTGCTGCCACTGATGGCTCGACGGCGGCACCTATTTGAAATGTCACCGGATGAGCCGATCGAGGGCATCCGGATGTCTGCCGTCGCCCTCTCCGATGAGGAGATTCTATGTTGGGTGGGAGAGACGATGGAGGGGTGGCTGAGGATTGGTGGTCTGACCCCATTCGTGATGCGCCCATCGCGGGGGTACCTCTCTCTGGTAAGGCTTGTGCTGCTACGGCCCCCGAGGCCTCCTCGTTCCTCACTGTTTCCTGCTCCCTTATTCGTGTTCGCCATTCCTGCAGGGGATGAGGGACGTGCAAGCCTCCCCCCACCTATTCCCGAGGATGCAGAGCAGCGGGCAATGAACCGGGCACACGCCGAGGCACAGAAGAAGTGGAAGGATGCCGAGGAGGCAAAGCACAAGAGGAAGATCCTTGAGCGTGAGGAGCCAGAGAAGCGCCGCTGGTAGCAGAGGCAGGACGGCCTCCTAGTGGAGGCGTCTCTGTCGCCATCACTATCGACAGACTCTTCGGGTGAAGATGACAAGAGCAAGGTGGGGCGGGGTCCCTTGGACCATCTCCCTGATGTCTGGGCGTCAGTGAGTGGCCCGATGTTCCTAGGAGGAGGAGAGGATGCCTCAGGGCTGGTGATCGCCCGCCCTGAGGCCAAGGCCAACACGCCCGAGGCACGCGCGTTAGGGAAGCGAGCCATCAGCCCGGTGGGCTCGATGGCGAAGGTGGAGCAAGCGGCGGGGGAGGTGACCCAACAGCCTCTATAGAGGGTCGAGGCGGCGTTGGGGTCCGTTGAGGGCCGGCCGGTACCGACGGACATGGGGGTCGTGCCGCCGTTGCCGCCACCGCCGTTGCTGAGGAGGGACGCAGTGCCGAAGCGGTTGTGTCCCCGTTTAAGGTGAGTGTTTTTTCGGTGGAGTTGGCAGCATCTCCCATTCGTCCCTCGGTCGTATGCTGACCTTGTTGGTGTTTTGCCTTCAGCTAGAAGCGTCATGCGGAGGTGCCCGCCTTGGCACCACGTAAGGCGCTCAAGGTGAGCGCCAGCTCCACTGCCCAATGGGTGGTGGAGGCGCAAGCTACCATACAACACGGCGCGGCATCGACGAGGGTAGGCCCAAAGGAGCCAGATGCCCAGGGAGAGGCTACCTAGGTGGCCACAGAACAAGCGGAGGGGGAGGAGCCTATGCCCCATGAGGCCGAGGCCCACGAGTTAGATGGGGCCGAGGCGTCCTCAGTCGCCGAGGTCACCGAGGGTGAGGCTAAGGCCCCCTAGATTCCTGAGGCCGAGGCGACGGAGGCTGGGGCTCCTAGGACCACCAAGGCCGAGGTGGCGGAGGCCAAAGCCCTTGGGACCATCGAGGCCAAGGTGGCGGAGGCCAGAGCCCCTAGGACCATCGAGGCTGAGGTGGCGGAGGCCAGAGCCCCCGAGACCACCAAGGCCGGGGTGGTGGAGACCAACATGAGCATGGCCAAGCCAGTGGCCCAGGAAGCAAAGATGGAGGCGGGGCAAGCTTCAACACTGCCCCCGGTCCTAGGCCCGCCGCCATCGTAGGAGAGCGCCTGGGAAGTGGAGGTCTATTCGATCTCCTCTGACGATACTTCCCAGGGGCAGGAGGTGGCGGATGTTGAGGTGGCCAGCACCATGGATCAACCAGCCCCGATCTCTAGCGAGGGAAGCTCAGCCCTCATGCGGGTACAACCCGAGCCCCATGGGTGGGATCACCCGCGTGTCTTGTGGCAGAGCCAGGACAACCCTGAGAGGGAGCCTCTGTTCGCCCTTGAGGACGTGGCCGAGGGGGGGCGCTGGAGCACTTTTGAGCAATACCACCAGCTGGCAGAGCGGTCGCTGCGGACAGTGCTGTCCATCATGGCTGACGATCTGCTCGGCGTTGCCCAGGTATGCACCTTCTTTTCTCGTGCGGCATGGTCTTTTTCCTGAATTTTTCTCGCAGTGCTTGATGTCCGTTTTGCCTATCCAGGAGCTCAAGGCCCGGTCCCTCGAGAAATCGTTGTTCCTTCGGCGGGAGAGGGATGTCTAGGACCAGCTCTGGCAACAAAAGGACCTGCTTGCCGATGCCAACGAGCTTCTGTTGGCACGGAGCACGGAGGTGGAGGACCTCCGCCTTCGCTGTGCCGATGCGAAGGCCGAGGCGGCCATGGTTCGGGAGCAAGCCACCCCTTTAGCAGCGTGGATCAAGGAGCTGGAGGAGGAACTGGCCCGATTGGCCAGCGAGCGGGACACCTTCAGGTCCCAGGCTGAAGAAGCAAAGGCCTCTACCAAGGCCATTGCTGGGTAGCTGGGGACAGAGCAGGGTGCGCACCTACTAACGAAAGGTGCCCTGGCGGAGGCCCTTAAGGTGGCCGAGGCCTCTCGGACCGAGGCTATGGTCTGAAAGGGAAAGATTGAGAGTGAGTCCTGTTCACCTTATTTTATTTGCTTTTCTTGCGTTCGACCCCTAACTCCCCGATGTGGTGCAAAGCTAGAGAGGGAGGCTTCCAAGGTGGCCGAGGCCTCTCGAGTCGAGGTCCAGCGCCTGAAGGAGAAAGCCGAGGCCTCTCGGGTCGAGGCCCAGCGCTGGGAAGAGAAAGCCAAGGGTGAGTCCCATAGGCCTCCGCCTCTATTTGTCTTGTTTTCTTTCGCGCTTAACCCCATCCTGCTTGTCTTGGTGCAGGGCTAGAGAAGGAGGCTTCCCGGGTAGCTGAGGCTTCCGTCGCGGTGCAGGCAGTGCTCGAGGCTGAGATCGGGGAGCACAACATGCTATAGAGCGCCACCTGTACCGCCTGTGAGGCCTTGGAGGTTGAGGGAGTTTAGTCGGGCAGCTCCCTTGGGAGCCGCTTGATCATGTTGAGTGGCCAAGTGCGCGAGCGACTCCAAGGGGCACTGCACATGGGAGTCAAGCATGCCCTGGCCGTTGTCGCTTCGCACTACGCCGGCATTGACCTCGAGGCCGTCAGCGATGGCTACGTCCTGGCCGAGGATGATGAGGAGGCCGATGAGGAGGTCACGAAGCTGATGGAGGTAACTGAGGGCCCCAACATGGCGCTGGCCAAGCTGTTCAAAGAGGAGGTGGTCCCTCCCACGCCGTCCGCCGATGCTAGAGACCCTGAGCCCTAACCTAGGCCAAAAGGGCCATGTAAAATAGATTACGATTATTATCATATCGTGACACTTGTGGCCGTCGAGGCTTTTTAAAGTACTCATGTGTATATGCTTTTTAATCATTTTTACTGTATTTCCAAGCCTCTGCCCTCTGTCTCGTCTCTAAACATATCTCTTGCAAAAAAACTTCCTCAGAGCCTAAGCTGCCCCTCAGGCAAAAGGTGGTGAGGGAGTGCCATAGCCACAAGGCATAGGCCATCTCATGACTCGGCTGGCCTTTTGGCCTTGAGACAGTCTTTCGATCCTTAGGTTTTTTATAATCAATTTGTCAAAGCACGCTAGAGAGTTTGGCATAGAAATTTTTTTGAAAAACAACTAAAAAATAGTGCGTGGGACTTAGGGGGGAGTCCCCCCTTCTAGCCCCCGAGGGAGGCTCGGTTCTACAGAGGCAGAGTTGTGTCTTTTTCGAGCCCCACACTGGGCGCCTCTGCAGAGGCAGAGCTGAGTCTCCCTTATGGTGTTATCATAACGCTAAGTCCCATGATGGGCCTGGGGGGTTTCTCGAAAAATTAGAACAACTAAAGAACGCTTCTGTATTGTATTTCGAGAAACAAAGTATACAATGCTTGGAAATTTAAGGGTAGAAACGATGTAGCTATTCTTTGTTCCAAGCGTTGGTGAGGATTTCGCCCTTCTCATTGGCCAGCTTGTAGGTCCTGGGCTTTAGTACTTGGGCGATGATGTACGGTCCTTCCCATGGCGGGGTCAGTTTGTGGCGGCCTTGTTGCTCTGCCTCAGTCTCAGCACTAGGTCGCCCACCTTTAGGTCTCGGCCTCAAATGCGCTAGGCTTGATAACGTTGTAGGGCTTGCTGATACTTGGCCGAATGTAGCAGCACAACGTCTCGGGCTTCCTCTAGTTGGTCGAGGGCGTCTTCGCGGGTGGTGCGGTTGCTTTGCTCGTTGTAGTCCTGTAGCCTCGAGGAACCATATTCCAAGTCAGTGGGGAGGATGGCCTCAGCTCCATAGACCAGGAGAACGGTGTGAACCCCATGGCTCGGCTTAGGGTGTTCCTTAGGCTCCAGATGACCGACGGGAGTTCAGCAAGCCATTTCTTGACAAATTTCTTCAACTGGTTGTGTATTCTCGGTGTGAGGCCCTGTAGGATCATGTCGTTGGCATGTTCTACTTGGCCGTTTGTCCTAGGGTGTCCTATGGCTGACCAGGCCACACGGATGTGGTGGTCGTCGTAGAACGTTAGGAACTTGTGGCCGGTGAATTGTGTCCTATTGTCAGTGATGATGGTGTTTGGAACCCCGAACCTGTGGATGATATCAGTGAAGAACAGCACTGCTTGCTCAGATCTAATTTGATTGATCAGACAAGCCTCGATCCACTTGGAGAACTTATCGATTGCTACCAGCAAATGGGTATAGCCCCCAGGGGCCTTCTGCAGAGGCCTAACCATGTCGAGCCCCCACGCGGTGAATGGCCATGTAATGGGGATGGTTTGGAGGGCTTGGGCTGTGAGATAAGTCTGTCACGCGTAGTACTGGCATCCCTCGCATGAGCGTACGAGCTTGGTGGCGTTAGCAACTGCCGTTGGCCAATAGAACCCTTGGCGGAAGGCGTTTCCGACGAGCGTCCGAGGCGCTGCATGGTGCCCATAGGCTCCCGTGTGCAAGTCCCAAAGTAGGGCTTGGCCTGCCTCGATGGTGATGCATCGCTGGAGAACGCCAGATGGACTTCGCCTATACAACTTGCCATTGCTGAGGATGTAAGTTTTGGCTTATCGCGCAAGATGTCGGGCTTTGGTCCTGTCTGTAGGAAGCTCTCCTCGAGCGAGGCAATCAAGGAACGGGACTCGCCAGCCTGTGTCCTGGTTGGCCTTGGGAGGCTCTGTGTTGACTTCCATGACCTCAGGCCCGGCCTAAGGGGTCTTGGTGACAGAGGGGGCCTCAGGCCCTACGGTGGGCTCGACCGGTGGGCCCTCTTCCATCGCCGACGCGTAGTCGATGGAAGGCTTGTGGAGGTCTCTGGCGAAGATGTTCGGGGGGACCGGGGCCCGTGCCGACGCCATTTTTGCCAGTTCATCCACGGCCTCATTGAATTTCCGCGCGATGTGGTTGATTTCGAGACCATCGAACTTGTCTTCTAGGCGACGTACCAGCTTGCAGTACACCTCCATTTTGGGGTCGTGACAGTTCGACTCCTTCATTACTTGATTGACGATGAGCTATGAGTCGCCATGGACGTCGAGGCACCGTACTCCAAGTTCGATGGCGATCTGCAAGCCGTTGACAAGGGCCTCGTACTCGGCTACGTTGTTGGAGGCGGCGAAGTGGAGTCGGATTATGTAGCGCATGTGTACTCTAAGGGGCGAGATAAAAAGCAGACCTGCGCCTACCCCGGTCTTCATCAAGGACCTGTCGAAGTACATGGTCCAGCACTCCGCCTGGACTTGAGCAGGTGGCAATTGGGTGTCGGTCCACTCAGCCATAAAATCGGCCAAGACCTGAGACTTGATTGCTTTCCGAGGCGCAAAGGCCAGGGCTTCCCCCATGAGTTCAATGGCCCACTTGGCTATCCTACCCGAGGCCTCCCGGTTATGGATTATCTCTCCTAGGGGGAAAGACGACACCATGGTCACCGGGTGGGACTCGAAGTAGTGACGTAGCTTGCGTCGAGCCAAGACTACGACGTAGATCAGCTTTTGGATGTGGGGTAGCATGTTTTGGTCTTGGAGAGCACTTCGCTAATGAAGTAAACAGGTTGTTGGATGGGTAGAGCGTGCCCTTCTTCCTGCCTCTCAACTACTACGGCCGCGCTGACCACTTGGGTTGTTGCGGCGACGTAGAGTAAGAGGGCCTTGCCCTTGGCCAGTGGTACCAGGATGGGAGGATTAGTGAGCAGTGCCTTGAGCTTGGTGAGGGATTCTTCAGCCTCGGGGGTCCAAGAAAAGCGTTCAGATTTCCTCAAGAGGCGGTACAGAGGCAAGCCTTTTTCGCCCAGGTGCGAGATGAAGCGGCTCAGGGCCGCAAGGCATCCCATAACCCTCTGCACTCCTTTGAGATCTCGGATTGGTCCCATGTTGGTTACGGCCGAGACCTTCTCTGGGTTGGCCTCAATGCCACGTTTCGAGACTATGAATCCCAAGAGCATGCCTCGGGGGACCCCGAAGACACACTTCTCGGGGTTGAGCTTGATGCCCTTCTCTCTGAGGCATTTGAAGGCTATCTCCAGGTTGTCGACGAGATTCCCAGCCTTTCTAGACTTGACCACGATGTCATCCATATAGGCCTCGATGGTTCACCTAATGTGCTCGCCAAAGACTTGGGTCATGCACTGCTGGTATGTGGCCCTTGTGTTTCTGAGGCCGAAAGGCATAGTCACATAGCAGTACATGCCGAATGGTGTGATAAAATAAGTCGCGAGTTGGTCGGACTCTTTCATCTTGATTTGATGGTAACCGGAATACGTATCAAGGAAAGATAGGGTTTCGCATCCCATAGTGGAGTCGATGATTTGGTCGATTCAAGGTAATAGGAAAGGGACTTTTGGACAGGCTTTATTCAAACCGGTGTAGTCCACACACATCCTCCACTTCCCATTTTTCTTCTTAACTAATACAGGATTAGCTAACCACTCTAGATGGGACACTTCCTTGATGAATCCGGTCGCCAAAAGCTTCTGCACCTCCTCGTCAATAGTCCTGTGCTTTTCCTTGTTGAACTGGCGCAGGCACTGCTTTACTAGTCTAGAGCTAGCCCGGATGTCCAAGGCTTGCTCGGTGACTTCCCTCGGTATGCCCGGCATGTCCAAGGGACTCCACGTGAATACATCGGCATTTGCACAAAGAAAGTCGATGAGCACGACTTCCTATTTGATGTCGAGGGTGGCGTTGATCCACAGCGCCCAGTCATCGGGGCCAGTGGGGTCGACCGGGACAAGCTTGATGGCCTCTGTGGGCTCGAAAGTCCCGGCATGACGCTTGGGCTCGGGCAGCTTGCTACCAAGTCGGTCGAGGTTGACGATGAGGGTCTCAGCCTCAACAAGAGCCTCGGTGTACTCGATGCATTCGACGTCACAGTATCGAGGAGCGACCACCTTCACCGAGAAGACCTCCTGACATTCCCTCTTTCGCTGGCGCGCTATGAGGCATGCTGAAGGCCCGCCAAAGATCATGAAGGCGTTGTGCACCTCGGGGAACCCGTCGTCCTTATTGTCGTCCCTGTTGCTAGCACCCTTCTTCTTGGCATCATCATAGGGGAGCCCAAGCTTGGCGTAGTAGCGTTGGAGCATGGTGCACTCTTCGAGGGTGTGCTTCACCGGGCCTTGGTGGTAAGGGCAGGGCTTCCTAAGCATATCGTCGAAGAGCCTAGGGCCTCTAGGGCCTCAAGGATTCTTGCGCTCTATGGCCGCGACTAGACCAGCCTCAAGGACCTCCTATTTCGCCTAGCGACCCTTTTTCTTTTTCTTGGGGAGGTGGGGAGCCAAGGCCTTAGGGGCCTCGTCCCTCCGCTTCCCCTTGGTGTCATTACCTAGGAAGATGGCCCCAACAGCCTCCTCGCCCAAGGCGAAGTTGGTGGCAATGTCGAGGAGCGTGGCAGCCGAGGTTGGCATGTTCCGGCCTAACTCTCGGACCAAGTCTCGGTAGGTGGTGCCAGAGAGGAAAGCCTAGATAATTTTCGAGTCACCGACGCTGGGCAACTCGGTGCATTGCTTGGAGAAACGTTGGATGAAGTCTCGGAGAGACTCGTCTAGCCCCTAGCAACAACTCTTAAGGTCCCAGGAGTTCCCAGGGCGCACGTATGTGCCCTAGAAACTCCCAATGAAGACCCTTACCAAGTCGCGCCAGTCATGGATTTGTAATGGAGGGAGGTGCTTGAGCTAGGCACATGCTGAGTCTGATAGGAACAATGGGAGGTTGCGGATGATGAGCAGGTCATCGTCCGTGTTGCCTAGCTGATAGGCTAGGCGGTAATCGGCCAGCCACAGCTCAGGGTTGGTCTTGTCGTTGTATTTCATGAGGTTGGCCAGTTGGCAAAACCAGGCCAGGACATGAGCACCGCGGATGGCCTTGCTAAAGACTTGAGGACCAGGTGGCCTAGGAGAAGGACTGTGGTCCTCCCCACTATCGTAGCGACCGCCTCGATGTGGGTGGTAGCCTCAGGTAGGCCCCTCGTTGTCGTGGCGCCGTCGCTTGCTAACCACATCGTGGTCGCCTTGTGCCTCGCGTCGGCCGTCGAGGCGGTCATGCACCGAGGGGGCCCTGTTGGCTGTTAGTGCGCGAGCAGGCTCGGTACGAATCGAGGCCTCTCTATCATGCTAAAGCGATGCCATGGGTAGTTCCGAGGCACCCCCGCGCCGTCGAGAGGCGGAGCTCTTGGCCTGCTGCACTACGGTAGTCTCGAGGAGGTCCCAGAGCTCGCCGTGGACCTGTCACTTGGTCGTGGTAGAGGGCTCAGGCATCGTTCGAAGAAGCATCACCACTGCCACGATGTTCTGGCTAGCATGATTGAAGATAGGGGGTTGCCCACCCCCTTCGTTGTTGTTGATGCGGTGGTGTACGTCACGAGCCCTCCGTCAGTCTGCTTCGCCATCACCGCGACCCCGTGGCTCTTGCTCGAGGGTGTCACGAAGCTGCTGTAGTAGGAGTCGGTCTTGCTCGACCTTGGCCTGAAGCTCATTGAGCTGCTCCAAGTCAAGGCGCCGATGTTCCTCAGGGGCAAGGTTCTTGTTCCATGCTGCCCAGGGCTCGATGCGTGGAGGTGCGGCGGCGCCTGCCCCCTTAGGGGGTGGGGAGCGAGAACCTACCCCTTCGTCCTCATCGCCCGTGCTTGGCATCCCGGGCTCGACGTGGAAGCACTCACGAGTGGGGTCGTAAGTGCCTTCGTCATCGGAGTCGGAGTAGCCAAAGTAGTAGTCGCTTATGGCCAGGAAGCGGCGCATGGCTTCAGGGTCGTGTAGCCCAAAGAAGTTCGCTTCGGCCCACGCCTCGTCCTCCTCTGAGGAGTCAGCGTGGGTGTGGATCGAGGTAGTGGCGTCGAGATCGAGGGCAAAGCATTGGCGGTGTCCTGAGGGCTCCGCATGAGTGGAAGCATAAGCGGCGGCTGCATTACGCAACCTGAAAGGGTACGGGGATGGTGCCATCACCGGGTCTTGCTCCGCCAGAGGTGACATCTCAGGAGGTGGTGGGATAGAGCTTGATGACAGGGCGTCGTTGCATGCCACCGGTGCCTTTCCCTTGCCCAGGCTTAAGCTAGACAGGTCCCCAACTAGGGACTCCGTACCATCAGCCGGGCATGGGATACCGGCGGAACACAGTGCGTCGCCCTGAGCTCGCGTGGTGTTGGGGTGGCCCCGCTCGCGTCGTGCTTGGCGAGCGCAACGAGAGCGGCCGCCCAAGCGTCGTCTATGCCTGGGCTACTGGTGCGTGATGTCATCATCGGTCGGTGGGGCTCGGGGTGTGAGGAGTACCATGTCGTACTCAGATCCTAGAGACATGAACTCTAGGCTCTCGAACCAGATCACCGTGCCGAGACATAGTGGTCGTACGGGGTCTGCCATCCGGAACTTGTTGGGAAGACGAAGCTAACACGCAGTAGAACCCCTACCTGGCACTCCAACTGTTAGTGTTTTGGACCGGCGAGCCCTCAACCAACTAGTGAATTTGTACTGCGTGTTCCTAATCCTAGATGGTGATGCAAAGAGACACAAGGTTTATACTGGTTCAGGCATTAGGTGCCCTACGTCCAGTCTGAGGGATTGATCTTGTATTTCTTGCACTGAGGTGCTCGTAGTAAGGGGTTACAAGCTGGGCGAGAGAGGGAGCTAGCCCCAGGTCTCTGCGTGGAATGGCGTGGATTGCTTGAGATGTTGATCTCAAGTAGCGGGGGAGCGTGCGGATTACAGAGTGTTGCGCGTTGCTTGCACGTGGTGTCTGAGCGTCTATCTGTCTATGTTCTCTGTTCGGCCGTGCTCGTGAGTTCGTCGTCCCTAGAAACGGCCTCGGTCTCTCCCTTTTATAGTTGAAGGGGGACAGGGGTGATACATGTGTTTGCTACACAACGTCCTGTAAGCAGAGGCGGCATGTCCGAGCCCTGTAGCTTGTGACTGTGGCGGCATGGTCGACGGAGCGGTCTTGTACTTGATGTACTGGAGCGACGCGCCGGTCACGCTCGATCCTATGCGACGTGGGAGCTCCAGTGATAGCTTGATGTATGGCATGGCGGACGACGTGCCGGTCGTTGTGTGCTGATAGTGTAAAAAGCCGAGGCTCAGTTGGTGCCGAGGCCAAGCCATCGTGGGGGGCTCGGCGGGCGCGAATCCCGAGGCTATCGAGACCCTGAAGTGGACTGCCGAGGCTCGAAGGGAGCAGTTGGTTCTACACACTGATTCCGAGGCTACAGTGACCCGGACTTGACTCCCCATGCCGCGTTGTTCCTGGAGCAGGGGTTAGATAGCACAGCGCAGTACGGGCGTCAATCGTGGGCACAGTGCCGAGCACAGCGACCGGTAACCCCTGCCCTGTCCTGTCCTGGACGGCATGGTGTTGATGCGACTCCCATCTTGTTGGTCACTCCGCCGTGTTGAGCCGTCGCCCGGCTGACACCGCGGGAGTGGTTGGTCGCGTTAGTTGAACGTGACGTTCTGTTAGGGAAGTCAGTCGAGGCGGAGGTGGTGGGGTTGTTCGTTGAGCCGGCCTCGAGCGAGGCGGAGAATCGGTTACTCGTTCGAGGCCTTACGTGCGAGGCCTCGAGCGAGGCAGAGAATCGGTAGCCTGTCCGAGGCCTTTCGTGCGAGGCCTCGAGCGAGGCGGAGAGTCGGTAGCCTCGGACAAGGCCGGGGGTTAGCCAATAGTTGTTTCTTGGCTTTAATTTTAACAGGGTCTAAGCGATTTTTTCGGTTTTCGCTTAGGGGACCCCTTTTTATGGTACCCGACAATATTATATCTATGTATATTATAAATATTAAAACACCATCTTTTTTACTTCTTTTTTTGACATCTTTTATATTTTGACGTTTTAACTTTGCATTTTTCCACGTATTATTAGGTTAAAACCCCAATGTTTATTATAGCTTTTATTTAAAATTCCTTTAATATTTTATTAAAATGAATTCTAGATCCTAGACTCCATTTTTAGCTACTACAATAACAGAAACCATCGTTTTAGCCTCCACTACGAGTCTTCAACGCTCAAGATGTTAATTTCTTTTATCAAAAAATTGTTTAATAATAAGGAAAAAGTGTTTTGAATTACATTAATAGTACAGGTATGTTATAGTGTTTCATACAAATGATAAACCCCCCCTAAAACAATAACGTACAAAGATATTACTATATATCTTTAATTAAAATAAATTGTTAGTGTTTTTGGTATGGGATTTATTAATAGATCATTTTTTATGATCTCTTAATAGACCATTTTTCATGATGAATGAATTATAGAAATACATATTTATCACTAATGTATGTATGTGTATTTGATATATACGGCGACTGTATCGTGAGCATATAAGAAGAGAGTGAATTGGATATCTAAGTGCATCTCCAACGGTTTTTAAAAAATCAATTGTTAAATCAATGAGTTTTAAAGTGGCTAAAAAAGTTGGGAGCGAACAATTTCTAAAATCTCGATCCTAAAATATACTCCATCCGTTCCAAATTATAAGCCATTCCAAGAATCTTGGAGAGTCAAAACATCTCAGGTTTGCCCAAATTTATATATAATGAGCATGTTCGCTGGTTGGTTTCTGGGCTGATAAGCCCGACCGGTGCTGGTTTGTTGTGAGAGGAAAACACTGTTGGCTAGCTAATAAGTCCTGGCTGAAACCAATAAGCGAATAGGCCGATTAAGATAATAACATTTATGGTATCAACTAAGTATCATTAGATGCTTTATCAATTATATTTTCATAGTATATCTATTTGATGTCATAAATCTTTATAATTCTTTCTATAATTTTGGACAAATTTAAGATGCTTTGACTCTCCAAGATTCAAATAATTTATAATTTAGAATAGAGGGAGTAGAAGACATTTTTGCATCACGCCTGAACTATTTTCAAATCACACCAACTACACTTAGATGTTCTTTCTCTCCACGTCCTGCCACCTTCATATTGACTGACAGATATGCGCGCGTATATTTTCTATGTTTGGTCGATTTTCCAAGTGCGGAAGATTGAGGGTTGTTGGAGAGCTTTTTTCGATCTTGCCAAAAGTTCAAAATTAGGGGTAGGTTTTGGAAACTCTTTGAGTCAGTTAAAACTTGGGTCCAACATGGTATTTCCGTGCGGTGGGTTGATCTTTCTGAGTGCGGAAAGATTGAGAGTTGTGATAGGGAGATGTTAGAGTGCGTTTTTTTAGTCTCGCAAAAAAAAATTAAGAGTGGATTTTGAAAACTCTTGGGTCTATTTAAACCTGGGTCCAACACGGTCTCCCTGGCTTGTGGCGGCCTGGCCGACGTAGCTGCGGGTCCCACATGACAGTTTTGTGCTCTAAATCTTCCCTCCCCTGTTGAAAAGCCAAACAAAATCGCTGGGTTTAGCCGCGGTGCCTCTGTTTCTCTCTTCTCGCTTATTAGGGTTTCTGGATCTACTACGCGTCGCCGCCGACCAACCTCCGCCGCGCGACGCCATGGACTTCGACGAGTACGAGTATCTGGAGAAGACGGTGGAAGCGTCCGGAGCGCCGGCCAACGGTTCGTCGAGCCCCGGGTCGGGGGATAAGGACAAGGAGCGCAGCTCACGCCGCCGCTCATCGAGCGGTGACGAAGAGCGTGACGACGTAGAGCGCAGATCGAAGCGTTCTCGCTCCGAGGAAGGCCGCGACCGCGACCGCGACCGGCACCGCAGCAGTCGGGAGCGGCGGGACCATGACCGTGACGGCAAGGAGAAAGAGCGGGACAGGGAGAAGGATAAGGACAGGAGGAGCTGCGACCGCGAACGGGAGAAGGAGAAGGAGAGGGAGAGGGAGAAGGATAGGCAGCGGAGGAGCCGGAGCCGGTCGGAGCGACGCCGTGACGACGAAGAGCGTGATCGCTACCGTGAACGCGATGTCAGGTGCATGAACCAACTCAACTCGAGTTTATTGAAACAAACTGCTATACGAGCTATATTACCTGGATATTTTTTTAGGACTGACCTTTAAAATTATGCTAGAATAAGGCATTGCAAGCAACTACTCACAAATCTGTTTTTGTTTCACACTTGTTCCATACTTATAAGACCATTGTTAGTTTTAAACTATATTGATAAAATCAGATTACCACCAGGGCTTCCTACTTGTACCTAATATTTCTTGTGTCATATGTTATTGATGTAAGTTATGTGACATTCAATAGAATCGAACATCAGTATGCTAGTCTGCTAGAGTGATCTTATTCTTAAGACGTTTTTTTTCACATCTTGCAGATAAAATATTTGAAACATATTGTTGCAATATGTGTGAAACATGTGCAATATCTAGATAAAACACTTGCAACATGCGTGTGAAACATATGCAACATCAAGATAAAACACTTGCAACATGTGTGTGAAACATACGCAATATCCAGATAAAACACTTGTTGCAACATATGTCTGAAAACAGATAAAACATTTTGAACAAATGCTTGCAACATACCTTTGAAAACACTTGCAAAATATGCAACATGTGCAACATCCTAATCTACTTTTACAACATCCATATATAAGAATTGCAACATACCTCTGAAACATCTGAAACACTTCGAACATATATTTGCAACATAGGAGAGGGAAAGGTCGGGGCCGGTCGATTCCGGTCATCGGGGTGGGATCTGATGGCGAGCGGCGGCGAGCGAGCACCACCACCAGCAGCAGCACCACCACCACCACCGACCTTGGCTACGGGAGGGAGCGGGCGGCGCGACGCACGGCTGAAGCGAGAAGCGAGGTGCGGGTGGGGCGCGCGACGGGCGAGAGAGAAGAATGAGGAGCGAGCGGCGCAGGTGGGGTGTGCGATGGGTGAGAGCGAGGAGCGAGCGAGTGAGCGGCATAGGGTGGAGGCGCGGTGGGAGAAGGCTGCAACAACGAGCGGAGCGAGGTGCGGCGTCCAGATAGGATGGACGCCCGCAGATAAGCATTACCGTATCTGTATAACGATATCAGCAATAATTTGTCGCTATCTCAGGTAGGTATTTTTAATATGCTTAGAGACAAAAATGGTTATGATACTATGCACTATGAAAATACACTATGCTGTAATAATTCACGAGACAATACATGAACTTCACTCGAAAAAACAATATGGGATAATTTTCAAGATAGACTTTGAAAAGACATATGATAAAGTAAAATGGGGTTTTCTACAACAAAATTTAAGGATTAAAGGTTTCTCACAAAAATGGTGCTCTTGGATGAAGCAGTTCACAAAGGAGGAAATGTAAATATTAAGGTAAACGATTAACTTGGTTCATACTTCCAAACGAAAAAGGTTTAAGGCAAGGTGACCCAATGTCTCCAATACTATTTAATATAGTGGTAGATATGTTGGCTATACTGATTGCTAGAGCAAAGGAAGCAGGTCAGGTAGAAGGGGTCTTACCTCACCTTGTCCAAGATGGCTTGTCCATCCTCCAATATACGGACGACATAGTAATATTTATGAGCCATGATGTTGAAAGAGCGAGAAACATGAAGTTAATTTTAAGTACTTTTGAGCAACTCTCAGGGCTTAAAATTAACTTTCACAAGAGTGAGATCTTTTGCTTTGGTAAGGCAAAGGATCATAAGGTGTTTTACTCGTAGCTGTTTGGATGTGGGGTGCGTAAGTTTCCTTTCTGTTACCTTGGTTTACCTATACACACTAGGAAGTTGAGTAATAAAGATTGGCAGACAATCGAAAACAGAATTGAGAAGAAGCTTAGTGGTTGGAAAGGCAAGTTGCTTTCGGTAGGAGGTCGTTTGGTTTTAATAAACTCCGTGCTCTCTAGTTTACCGATGTTTATGATGTCATTTTTTGAACTCCCAAAAGGAGTTTTGGAAAAGATTGACTATTTAAGATCAAGATTCTACTGACAAAATGACCAACACAAGCGCAAATATAGGTTGGCTAAATGGGAAATTTTGTGCCAACCAAAAATTCAAGGTGGCTTAGGTATTCAAAATTTGGACTTACAAAACAGATGTCTGTTAAGTAAATGGCTTTTCAAATTGCTAAATGAGGATGGCATGTGGCAAGAATTATTGAGGAATAAATACATAAAAGATAAGACTCTAGGGAGTTGTACTAAAAAGCCAAATGACTATCATTTCTGGAAAGGCTTGATGAATGTTAAAGATACTTTCATGGGTTTGGGTTTATTCAGAGTGAAAGACGGATCACAAACTCGTTTTTGGATTGATGCTTGGTTGGGTGACCAGCCACTAAAAGATAGATTTCCTGCGTTGTTCAATATTGTGAGAAGAAAACAAGATTCGGTGGCAAGAGTACTTGCTTCAGTCCCACTTAACATTTCCTTTCGCCGCAATTTAGTGAGTAGGAATCTAAGGGACTGGCTTAGAATTGTTGCTTCTATACAAGATGTGAACTTACTGGGGGGGGGGGGGGAAGAGACACATTTGTTTGGGCTTTACATTCATCAGGTACCTTCTCGGTTAAATCTATGTATGCCAAGTTAATTAACAATGGTGTCAGAGTGTCACAAGATTTATGGCAGATCAAGATTCCTACAAGAATAAAGATATTCTTGTGGTACCTAAAAAGAGGTGTAATCCTAACCAAAGATAACCTTGCAAGACGTAACTGGAATGGTTGCTTTTGTCACTCTACAGAGACTATTCATCACCTTTTTTTCGAATGTGCTTATGCCAAATTTCTGTGGCGCGTTGTACACTTATTATTTGGAATAGCACCTCCTCTCAACATAGACGATTTATTTGTTACTTGGTCTAAGATGTGTGGTGTTATTTATAACTCATTGTTATTAACGGCAGCAGCGGCTTTATGTTGGACAATTTGGTTAACAAGAAATGAAGTGGTTTTTGACAAATGCAGACCAAAAACTTTTTTGCAGGTGCTCTTCAGGGGAACCCATTGGCTACGGCAGTGGGCAAGACTGCAGCGGCATGATGATCTACGGGACCAGCTGACCCTTGTTGGGCAGCATTTGAAAACTTTAGCCCCGCATTTCTTTAGTTCCAGTGGATGGTTATCTACTAGATTTTGTGGTCTTTCTTAGTCAGGACTTTTCTTCATGTTTTGTTTCCTAAAGTCTAGATGTGAGCTTCTCAACCTTGAAAGTGGTGTGCTGTGAACTTTATAATAATAGGTCTGATTCTACCTCGGTAGATGAAGCCGGATATAAACTATCCTTTATCTAAAAAAAATGAAAATACACTACTCTATATGGCCTCGGTAACTAATAGGACGTGGCTACATCATGTGCAAGATCTATCTGGGAGTAAAAAGTCATCAAAGTCCACCATTCGGTACGACAGCAGCTAGACAGTACTATATTGGAAAGGACATAGCTATTACACTCAGTGTGATTGAGACCAATGCGTATTTGATGGAAGGAGTATTTGATAAACTTTCAAATGGATATGGTTCCACCTCAATATCACGATAGAAAGAGCTCTAAATCATAATTACATGTTGTTTCTACTCGACACCGCATCACCTTATATCATGTCTTGAACTTTGTAATAACTTTTAGAACTTTAACCCAAGTTGGAACACGCTCCAACCAAGTGAGAACACTCCAAGAAAAGGCCCCGCTCCCATTCGCCACCTCTTATAATGCTACTATGGGCATCCAAGCCAAGTTGGAGACCTAATCATATCAAGTTTGAATCCATCTTGGACTTTAAGAGTAGCCCACAATAAAATCATCGTCCAGGCTGCATACGAAATCTGTTTTCGGCTTTCTACGTATACATAGAAAGGCTAGGAGATAAGTTTTTCAATATTGATACCAGTCCCACATCCAAATTCCTTATGAGCCCACGGGAATCGTTGAATCAAATGAACATACAAGATTTGTTAGGGTGCTACGTCGCTGTCTTTTAGACCATGCATCATGTCGAACGTCGGAGTTAGGGACACGTCCGGGGTACTTGGCCATCCCTAATATTATATATTTATCGCCAGTGCTTAAGTTAGGGTTTGGATTTTTAGTAGATTATAATCTGTCATCCAGCCGGTTCATGTTCAGTGGTTTGTCGTACCTGAACTTGTAATCAATCTATATTAGCAGTATCTCAGGTTGTGCTCTTTTTTATTCTTGCTTATGTTGTTCAATTTATAATCAGAGATTAGTCTTTGTGATGAGATCAACCATGTAGTGCATGGTTTATAACCAAAGAAGATATGATTACAGAGTTCGGATCATTGTGGTCGAAAACTACGAACCGTGGGTCAAGCTTTCACCGAATCAGAAGTTACCTCGATCTGACGGAATATCGTGTTCCCATAAGAGTTTTAGAACAATGGTAGTGTTACAACAATCTGCCATGCCGAAGCCATATCACGCCCCGAAGAGTGTGACTGTAGTTGCAACAGAGGCAATGATATATTGCAGTACAATTTTCTACTAGCGCATAACGGTAGGCATACTCCTGCAACAAGCACAACATCTACACACACGAAACAGTAGTGGGGCTAATTTGCGAGCGTGCCGCAGTCGTAGTCCGCCATTTTCAGTAGCCTTCGTGCGAGCACTCCCGACAGGAACCTGTCCCGCAGGAAGCTGACGACGGCGCTGTCACTCTCCAGGATGAAGCCCACGGTGTAGGCGGTCGCGACGAGCTCGACGCTCCTCCACCGCCTGATCCAGGCGTACTCACGCAAGGCCGCCTCGACCCGCTCCTCATCCTTGCCCTTGGCAGCAGGCAGCAGCAGGGCGTCCCCGAGGCATCGGGCAAGAACGACGCCGTCCTCCAGCGCCGAGCAGCCGCCCTGGCCGAGGTCCGGCGTCATCGGGTGCAGCGCGTCGCCGGCCACGCACACGTTGCCCCTGGCGATGCTCGCGGTGGCCAGCGAGAGCGGCGACCGGAACCGCAGCGGCGCGGCGAGGACGTCGCTCATCTCGCTCCTGTCGATCACCGCCAGCGCCTCCGCGGGCACCTTGGAGCCCCGGAGCTTGGACAGCACGAGCTGCTTCATCTTCGCCGCGCTTTCGTCGACGCCCTTGTCTGAACGAACAACATGAGATACAAATTATTAGCTGCTACTCCTAGCCATGCATATACAATTTTGATGTGGGCAACGGGCATCGTCGTCGCGGCGTCGCCATGGATGAGGATGACAAGCTAGCTCACCGTTCTCGGAAGGAGTCCAGGTGAAGAACCAGTAGATTTCGTTCTCGTTGCAGGGCAGCATGCCGGAGCGGAAGCCGTTGCCGTTGAACTGCAGGAACTTGGGCTCGAAGCCGTGGCCGTCCGGGTAATGCGCAAAGCCTCTCGCCGCCGAGCGCCCCGAGTAGGACGGCGTGGCGAGGCCGAGCCATTTGGCCACCACCGAGTTGATCCCGTCGCACCCGACGAGCACCTGCAGATAGATGCAGAGGAACGCCTTGAGGCGCTGCAAGCAGCTCGCAGGTGCTTAGGGGAAATTAAAGAAACTGTACCTTTGCTCTGATGACTGAACTGTCAGCTAGCTGCAGCACCTTGACGCCGCCGTCCTCCTCGATGGACACGATCCTGGAGGAGTAGCGGATCTCGGTAGCTCCTCCTCCAAGGCCTGCAGCAGCAAGTCCCGCCTAACGCAACGGATTTCGTTGGGCCCTCTGCGTCAGACAGACAGACAGAGACGACGTTCATTCATTTCAGCGCAATCGAGGCAGATACGTGCGTGCGTGATCGATAGATTCAGGGGCCAGAGGTTAATTTTTTCATCTCACCGTTTCCCCTGCTGCGTGAGGTCCACCTCCTGTGCGATTTCTCCGGTAGAAGAAACCATGACACGTAGCCTGAAAACATATGGACAGGTTCAGCAGGGAAACTGACTGCAAACTGCAACGCGAGCCCGGTGGACATTGAAATTGGAGACGTACGTCTGTGCCTGCAGGTGCTGCCTCCGGATCTTGTCGCCCACGCCGAGGGCGTCCAGCGCCCGGAAGGCGTTCTTCCACGTGGCGAAGGCGAACCCCGACGCCCGCGGAAAAAAATAGCATGGGCGATGGGTGCAGCGCGCAGCGCGTGCGCTCCCTAGCCGGATCGACGACACGTACACGGCCCTGTCATCGAACGGTAGCTGGAAACGGCGAAAAAACTGAAGCTAAATAGGCACACGGCTCGGCTCCGATACACATCGGTTCAGCTGGAATACAAGACACATCACAGAGGTGGCTGGTCTTGGTGAACAGCTGCGGGGGAGGGCAGAGGCTCGCCGGCGTGCGGTGGGGAGGTGTCTGCGGCCACGGATTCAAGCCGAAGAGTCAGGCTGCGGGTGCGGTGCGCCCTTGCGAGGACAACGGAGTAGGCGGTGGGCAAAGGGTGGGCGGACAGGGGAGATTGAGACCTTGGGCCGAAATCGGCCATGGCGGCGGCGGCGGCGATTTGGGGCGCTGCAGCGAGGGAGGAGGCACCGAGAGGGGACTGGCGGCGGCGGCGTGCTTCTACGGATCCAAGGGCGCGTTTTATGAAGGGAGAGAGGGCGATTGGAGCCGGGTCGCCAAGCTCAGTGGCAGGCCGGCCATGGCGGCCGCTATCGTGACTGGGCTCGCGGGGAACGGGTCACTGCCGCTTCCATGGATGAACCAGCAGCCTCAATGGCCAAGTCGTAGGAGGAGGGCGAGGGCGCTCTGGGAAGAGCAACATGGCGAGGGCGCTCCGTGCAGACGCGGATGGCGAGGTCGTAGGGCAACGCAGGACGGTACGGGGCACGGCGGCATCCGAGGAGGATTGGGATGGGAACGAACTAGCTGAGCCGATGTGGAGCCGAGCCGTCGTCTGCCGATTTGGAGCCCGTCAGGCCGTCTTTCACGGCTGCCGTTCCATGAAAAGACCGTGCACGTGTCGTCGATCCGGCTGGGGGGCGCACGCGCCGCGCGCTGCACCCATCGCCCATGCAATTTTTTTCCGACGCCCGCAGCGACGGCGACGACTCCAGCACCAGGCTGCTCACCCCTTTCCTACACGACGATGTGGGAAAAATAATCCCAGATCGAGGTCAATTTTAAGTTTGCGGCAGAGCAAGGCTACGTGTGTGCGAGAGAGATCGCCACCGGCGTCACTGCTGATGCTGTGTCGACGGGCTGGCTGCGTGGTGTACGCCAGCGCAGGGCTGCTAATAATCTTCGTGTTCCTGATGCACAAGTGAAACTGGATGCGCTTTCTTCTCTGGGCAGCATCCCAATTTCCAAGTGAGAAAGATGTCGAGGCAGACTCCATAGCGGACAACCATTTCGGTCTGGTGTCCTTTTCCGTTTTCGTTTTGGGGTCGATGAGAAAACGACCTGCCCGGCCGCTGGCAGGTGGGCCACAACGAAGAGGCTGGACCACTGGACGGACGTCGGATTGTGAAGTTAAACGAGTCGATGGCCATGTAGTCGAAGTATTAATCACTGTTTTCTACAATACTGGCTAGAACATTATTTTTCGTCTGATTGGAGCTTTTTTTTTGTCTGTTGTGTACAATCTATACACTGGCTCAAATAGTCAAATTCTACGTCAGCCTGTTCGTTTGGCCATGGCTTGTCGTAAACGATCATAAATTTCCAGTCGGAACAGTATTTTTCTCTCACACAAACCAGCCAGCAGTACTTCTTCACGAACCAGCAACGATACGAACCAACCAACCGAACAGGCTGATGGAGGATGACAAAGATCGGAACACGGGTGTCGTCAGCACTATTTTGACGCCTACGCTTAAGTAACGAATCAAATGTTGTCGTAGTGAACGTAGGCTTACGGTTACGGGCTTGGCTTTGAGAATCATATAATCATGCCGTGTGCTCCAATTTATTTTAAAATTAATTTATTTAATAATCATATCATGTATTCAAATTCATTTGAAATACGATCTTATACTAATTTATTTTGAAATTGTATTTTATACTATGACCTTGTTTGGATTCCTTGTCTAAAAATTGCACTAAATTTTAGACCACTTTAGCTCTCAAGACTCGCAACATGAGGTCTAGAGTGTTATACAAAGTTTAGCTAAATTTACAAAAACTTTAGACCACACAAGTGAGCTAAAATGGTCCACTCCCTCCGTCTTAAATACTTGATCTTATAGCAGTCAAATATTGTCCCAAAAAGTTGTCATTCTCACTTCCCAATACACATTTCTTTTCTCCCTGTACTCTTTTTTTTTCTAATACATCTCTATCTCCATTTCTCTCAATCTCTCTCCTTGATTTCTATGCATGGTACGTTTTTACTATTTTCTTAATTCCCATGGCCTAAACCTAAAATGTCAAATATTTTGGGACAATAAATGAAGTACAATTTTAGTCTTTAACTTTAGCCGATTGAACTTTAGATCATAAGATCCAAACTTGGTCTATGTGTGGACGATGCATTGCTCTAATTTGTATGACCATGTGAATTCAAATTTATCTTGGGATCGCGGCTAAACACCACGCACACGGATTTGATTTCCAAACTGGTCACATTGTTAAAGCGTCGGCATGTAAGAGCATCTCCAATAGTTTTCAAAAACCACTCCCAATTTTGATCTTTAGGCAAGATAAAAAAAAGTTCTCCAACAACTCCCTATCTCAACTCCCAATCTTTCCGCGCTTCGGAAAATCGACTGATCGCGCCAATATATCCATACACCTATCACCCACGTATTCATCGGCCAATCTAATGACGAAAGGGCATGGAAAAGAATAAAAAATAGGAAATGGTTCCCAAAGTAAATGTACATGAGAGAAAGAATATATAAAAGTGATTAAGATAATTTAGAAATAGTATATGATTCCTAACGTAAAATATCTTCTATATTTTGTTAGGCTCGAGATTTTGTAAACTTAAATACGCTCCCAACTTTTTTTAGCCACTTGGAAAACTCATCAATCTACCATATATATTATTAGGAACTATTGGAGATGCTCTAATCTAAGCCTAGGCAAAATACCCGATACCCATTACCCGTACCCGAATTACCCGAACCCGAGGTACCTGATCCCAAATTCGGATAGCGATTTTGATTACCCGAAATTAGTTTGGGTAATTCGGGTAATATCCCCTGGTACCCAAACTACCCGAACTACCCAAAGATTTGTTTTGTCTTTGTATTCATCATGTGTTGTTAGCTGAACCATTTAACTTATCACTTTATTAGAATATAATTCTCTCTATTTGAATGAGTGACTGTAATATATTATTCTCTACAAATTGCTATTGAAATTCTATACAAATTGCTGCTGAAATTATGTATAGATCGCTACTAAAATTTAGTGTAGTTTGTTGTTTTCTGTAAATTTGGGTATATCGGGTAATACCCGAACCCGAACCCGAATTATCGGGTACCCGAATTTGCGGGTAGTGTTTTTTCGGGGGTAATATCGGGTAGCAATTTTTATTACCCGAATTTTGAATTACCCGAATTACCCGACCCGAAAAAATCGGGTAACCCGAACGCCCAGGCTTACTCTAATCGATGAGCACTACCGGTTTGCATCATGTTCGATTGGTCGTATTTGGCTTATAAGCCATGGCTTATCAGCCAACGCATAGTATTTTTTTTCACACCAAACCAATAAACAGTATTTTTAGACATAGATTAAAAGTCAAACCAGCCTAAAGGAACAGATGGTTGGTGGATGGAAGCATGTTAGTTACCGGTGCAGCCCGAGAGCCGTCGCGAGGCTGGCGGCCACGACGACCATGTCCTTGATGGCCTCCCATTGATGCATTTGCTTTGGACGAATGCACGATTTCAACTAGATGAATTCATGATTTCGATACCAAGACTGAGGGATGTTTGGTTCCCTGCTACAACCTGCCACATATAACATGCAGCACGCCATGCAATGTAAGTATGATGTTTGGTGCATACAAAAGCTGGGACAGCCACAATACTTTTCAACACAAAACTCCGCCACAGCCGTGGCGTCAATTTCTGCCGCGGCAGCTTAAGCGCCTGGTTGTGGCAGCAACGTGCTCTGAGTGGACCAGGAGGCGAGGACACACTAGCTATGAAGTCGATCTGAACCCGAAGATGAGAGCTTCTGATATGATGGCCGGGTACCTGCACAGAGGCGTGCAAGTGTTCTGCCCTTAACTTGGCGTCACTGGTGACGAGCTAGCGGATGAGGTGATGGGGCCTGATGGCGGCGTGACGTCGGTGCACATGTAAAATAGGATACGCTTTCTAGAATTGAGTATTGACATTTATATTTTTCGGTAAAGAGGGATTTTTATTTAACTAGGACCAGAGTTACAGTCATGGATTAAAAGGTCAAGCACGCACGCAAGCGCATGCCTCAGCCATACCGTAGTATGAACAGTTCGCCTAGCTAAATGAGCAAGCTCATGAGCTATTTTGTTACACTTCCTTTTAACCATTCTAATTTTACAGTCAGGCATGAATTCTTTCGCTTCTAGGACATTGAGAGCTTAAGTTTAGCCATCTGCTCTCTATGTTCTAAATGGTAAGTAGGTTTTGCTTATTTAGATAAATATTTTATTATACACTTAACTATATTGTGTCTAGATAAATAATAAAAATAATGAATCTAGAAAAAATAAAACGGCCTAAATTTAAAACGAAGAGAATATTATATCTATGTATATTATAAATATTAAAAAACCATCTTTTTTACTTCTTTTTTTTTTGACATCTTTTATATTTTGATGTTTTAACTTTGCATTTCCACGTATTATTAGGTTAAAACCCCAATGTTTATTATAGCTTTTATTTAAAATTCCTTTAATATTTTATTAAAATGAATTCTAGATCCTAGACTCCATCTTTAGCTACTACAATAACAGAAACCATCGTTTTAGCCTCCACTATGAGTCTTCAACGCTCAAGATGTTAATTTCTTTTATAAAAAATGTTTAATAATAAGGAAAAAAGTGTTTTGAATTACATTAATAGTACTGGTATGTTATAGTGTTTCATACAAATGATAAACCTCCCTAAAACAATAACTTACAAAGATATTACTATATATCTTTAATTAAAATAAATTGTTAGTGTTTTTGGTATGGGATTTATTAATAGATCATTTTTTATGATCTCTTAATAGACCATTTTTCATGATGAATGAATTATAGAAATACATATTTATCACTAATGTATGTATGTGTATTTGATATATACGGCGACTGTATCATGAGCATCTAAGAAGAGAGTGAATTGGATATCTAAGAGCATCTCCAACGGTTCTTAAAAAATCAATTGTTAAATCAATGAGTTTTCAAGTGGCTAAAAAAGTTGGGAGCGAACAATTTCCAAAATCTCGATCCTAAAATATATTTCAAATTATAAGCCATTCCAAAAATCTTGGAGAGTTAAAGCATTTTAAGTTTGCCCAAATTTATATATAATAAGATAATAACATTTATGGTACCAACTAAGTATCATTAGATGCTTCATCAATTATATTTTCATAGTATATCTATTTGATGTCATAAATCTTTATAATTCTTTCTATAATTTTGGACAAACTTGAGATGCTTTAACTCTCAAAGATTCAAATAACTTGTAATTTGGAACGGAGGGAGTAGAAGACAATTTTACTTCAGGCCTGAACTATTTTCAAATCACACCAACCACACTTAGATGTTCTTTCTCTCCACGTCCTGCCACCCTTCATATTGGCCGACAGATATGCGCGCGTATATTTTCCCATGTTTGGGTCGATTTTCCAAGTGCGGAAGATTGGGGGTTGTTGGAGAGCTTTTTTTTGGTCTTGCAAAAAGTTCAAAATTAGGGGTGGGTTTTGGAAACTCTTTGAGTCAGTTAAAACTTGGGGTCCAACATGGTATTTTCGTGTGCGGTGGGTTGATCTTTCTGAGTGCGGAAAGATCGAGAGTTGTGATAGAGAGATGTTAGAGTGCGTTTTTTTAGTCTTGCCAAAAAAAATTAAGGGGGTGTTTGATTTTTCCTCCTAAACTTTAGTCGTTGTCCCATCGGATATTTGGACACATGCATAGAGTATTAAAAATATACTAATTACGAAACTAATTACACAGCTTGCGACTAATTTGCGAGACTAATCTTTTAAGCATAATTAGCCCATGATTTGACAATGCAGTGCTACATTAATACATACTAATGACGGATTAATTAGACTTAATAAATTCGTCTCGTGGAGTACTGACGGATTCTATAATTTATTTTTTTATTAATATCCAAACACCACATACGACATCTTACATAATATCTCCTAAATTTTAGTCACCGAATCCCAACACGGCCTCACAGTGGATTTTGAAAACTCTTGGGTCTGTTTAAACCTGGGTCCAACACGGTCGCCCTGGCTCGTGGCGGCCTGGCCGACGTAGCTGCGGGTCCCACATGACAGTTTTGTGCTCTAAATCTTCCCTCCCCTGTTGAAAAGCCAAACAAAATCGCTGGGTTTAGCCGCGGTGCCTCTGTTTCTCTCTTCTCGCTTATTAGGGTTTCGGGATCTGCTCCGCGTCGCCGCCGACCAACCTCCGCCGCGCGACGCCATGGACTTCGATGAGTACGAGTATCTGGAGAAGACGGTGGAAGCGTCCGGAGCGCCGGCCAACGGGTCGTCGGGCCCCGGGTCGGGGGATAAGGACAAGGAGCGCAGCTCACGCCGCCGCTCATCGGGCGGTGACGAAGAGCGTGACGACGTAGAGCGCAGATCGAAGCGTTCTCGCTCCGAGGAAGGCCGCGACCGCGATAGGGAGCGGCACAGGGACCGCGACCGTGACCGGCACCGCAGCAGTCGGGAGCGGCGGGACCGTGACCGTGACGGCAAGGAGAAAGAGCGGGACAGGGAGAAGGACAAGGACAGGAGGAGCCGCGACCGCGAACGGGAGAAGGAGAAGGAGAGGGAGAGGGAGAAGGATAGGCAGCGGAGGAGCCGGAGCCGGTCGGAGCGACGCCGTGATGACGAAGAGCGTGATCGCTACCGTGAACGCGATGTCAGGTGCATGAACCAACTCAACTCGAGTTTATTGAAACAAACTGCGAAACGAGCTATATTACCTGGATAATTTTTTTAGGACTGACCTTTAAAATTATGCTAGAATAAGGCATTGCAAGCAACTACTCACAAATCTGTTTTTGTTTCACACTTGTTCCATACTTATAAGACCATTGTTAGTTTTAAACTATATTGATAAAATCAGATTACCACTAGGGCTTCCTACTTGTACCTAATATTTCTTGTGTCATATGTTATTGATGTAAGTTATGTGACATTCAATAGAATCGAACATCAGTATGCTAGTCTGCTAGAGTGATCTTATTCTTAAGACGTTTTTTCACATCAATCTGACCTGGGAATTCAGGTGTCGGATTTCAAATATTTTTTTTATGAATCTCTTATTATCAAAGCAGGAGACTTTGGCCGCCAACCACGGTGGCCACGTCGAGATTATTAGAGATTGGCATTCCACCAGAATATATGGCCTCATGTGGCTACTTATTTCCTGCATCCAAAATGTGGTCAGATGATCAGTGATGAACTGATGATGCCATATGTGGCTACTTATTTCTTGCATCCAAAATGTGGAGCTGAACTGTATATGTTTTGTTACAGAAATGTTGGTGTTGTTGTGCTTCTTTTGCTGAAGCACTGCCTTTTACTGTTAACAACATTCAGTGTTCGGTCCACTGCACAAACAAGACGTGCATTTTCCTTTGAGCAATTCTTTTAGAATAATATGGCCACAAAGGCAATGAAGGATGTTCATATTGCATTTTTCCTACCTCTGTCTGTGATATTAAGTTGCAAGAGAGAATTCTATACTTAAGACATGCTACATTTTGTATTTTTGTTATCCTTATAGCTGCTTAGCCTATTCGCAGAAGATGGTTGAACCTGTACTTTGAGACCAAATATATGTTGTGTACTTGCTATTCTATTATTATTTGAGCTTGTCTTTCTTATTGTACTATCTGTTCTTATGAAGAATTCTCTTTGCACAGACGTAGGAAAGAGGAGCCTGAACCTGAAGTTGATCCAGAAAGAGATCAGAGGACTGTGTTTGCTTTCCAGGTTGCTTTTTTGAACAAGTCTTTCACAATGTTGCTTTTCTAACCTTTCATCTGAGACTAACTTTTTTAAAATTACAATTGCAGTTATCTTTGAAGGCAGATGAAAGGGACGTATATGAGTTCTTTTCTAGGGCTGGAAAGGTGTTAATCGCTCTCACTGCCATTTTAATTTTTAACTACACTAGTCTGACTGGTGCTCTTGTATGCTCATACACATGGATGCATGATACACAACATAGTTTTCTAGTCTTTTCCCATAAATCAAACATATAATATTCTGGGGAGGATGTAAATTTGCTCAAATGCCTAAGTTGATAGATTCATGTTTATGGATTAGTTGTTTACCCACATTTTGTAGAGAAGAGATATCCGCTGTTAGTCATTTCTTTTCTTTTTTTGTTGATTGAATCAATTCTTGTGCTTGAACTGTTATGCTTTCTTTCTCTAGGTCCGGGATGTTCGTCTCATTATGGATCGAAATTCGCGACGTTCTAAAGGTGTCGGGTGAGTACTTGTATACTATATAGCAGCTTACACACCCCATGTTATGTATTAGCACTTTGCAGTGCATAGGCTTGCATTTCCATTTTTAACACGGGAAGCACTGAGGCAGCATACACTGTTTACTTTTGTTGCTTCAATTTCTTGATACACTGACCTGAAATTCTGTACTAGAACATAGAAACTTTGCAGTTAACTGGTACAGTGCCATGTTATGAAAATATATATCCATTTTTTGTGTCGGTTACTCATAGGGCTTGCTGTCAAGTTTGAGCTTATATGCTCTTGGAAGTTGAATAACATACAACAACAACAACATAGCCATTCAGTCCCAAGCAAGTTGGGGTAGGCTAGAGTTGAAACCCACCAAGAGCCCCGAGTCACGGTTCAGGTACTTTAATAGCTGCTTTCCAAGTACTCCTATTTAAACATAGATCTCTAGGTATATCCCAAGCTTTCAAATCTCTTTTTATTGCCTCCCCCATGTCAATTTCGGTCTTCCTCTACCTCTCCTCATATTATTAGCTTGGCTTAGGACTCCACAATGCGCTGGTGCCTCTGGAGGTCTCCTTTGGATATGGCCAAACCACCTCAACCGATGTTGGACAAGCTTTTCTTCAATTGGTGCTACCTCTAGGTGATCACGTATATCATCGTTCCGAACTCGGTCCATTCTTGTGTGACCGCAAATCCATTGCAACATACGCATTTCTACAACACTCAGTTGTTGAACATGTCGAATCTTTGTAGGCCAACATTCTGCTCCATACAACATAGCCGGTCTAATCGCCGTTCTATAGAACTTGCCTTTTAGCTTTTGTGGTATCCTCTTGTCATAGAGAATGCCAGAAGCTTGTCGCCACTTGATCCACCTTGCTTTGATTCTATGGCTAACGTCCACATCAATATCTCCATCCCTCTATAGCATCGATCCCAAATACCGAAAGGTATCCTTCTTAGGCACCACTTGACCTTCCAAACTTACATCTCCCTCCTCCTGTACAACTCCGCCAAAGTCGCATCTCATGTATTCGGTTTTAGTTCTGCTCAATCTAAAACCTTTAGACTCTAGTGTCTGCCGCCATAACTCTAGTTTCCTATTTACTCCCGCCTGGCTTTCGTCCACTAACACTACATCATCAACGAACAACATACACCAAGGGATATCCCCTTGTATGTTTCTGGTAACCTCATCCATTACCAAGGCAAAGAGATACGGGCTTAAGGCTGACCCTTGATAAGTCCAATTTTAATCGGGAAGTAATATGTGTTACCATCGTTTGGTCGAACACTAGCCACAACATTGTTGTACATGTCCTTAATGAGGGTCACGTACTTTGATGGGACTTTATGTTTGTCCAAAGACCACCACATAACATTTCTTGGTATCTTGTCATAAGCCTTCTCTAAGTCAATTAAAACCAAGTGGAGGTCCTTCTTCTGCTCTCTAAACCGCTCCATAACCTGTCTTATTAAGAAGATTGCTTCTGTGGTTGACCTTTTGGGCATGAAACCAAATTGGTTTGTTGATATCTACGTCGTTCCTCACAGGCGCTGCTCGATGACTCTCTCCTATAACTTCATAGTGTGGCTCATCAACTTAATTCCCCGATAATTAGTACAACTTTGGATATTTCCCTTGTTCTTGTAGATTGGTACAAATATGCTTCTTCTCCACTCCTCAGCCATCTTGTTCGATCGAAAGATATTGTTGAACATCTTGGTTAACCATACTATAGCTATATCCCCGAGACATCTCCACACCTTGATTGGGATACCATCAGGGCCCATCGCTTTGCCCCCTTTCATCCTTTTCAAGGCTTCTCTAACCTCCGATTCTTGAATCCTCCGCACAAAGCGCCTGTTAGTGTCATCAAACGAGTCGTCCAGCTGAACGGTGGTGTTCTCGTTCTCACCATTGAACAATTTATCAAAATACTCTTGCCATCTATGTCTGATCTCATCCTCCTTCACCAAGAGTTGCTCCATCTCATCCTTTATGCACTTGACTTGGTTGAAGTCCCTTGTCTTCCTATCGCAAGCCCTAACCATCCTATAAATGTCCTTCTCTCCTTCCTTCGTACTCAAACGTCGGTAAAGGTCCTCATAGGCCCGCCCCTTTGCCTCACTCACCGCTCGTTTTGCAGTCTTCTTTGCCACCAAGTTGAATAACATAACTCGTAATTTTTTTTTTTTGCGCGCGCATAATCTGGGTACCGTGGTAACGTTTTCCAACCTTTTTTTTATAAAGATGTCCCAGCTTTCTCAAATAATTGGTCTTGATAATAGACATGGTTTATGTATACAGGTGGTGAAATGGGTTTTGTGAAACTGAATGTTCTAGTGGCAGCAATAGAGCTGGATGTAATTTAGGGTCCACTGTTGAGTTGTGGCCTTGTGGGCAACCGATGAGCCACGAGAGTCTGCTCGTAGCTGTGAGGGCAAGTACTTTTACATGTACGCTTAATGGGTCCGATGTACTCTGTAGGTGTCTGTGAGGGCACAAGTTGAAATTTTTTGTCCTGCATAGAATGTGGTTTGTTTAGGTCACACTTAAGATTGTTTTAGTCCTGGGATTACTGAGTTTTGATAACATACTGGATCCTGGCTTAAATCATCAGACAAATGTTGAAATTCATGTTAAATTTGATTGGCTTCCTGTAGAAAAGTTTGGTTACGCAGTTAGTAGGATTGTGTGGTGGTATTGTTTTTTTTTTTTGCATGTCCATATTTGTGGCTTTTGTTCTAGTATAAAATAGCTGGTATATCTATTATGGTATTTAAGATGCTATTAACCATACTTGGTACTGTGTTTGCTCTAGTTGCGCTTTAATGATTATTACGTCTGCATTCTAGTTGTAGATGCATCTAAATTTTCATGCGGGAATATATTCATCAGTTTTTCATACTGGGCAGGAATATTTGTAATTTGGTGTATCTGCTGGGATAATCAGCAACTTATTGAGTAAGATGGAAAACAAGATCATGTTGGTGACAGTAAGCTGTATGGAGTGTCACAGTTCCACATTATTGGAGTCCATTTCAGTGCAAAATTGAAAAAAATGATCCAAAGTTCTGAACATAAATAACTTTAGAAGAAAGTTTGTTTCCATATAAAAAAAAGAAGAAAGTTTGTTTATTTTGTTATTGGTTGGATAGTCTAACATTCGCCATGCTATTCACATTATGCAGGTATATTGAATTCTATGATGCTATGTCTGTTCCAATGGCGATAGCTCTTTCTGGTCAGTTGCTTCTTGGTCAACAAGTGATGGTTAAGCCTTCAGAGGCTGAAAAGAATTTAGTTCAGTCAAATGCTTCTTCAAGTGGAGCTGCTTCAGGTGGAGCAAGGAAGTTGTATGTTGGAAATCTTCACTCGAACATTAATGAGGACCAGTTGCGACAGGTCCATACTCTACACATTATTATGTAGAATTTTTCTGTGTTTGGAGCAAATTCTCTTGATTGTTCATATTATTGAAAATGATCTTGCCAGGTCTTTGAACCATTTGGACAAGTGGAGCTTGTCCAATTGCCATTGGATCCTCTCACTGGGCTATGCAAAGGTTTTGGTTTTGTGCAGGTTAGTATTTCTCCATGAAGAAATTCCTGTTTCCGTTGGTGCTTAATTCTCACCATTTCTATTTCATCATTTAGTTTGTACGTCTTGAAGATGCAAAAGCGGCTCAGAGTTTGAATGGGCAACTTGAGATTGCTGGAAGAGTAATCAAGGTAAAAATATTGTTGGGAGTTACCAGCATTCATCTTGTGTTCCTATTTGAGCTCAGTTGTCTGACATTATGGTAAACACTTGTCGGCCAGGTTTCAGCTGTGACAGACCAAGCAGGCGTGCAAGTTAGTGGAGCTACAGGAGATTTGGATGATGATGAAGGTGGAGGCTTGGTGGGTTTCAACTAGTCTCAATTTTTATTGAATGTTCTTTTAGTTCTATTACTGTTGTTTGGAGTATGAATTATGCCTACTCTAACCCACTCCAACACACATGGATTGAGTTGGATACATGGGCATCCAAACGAGGCCCAAGAATAATTTTTTTTGGCAAACGAATTTCATACTATAGTATTTTTTAGTTTCCTTTTCCTGAAATTATATAGTTGGTTGAGTACCTATGGTCACTGTTTATCTACATATGCTTCCTCCAAATGAGCTAATGCATTTAGTCTAACGTTTGGTTCCCAATTTTGAAGCTCTCCGTATGCTGTACATAACAAAGATGCTAAAAGGATCTATTAATAATATTATCAGTATGGTTTTGTTTGCATGCTATTTTGTCATTCAATGTTACACTATCAGAGTAGCTAAGCATTGCTTCTATTAAGAATTGGGAGTTGCATTCCTTTGTAAAGCTAACATTCCAAGCAGACTCTCTTTTGGTTTTACATACATAAAAAGTGTGCCCAAGTCCTTTTGGTCTTTTCATGACTCTTTAAAACGAGCCTACTTAGTCTTATACAAAAATAGGTGTTCGTACATATTATCTATAACATTATGTTTGATGTGTGGTCCCTGCAGGCACTGAATGCCAGTTCCAGAGCTCTTCTAATGCAGAAATTGGACCGCAGTGGCATTACAACCAGGTACCTTTTTTTTAGTTGATTGCATAATAATCTTCCTGACATTTTGATAAGTATAACTCTTAAAAAAATATTTAGTATAGTTCCATTATTTGGAGCATATTTATTTATTTGTTAATTAACTGGTGGCGGAGCTGCACATTTGGTTACTGAGGTGCTGAATGGACTATTCCTCCATAATTTGATTTTTTTTTGTGGCACCGCAGAGACTTCATTTCATTTAGAATTCCATTATCTTGCTTGCTTGTACCAGTGCCATCATTTGTACCCAAATCTCTCATTATTGACCTCTACTATATTATCGTCAGGATTCAACCACCACTACAGCAACGCTGTTTCCATATATATATCTAGCTTATCAAGGTCATTCTCCATGGACCTCCTCCAGTTCTTTGGTGTAAAGTGGTTTGGCTGAAATATTCTGTTTACTGCAGTTCTAGTATTTAGTGCCAGTTGCACTGACTGCAAATTTCAGGATGGCGAATTAATGATGTTTGAACTTGACATATGAGGGGAAACTTGTTACAATATCCTTACCAGTTTGATGCAAATTTCAACGATTGGCTTCATAAGAAACTTGAGTTAAATTTTGTTATAGTAGATTTACCCTTTTGTGTGTCTTTGAATCTTACTCAATGGACGCGTCAACCTTTTGTGTTTCTGCAGTTTGACTGGTGGGATGGGCACTGCTGGTTTGATGAGTACTCCAGTGGTAATACCAACTGTATCTGTCCTTGGTGCTGCTCCAGCTGCAGCTCCTCTTCTGCACCCTACAGTGCCTGGTCTTGGTTCAATTTCTGGGGCAACTCTTCCAATTACTACCCCGTCTATTGATTTGGCTCCACCTAGTGAATGCCTATTGCTCAAGAACATGTTTGATCCAGCTTTGGAGGTCAGGATTTCTCTGCATTATTATGCCAAGTCATTTAATTGTTGCTCATGGAGTTTGGGGGAACCCTTTTTCTTTGTCATCTGTTGACCATTACCATGCTATTTTTGTAGACGGATCCTGATTTTGATTTGGACATTAGAGATGATGTTCAGGAGGAATGTTCCAAGTTTGGTCAATTAAAACATATTTTTGTAGACAAGTAAGTCCACATATTCATTTTTTAATAAATCCGTCATGCTTTGTGCTTAATTTTTTTTTCTGTACTCTCCAGCATGTGGCATTACAAATTTTCATGTAGAAATATATCATAAATCTGAATTGTGGAATGCACTGGGGCTCCTTAAACTTACTCTTAGGTTCTCAGCTAGGCCCATAAATAAATTCTCAAAAGTGTGATCCTGTGTCCTTAGAATTCACCTGTGCTTACATCCATTAGCACCGATGTAACTCATTTGTCGCTCCCATAGCTTCTCGTTGGTACCATTGGAATGCTCTTTAAATGAGCTTTTTGGGTGGTTCACTACAAATGCGGATCTGGGTCCATAATTGGAACTGGATTGAACTAGTTTTTTTAAGGACCCAGACCCTCACTTTTTTTATGGACCTAGGTGAGAATCTGGGAAAAGTTAGGACCCCTAATGTATTCCACTTATTCTTTAACATCACACTTTTGAGGTTATTAGGATTTTATTTGTAATTAGTCTGCAGGTTTGGATCCACTTTCACACCTTTTCTACTACTTCTAGCTTCCTCCTGTTCTACCAAGGCAGTTAGCACAATACCAGTGTGTACTTTTGCAAAGTTTTCAACAGATCTTCCTTAAATTGCCTTCAACCATTTTAAAATTTGAATCTATTCTCACTCTCTAACCCCTTACTGCTGTTGCCATTGCGGTGCAGAAATACTGCCGGTTTTGTGTACCTGCGGTTTGATAGTATAACAGCAGCTATGAGCGCACAGAAAGCACTTCATGGAAGATGGTTCGCAGGGAAGATGATAACAGCAACTTTTATGGTATATTAAATGCTACATCCCTGCTCTCTTGTTTGCAATTTTGCATTTTGAATCTCTATGATGAGCTTGCCTAAATCGTGGTGCTTAATTTGGCAGACCCCTCAACAGTATGAAATGAAGTTTCCGAGCTAGTGGACAGATGCTTGGTTAACATGGACATAGTTGCTTGGGCTCAGTACTGGCATTTCTACATTTTAGCGTTTTGATTTGAGCTTGTGTCAATTATTAGTGGAGGAAAATGTAGTGGCTTTCTCGTAACATTTTGTCATTAATCGGTTTGTAACATGGTTTATGTATCACCTCTACCATTTTGACAAGTGTGTTTTTTTTCCTTTTGCGAATCATAGTATAGACTCAGACATTTTCATGCACGCTCACTCACCTCTCAAACATGTCGCCTACCGTTAAAAGAACAATGAACAATGCTGTTAAGTTCTAGATAAATTTCAGTAAAATACGAGCATCCGTGAAGTGTTAGGTAGGTTCCATACACAACCAGCTGAGTCACGTTCGGCTCGTTAAGTGTGTTCAGGGCCAAAACGTGAGAGCAAAGGTCTCGGGAGATGGCAGACGGAAGAAAGAGTTGCCTTGCGCTGTTGCTTTGTGCTCGAATTGGAATTTTACTGTCTAATGGGGTTTCTCGTGCCGTTGACGTGACCAGGCAAATGACGTCGGATTTCGGTAGGTATAAGGTTATGCTCGACTATTGCGGCATGTCAAAACCCTGGAGGTGCTAGTACGTACCAAACTAATGCAGTTTCAAAGATTTCATGGTAGATTCGATGATATATATACTCATCCGTACCAACGTATTTGTCACTGTTTCATGTTGCTTCCTTCTCTGCGGCTGCCGCACTGACAGCGGACGGACGACAAATAGAAACTGCATCGAAACTGCTGTAGACGCTGTCTCAAAAAAAACACACACACACACGCGTTACACTTCTCCAGAAGTAAAAATGTTTAGTAGTCATATAAAAGTAATATTAATATTTATATCTTTAAATAAGTTTATTATAAAAGTATATTTTATGATTTTATTATACATCATAAATATTTATACTTTTGTGTATATATTTAATCAAAATTTAAAAGTTTTAGCTTCTGAATAAATAAGATGTGCATTTATTTTCGGATAAAGGAATACGAACAATAGATAGGCCGCCGCGGACGGACGGTGCTAAGGAAGACCGACACTGGACAAGAAATAGAGAGTCGGTACGAAAAAAAAAAGAAATGAATGTGCACAGGACTACTCTCATCCAAACATAGCTGTTTTCTTTTGCTGTTTGGATGAGCATGAGCGTGACAGCGTGGGACCTTCGGAAAATGGAATACATCATTTGCGTATGCATAGTATCATGAATGAGTCTACAACGGAAGGTTTGTCTTGACCATAGACTCATTGGATCTCTCTTAAAAAAGCAGGATTTGAATCTAAAGCCTTCTTAGCTAAGTTACGTGTATCTTCTCTCGGGGACTCCCTCGTTATGCGAAGCAGCTCCTTGATTCCGCCAGAAGCAATGATGTCACAAGTGTTGTCTTCTGCAAAGTTGTGGGTGATATTTGGTAAAGATACTGTACATGTCGATTGTGCACCAAATTCATGAGCTACACAGGGCAAAATGGTCGAGCGCAAACCTCTATGTACTTACCGTTCTGAGCTAGATGGCAAAAAGCAAGCTCAATATGTCTTCGTGTTGAAGCAGAAAACATAGTTGAATGGGCCACCATCCAAGTAAGAACACCATCTTCAATCAGAAGGGACCTCCCTTTCCTGTGACCTATTATTGAACTGAACAATCAGGAAAACTCGATGTATTCCGCTTCAATGGCACAATCTTCAGAAGTGCAGCACAAACCTTGGCATATCATCCGGGATTCACATTTTGCAAAGTTTGCTATTCCTCGTGCTATCTGGGCTATGACATCGGTGTGTCCACTGCGAAACATTCCCAGTAGTGCTTTTATTCCACCATCTTGTTTCAACATTAAGTGCAGCTTTTCTACAAAAGTACACATTTGATAGGTCATATCTTTATTCCCCCAAAAATAGATGTTCCACTTCTAGCAACTAACCTTTTAGATCCAACAGAATATGAATCTAACCATAATTTCAATAAAAAAAAACTAGAAAAAAAAGACAACAAGCTGTACCATTCCCACATAAATTGGCAATTGCGCCAGCCACCATCCGCAAAGTTTGAGGATCATCAGTTTTAGAAGCAACATTTGCTAATAATCGAGCTCCACCTTTATTCATAATCACTCCCTGGTTTGATCCTGCAATATCAAGTGTCAACATAAATACATAATGCTTAGGATGTAAAAACTAGGCTAATATTGATTTAATTTTACCACAACTTATTAAATAGTTGAAGCTATAAAGCTGTGTGCATCACACACTAGTGGTGGTCAGTGACCAAACCAAGCGAGAACATGTAAGAGCCCTCCATAGTTCGAATGAGACAATATTAGCATATCATATTAACAAATCTCCATCCATGAGATGGCAAAAATTTGCACAAACATTGTCTCCAATGTGATTCAATTCTTTTGAACTTTACTACTAATTCAATTACTATTTGAAACTAGATTATTCAGCTTTAGTGGATATAAGACTAAAACATCAAAACAGTTCAAGAAAGTGTGAACTTATATGGAGATGCAATGCTTAACAAATTCACATGCATATAGAACATTTCCGTCTGTAATGATGATAGATGAAAGTGTCCATCTGTAATATTTCTTTAGCAATGCAATAATTTGGTATTCACATGTCAAAGGAATTCTTTAATGGTTAAGATACACATGTTGACAACCATTTTGCGGTATAAATGATGATAATTAAGAAATCCTGGCAGTGAGGTTGTAAATGATTTTTGGACCATTTCGACCAAACTGAAGAGAAATCTGAATGGTGCTTTGTTGGAAACTATGAATCAATTACCATTCATTGCCAAGTTAGCAACAGCACCAGCAGTGACTCGATGAATAGTGGTGTTTTCTGATGTTTCTAGAAGGGATAGAAGAGCATCGAGCCCTCCTTCCTCAACGATTCTTTCCTGATTAACATCTGCAATCCCAAAAATGGACAAGTGAGCAAAAACTGGTCATAATCCTAATACTTCATTAGAAGTATACGACGTTTTCAATCTGAGTTGTGAAACTCTACTTCAGCCGCTAATATGTTCTAACCTATTTAAATTCGTCACATTAAAATAGTATTATTAGGTTTGTTAAAAAATAATATTCAAGTGATAGATCATAGATACCAGTACGGAAACAGTCATAATTAAAGTTACTGGAGATTTGGTCTTGTGCAAAGCATCATGTTTGAAAAGAAAGTAATTACTATCTACCTTCTAGAGAACAGAAAGCATAACATAGAGTTACAGCTACTTGTTCAAGAGAAATGTTGTAGTGAAAAATTATAGTCAAGGGAAATGTTGTACTGAAGTTATTTTTTGCAGTATCATACTCCCAACCATACAAGCACACAGAAAAATGTTAGAAGCTACAGTGTGGTAGCAATTCATTTTGGGTCCTGGCCAGTCCAGAACTCCAGATTGAATTCATATCAATAATAACATAAAACTGTTAGGCAAGAAGGCTGTCTCAACTCACTGTGAGTTGATTCGCTTGTGTATGTGGCACAGATCTCTTTTTTTTTCCACAACGGCAAAGCCGAATTTCATTACTTGAAAGCAACGAAATTACAAAAAGTTTTGTCCAACGAACCATACGATGCGCCTAACCAAAAGCCAAATTGAAATGAACTCAAAGGGTTCATCCAACTGCGTGTGGCACAGATCTCTGTATGTGTGCACTGGTACATTTAACCTTTCTTCCTATCTTACTGCAATCATAGTACCATACACAGATCTCTTTTTTTTAGAGAAAAAAACTCAACAAACAGAGTATGCAAATGGAGGTATTATTTTCATTTATTAAATGCTACCAAAATCCCAATACTTCTTTTTGTAGGTTTCCTATGTTCAGATAAGTTTTCCATACAAATAGGCTCACGGAGATCAAGGCAATGTTAAATATATGCACAGTTGCAAGGGGAAAACTCCCAGACCTTCAGCAGCAAGATTAGCAACCACCTTGACAGCATGGATCTGCACATCTAGATCCTCAGACTTCAACAGAGCAAGCACATTTGGAAGACCAACTGGGTGTCAATTGGGCCAAAACAATTGTCAGGATGGCAGTTCAAGAAAGACAAATGTCTGATCTGGTAGTCTTCCATGATGTAAAGTTACCTTCTTCAAATATCTTTGATATAGTACCCCTCTGACCAGATAGGGCCTCTCTTAATTTTCCTGATTTGGACACAAAAGCTGTGTTGCCTAATCCAGATCCTGATCTAACCATACTACATGATGTTTTAGACTGTCAAAGAGAAAAATTACATATAAGAAAATAAACATCAAAATATCAAAGGGTACAATAACAGAACCGTACCTCTTCAGCACAATTATCAGACACAGACTGTTTCAACCTTACAATTTGATCTTCAAGGTCTTGTCTCTGGCTCATTTCCTGCTGCACCTTTTCTTGAGTAGACTTCAGTTCATCATATATTAATTCCTGCAATAATTACCAAATAAACAGGTAACCGAGAATTACAGCAAATTGAAAGTAAACAAAAACAACCATTTCTTTATAAGAATCACGGACAGGGTCGATTAGCTAAGACTGGTTTGCTTTACCTTCTCTGAAATAAGTCCGCTGACCTTTTCTTTTAGTGATTGTACTTGAATTGTAAATTCTTCGGTCACTTTGGTTAATTTCTTTTCCATTTCACGGGCCATACTTTCCTGCAACTGGAATATACTTTGGTCACCTTCTCTAATGATAAAAGCAACACTTCATATTCATTTGAGGACATCTGTGCAGCATTCAATCGTTTCGATATAACTCGACCATGCAACATATACAACCCTGGCAACCACTTATAAGATGAAATGCTTTGACTCACTGAAACACACCTATGAACTGCACAGTATTTATTCCAGTGCACATAAAACAAATTCCCAATGCTAATTAGGCCGGTTGAGTACACCATCTTCTAAGCCTATATAACAGAAAGGTGAAAATATAAGCTGTTAAATTCATGTAGCAATATTAAATTAGCATTGAATTAGGTTGAAAGTGGTAGAACTGCTTGCACATTTCCATTTGCAGGCACAAGACATTTTATACAGGAAGTTAAACAAGCCTTTTCCATTGTAGATTCAATCTTGTTAGTCAAAAAATCAAATATTATGGCAATTGATACCTGACTAATAAGTGGTTTTATTAGTCTGGATTTTGGAGATGGGAATTTCTTATCAATGTGCAGATATTAAATATAATTGAGACTGGGAGTATGAAACTCTTAAAACAACAACAGCAAAGCCCTTTCGTCCCAAGCAAGTTAGGGTAGGCTAGAGTTAAAAACCCAACATGGACACCAACAAAAAGGGAAAAATAGAGAGAAAGAGAAAATAATTATATATAACGCAACTCTTATAGTCATACAAAACTGTGTTTTACCACTCAAAATACAACTTAATCTGTACTGGTTACAGAAGAAAAGAGGGGCAAAAATACATAATATCCAAGCATGACAAGTCTAGAAACCAGAATTCAAAAGTATGTCACAACTTGCCTATTTACTAGGTGTAGCACTATCTGATTTCAATAATGGCTGCATCTTTAAGTTTACCTGGGCAGAACTCTGAGCATCACACAGTTGCTGTTGTAGTACACTCATGCGATCTTTCATGCTTGATGAACAGCACCTTTCTTCCTCAAGTTTCCTTAGTAATTCTCCCATTTCCTTCTCATGCTCTTTAGTTGTATCGGTAAGAAATTTCGTTTTTGAGAGGTTCTCAAGCTGTTGCTGCTGCTAATAACAGATCTTATGTCAGAATAGCAACATTGTCATGAGATGAACTTTTTCAATGCAGCAGCAGTACAATGTTAAACTAGAACCAAAAAAAAAAAAGAGCAATGCATAAAGAAATATATAAGGTGGTAATGTCAAGCTACCTTGTTTTCGTTGAGCAATTTCTCAAGCTCAGTGACCTGTTTGGATAACAAATTATTTTGGTCTCTCTCTTTGTCTAAGTCCTGCATCAATTTTTTGACTGCAGATTCCAATTGACGCTTTTCCTTCTCCAGATTCTGGGTTAATAAATCACTTGTTATATTCTTGCCCCCTGAAGCAAGGTTTTATATCATGATACTGAAGAGGGTCGCACTGAACGCTGTGAACACTTTTGTGAAAAGCAAAGTGAATGTACAAATAATTTTATATTTGAGGGAAATACAGCAGGCAGAGCACAGCTTCAAATTTGCATCTCATAAACAAAGCAGTGGACCATAAAAGATACCTCAATTTGCATGTTAGAGGTCATTCTTAAATCATGGAATGACCTCTCAGATTCTTTCAACCTTTTTTCCATCTGCGTTTTTTCACTTCTTATAACCTTTTGTTGTCTCTCCATCTCTGATGTGAGTTGGTCGACCTCACGCTCCATCTTCTTGTAAAGAATTTCGTAATCAACCTCTTCCTTCAGCTTCATTGTGTTCACTACTTTCATTGCCTGCAAATCACAAAGTAAAAACCCAAGAAATAAGTTTTAACAGACTCAAAGAAAGCATCCCAATCTCAGAGAAAAATGTGGTTACAATCTTCAATAATCCAGTGTATTTGATTGCATTACAGTACCAAAAACAAGAAATGGATTATTATCATAATCTCAGAAGTCTATGACTACACAATATGTGCAAAGGACACAAATTTTGTGTCCATGGTTACTGGCATCCCCTATACCAGAGGCCACCACTAGTGTTCCATGGATGATGGCGTTTACTAGCACGGATGACTGCCAGGGGTGTGTGTGTGTGTGGGGGGGGGGGGAGGGGTTCTTCACGTATTTCTTTGAGTTGGCTCACAGGGAAGTGAGGTTCAGTTCAGCCCGTAGGCACTCATTGATTCAGGGTGTTGCAGCCTCAAGCAGTAACTGCTTCAAAAGGCAGGTAGGTAACTGACTAATAGCGTTTGCCCATCAGAAGCAGTTTTGTTGTCATGTGTTGCTATGCTCGTCTACAGGGGATGCCAGAACCCAGTCACCAATGTGGAAAACTGCAAAGTTGGGTTTGCTACTTTGCTTTCACGATCATAATTCTAGTTTTCTACCACTGAAGCAATTGAGATGACATTACCAGCTCGGTAGTAGGTGAAAGTGCATTAAGTTAAACAAAGGCAGGTGCATTAAGTTAAATAAGTGGCGCCAAGCATCTGGTGTCATATGTGACAAAAGGGTACCACAGAAGCTAAAAGACAAGTTTTATAGGACGGCGATTAGACCTGCTATGTTGTATAGTGCAGAATGTTGGCCTACGAGAAGACGACATGTTCGATAGATAAGTGTCGCGGAAATGCGTATGTTGCGTTGGATTTGCGGTCATACAAGAAGGGATCGAGTTCGGAACGATGATATACGTGATAGATTAGGGGTAGCACCAATTGAAGAAAAGCTTGTCCAACACCGGTTGAGATGGTTTGGACATGTCCAACGGAGACCTCCAGAGGCACCGGTGCATAGTGGAATCCTAAGCCAGGATAGTAACGTGAAGAGAGGCAGAGTAAGACCGAAGTTGACTTGGGTAGAGGCAATAAAAGGAGACTTGAAAGGATGGAATATACCCAAAGACTTAGCCTTAGATAGGAGTGCTTGGAAAACAACTATTCACTGCTGGGTTTCAACTCTAGCCTACCCCAACTTGTTTGGGACTTAAAGGCTTTGTTGTTGTTGTTGTTGCATTGAGAAATACATGTCTGGAATTGACTGCAATTTGGTAATGCTTAACCATCATACGACAGTGAAAAATTTGTCTCAACTACTAGGTTCAATAATCTGATGTGTCTGGGTTTAAGAGCAAGGTGTTTCCACAGATATGAAAAGAGAGAACCAAAATTCCAGTATTACAAAAAACACAAGAATATTGAAAAGGAAGGCAATGCAACATTGGACCAATGGAATGGTGAATTGAACTTACCCTCTGCCCAAACATAACTGTGCTTGAAGTTTCTGAGTAATGCCTAGCAGATGGACCTATTGTCACAACAAGAGAAGTCCTAGCAGTCCCTGCCAATTGAAGACTTGAGCAAATGTCCACCAGATGTTATAGCAAAATAGTTACTATTATGTCATTCAAAATGAATTAATCCACTATTAATCGATATCCAAACTGAATTAATCAACACATGAAGAATACAATATGGTTTCAGCAGTGCTATCCCCCCCCCCCCCCCCCCCCCCCAAAAAAAAAAAAATCCCCCATTTCTTAGCTTCCTGTGGCTTCAAAAGTCCAAACGTGCATGTTCCAAAGGTTTAAGATTTTGTATGAAGACTTTACACCTAACATGACTAACTTATACAAAATACTTTCCCTAGCAAAACTGTAACTCAGCCTGCATTATGCAGTGATTCCTGCCAATCATTACTGTAAATAGTTCTTTCCAACACTATTCGTTCTTTAATAATTAAATGGGAACTTCAGACACAAACATCAGGACATCAAAGATGATAACCAGCAACTAAGAAACATGGCACCAATCGAAGTTAGACTTGGAAAGTGTGACACATATCTCATCTTTTTCTTTTGTTCAGCTAGGAGTTGCACAGTACATGCCGCTGCCTTCTGCTAAGAACCGGAGTCATGTAAGAGATATTTTTAGAAGATGCCATCCCGATAGCCTAGTACTCTCTAAAGGGAGAACTTCAGCAAACAGAAGCTAGTAATCAACAAACAACATAAGCAAATCATAAGCACCTCCAAATGAATCACGGAGTATCCTTGTAAGCTTTGAATCTCTTGTGGGTATATGGGGACTATTTTCTGCTAGCGCATTAATGCATTTTCCTAAGGAAGTTAATGAAAGATTGATGAACTTGGCTTCTTCAATCATGTGACCTTCACTTCCTGAGAAAAAAAGGTATTATAGAGCAATGAACACTTCTGTGACAATATTTAGTAACCAACTTGATTCGCAATAGAAAGATAAAATATGGAGATAAGTCTTACCTGATTTATCAATTCGTTCTGATCCAGCAAGGTCAACAATCAAGAGTTTACTTTTGAGAACAAGTGGCAGATCATCAGGAAAAGTGTCATGTCTATCATTATACAAAGAGCTACTACTTTCTTCTTTTCTTCTTGTGCTTCTTTGCAAATGGATCTGAAAAAAGGCATCAATAGTGCATATCCATATCATTACTTACGGAACCTAAAATAGGAGTGATAAAAGAACTAATTGTTGCAGTGCAGGAACATACAATTAGAATTGCATGACTACGAGATGATTCCGTGTTCATCTTAGTATTAGCAGCATGACGATTTGCCTCACCAATTTGCAGAAGTTGAAAAACATGTTCAAGATCTTTAACTTCAACTATTGCAGCACCTGGCAAGGAAACTTCACCAGTTTTTGCATCTTCTACTATTGGAATATTAGTCTTCTCTGGGGCCAGTAAATCATGGACGGATTCCAAGTACAGCTATACAGCAAGTAGGTACAAGTTAGCATGATAAACCAAACTCAAATGATAAGCCACCATTTGTTTAGTTATAAAGATGAAACTTACAAAGGATGGATGGAAAACTTGCCAATGAACATCTTAAATATATTATGCCATCTTTTGTCCATTTTAATAGTACACAGTAAGAGGTCTATATAGTAAACTTTGAGACTTTCTCCCATCCATAAGACCATAAGATTCGTATGGCCGGTTAATTTAGCATGAAGAATTATATAATATAAGATGGGTAAACCACATTTATAGAAATTTACATCTGCATAAGTGTCTTGCTCTATGCCTTTATGGATTGGCAGTTAAGTGCCGAATGAGATGACAATAGTCAGAGCCTCTCGCAATTCATAACCTATTTAACATAACAATTTACCATCAAAAAAACATTCAAGCAAGTCGTACACTGTGTGTTATCTTCTTGTCTTCTTCCATAACCAGTTCAATTAGATTGACAGAATATGTAGTTGTATGATTGAAACAAGTCACATGACCATTAACATATAAATAAATGTTATTCTTGCGCTAACAATAAGTAAGCAATTCTTCGAAGCTAAATTACATGATCATCAACATATAAATATGGCTGTTTTGCAATAACAAAGCATCAATAAACAATAACGCCAATAAGAAAGTCAAAGAAATTCTACAAAAATATTCATGAGCGCTAATTTAAAAAGTGAAAAAAAGTTAAATAACAAATTATATCAGTTGTTGGGAATAAAACCTGTAGATATGATATGGCGACCCAATCTGTTTCAAAAGACAGGCTAGAAAGGATATGCTCCAATGCTCTGACCATTATACCACGTTCAGAAGGGTCATCTTTCCCAAGTCGACCAACTGTGTATGTTTTGCCAGTACCTGTTTGACCATAGGCCATTACTGTCCCATTATAGCCTTCTAATACACTCTGCAAAGGTAAATCGACAGTTATTTTATTCTTATTAAAAAAATGTAACTCTATGACTACTTGTGCCTTTTTCCCTCAAACGCGCAGGAGAGATGTGTACCTTTATATTAAAGAGAAAGAAAGAATGGACCCTTACAACACAACCCCAAAATCTCAGTAGACAGATAAAAGGGGATGCAAAAAAGAAGCATTAGTCAAAGTAGTTTGTCAAGCAACAGAATTAGAAAAGGAAATCATGGAAATGCAGAACTGATGACCTTTTTTAACGCAATGCAGAACTGATGACTGACTGTTGTAAAATATTACTTCACAATGAAAGAATTTTCTAGTCACTATACTAGAAATGCAGTGCCCACAAAAGGAAATTAATAAGCAAAGTTGAGAGGTTTTGTTCTGAAAATATTAATAATCAATTATTATCACAATTCAACCATGAGTTTATAGTGGCTTAAATATTGTAACAGTTGTTACTCCAGGTTACAACACTAGCAAATCTACATTTCTTTTGATTTGTTCTATGTTGCACATCTAAATTAATTAGTGGCATCTGGAATGCATGACTTGCCTCAACCACGGGCTTTGCCACTGCCTCATACACACGTTTTTGTGAAGCATTTTCACTGAAGACCTCATCGAATTTGTAGGATTCACAGCTCCAATTATTTTTCTTCAGTTTCAGCCTCTTGGACTACAGAAAACAAGATCATCAACACAATCAGCTGCAGAAAAATATATACAGTTCACGTGATTGCTGATAAAGAAACTGAAGGGTAAAATGGGATGGACAAGCTAACCTCAGGCTGCAACTCAACACAACTATTAAAGTCAGCACCATGAGCTAAATCCTCTGAATTCTTCGGCCGGGGCCTTACAGCAACTCTCACTCTGCATGAATCTGTGATTGTGAAAGGCATCTTTATATCAGTTCCGAATTAATAGAGCAACAAACTAAGTTTCCATGATAATGAACCGCAGGTCTACCAAAATCAGAACAACACAGTGCATCCGAAAAGCGCCTGTTACGGTATATGACAGTGACATCAGTGCTATCGTGCAACAATGAACCATCAGTGAGTAAATTTGGTGCAAGTGAGCAGGCTTGACGTGAACAAGCTGACCATTAGGGAAGGGGCTACTGCCTGAGGGATATATTGGTGCCATAACGATCCCTGCCTCAGAAGCAACAGCGAGCTGCCAATGCAGCACCGCTTATCTCCCCCCAACTGCATCTCCGTTACCATTGCAACACCCCCGCTTCATTTCAGCTCTCAAGTCGAATCGATTACGAGCCTAGAGAAACCGACAAAGCGAAACCGCGAAACCCCAACACGCGCCTCCGCGACTTGCTGACGGGAACAAGGGGGGAAAATGCATTCTCCGATCATTCACGGGGAGATAGATAGTAGGTACCAGCGCTGCCGCTGTGGTCGGCGGCTGGCCGCGACCTCGCGGGGGACGGGGAGGGGCGGCGCGGACCCGGCGCGACCGACTTGGACCGCGGGCTGGCGCCGCGGGGCGCGCCATGCCTCTCGATGGGCCGCGCAGGCGCCCACCCGGCGCCCGTTGCCATCGCCGCCGCGGGAGGCACGAGTGCGGGTGGATCTCTCTCGGCGGCGGGGCGAGCTGGGGAGGCGGAGAGAATCGGAGAAACGGGAGGGATTGAGGCGGCGTCAGGCGTGGTGCTGGGGTTGTGGTTTCGTTTCCGTTTGTGTTTTTGAGTTGAGGCGCGCACGACGGCGACCGTGTGGGGGTGGCCGTACTCAAATACTGCCGTTTGTTAGCTTACATATCGTGGGAACACAGCTGTTGTGTTCCTCAATTAATTGCGAAAAAAATCACCAAAATATGAAAAACACTAACATTGGAAGACAAAAAAATTAATTACTCCCTCCCAAAATAAATGCACGTCTCACTTCGAGGAGTCAAACTTTTTTAAATTTGACTAGAAATAGAGAAAATATTATCAACATTTGTATTTCCAAAGAAGTTTATTATAAAAATATATTTCATACTCAATCTAATGATATTTATTATATATCATAAATATTAATATATTTTGTGTATATTTGGTCAAACGTTAAAAAAATTGACCAATCGGAAATGAGATGTGCATTTATTAGGCTTGATCAACCAGTGAATTTTGAAACACCATAGTATAATTTATCCATGCAGCAATCCACCTCTAAAATGCTAGAATTACTTTTGCAAATCCAATCTATCATTTCAAAAAATTTGCAATCTATTATCCCGTACAACACAAGATAAAAAAATATATATATATGCGCTGGACATGACGGCACCGTGTTCGGCTGGCCAGATTTGGCTAGCTGGCTATCTTTTTTTTTTAGTCGGAGTAGTATTTTGCTTTCAGTAAAAACCAGTATAAACAGTGTTTTTAAAGTTCAGCCGAACACTCTCCTTACCTCCAACCATATGCCCCGGGGGCGGCACCAGACACCGTACATTGTGCCGCGGCGCAACGGGCCATCGCATCAATTCATAAAGCCATGGCCAAAACAGCTTCGCAGGCTACCACCGGTGAGTCCACGTCCGACTAGACAACTACAACAAAAATACACCGAAAAGCTGAACAGTGACGACTACGAGCGACAACGGACAACAATAGGAGTACATGGCCCGAGACAGGCACATCCATGTAACAGGTTAAATAAAATAATTAAACCATCGACATTTCGATCCTGACTGACATAAACTTAGAGATAATAAATAGCAGGGGGAAGCAGACCATGGGGGGAAGGGGCAAAGCCCAAATCCCATAACAAGATTCCAAGTTTTTTCACTCTCTCTCCATCACATCAAATCTTTGACATATATATGAAGTATTAAATGTAGATAAAAAAATAACTAATTACACAGTTTAATTGTAAATTACGAGACGAATCTTTTAAGCCTAGTTAGACCATGATTGGACAATAATTGTAAAATACAAACAAAAGTGCTACAGTGCCAAATACTGATTCCTAACAGCTATCTAAACAAGGCCCCAGTCTTCCTTCTTACACAACAGCAAGACATAAATAAGCCACCCTTGTAACCATCTGCAGGACATCCTAGGTCAGAATCGTATCATCTCCATCCACTTCCATTTCAGTATCATGTTGCTTTTGCTCATCGTCCCAGGGTGGCATAGACATCCAGAATCCAGGAGGCTTCTTGTTAGAGGATCCCAGCAACACCGTCCCTGGTCGTTTCAGGTTTCCCTTCCTTCCTGCACCCAGCAAATTAAACAACCCATGTTTTAGTGAGTGCCAAAAGTTCAGCCCAATAATGCTGTGAAAAAAAAATCTTTTTTTTTATCTCACCAACCTAACAGCTAGGCTGCAGCGTCCCAAGAAAGCAATGTAATAAAACGAAACAGCTCTCCAATACTGGAATTGCTCAAGAGCATTAATAAATCTACCTTGCCCCAAAACAGATGACATGTTACAGGCATCTTTTTTTGTACTATGATTTTAAATTTCATCCTAAACAATGCATTCTAAACAACAAGAATCACTTCACTGATCCTAATAATAAATTGGAATGATAACAAATCGTCATAAATTTCACCAGCACAACTTTCCTTTTTCTTTTAGCAAAGAAAGGTCCTTTATAAATCCAATTGAGTTGGCTCACTAGTGTATGTTTGAATCAGAACCCTGCAGTTTAAAGTATAATAATGTACTCCCTCCGCGCTTTGACTTTTCTGGTATATCCATTTTGCTATGCATGACTTTTTTGGTACATCCATTTGATATTATATCTAGATGCATAGCAAAAATGAATATACAAAAAAAAAGTCAAAACGACTTATAATTTGGAACGGAGGGAGTAGATTCGCTTCGTTATAATTTGAAACGGGGGGAGTAGATTCGCTTCGTTTATGCCCCCCCCCCCCCCCCCCCCCCCCCCAAAGAGAGAGAGAGAGAGAGAGAGTGGTTTTCTAATAGACTGGGCCAAATTGGTCCAATATGTTTTCGTGGTTCCTAAGCCAGAGGGAGGTGAGGATGAAGCCAGTTTAATCAAATGCTGTCTTTAGAGAAGATCAGGTCACTATGCATGGAGGTGGAGAACAAAATAGCATAAGCAAAGAACAAAATTAGAAGCAAGCATAGCAAAAGAGACAGGAGGGTAAACATTCTTTTTACTACTAGTTGAGTAAAAAAGATGATTATTCACCTTGACAACACATTGAGGTGACCAGAAATATAGTGTCAAGTAAATACTTCTTCGACCCTTACGAAAAGCAAGGGGCCAAACAAACCTTTCAAGAAAGCACTTGGACCAAATTGACTATGCAGCCACTTTAAATTAAAGTTTTTTTTTAACTTCCTGTATTAAGATAAGAGATGAGAACACAAGCATGCAAACATAATATGAACAGATATTCAACTTCACTATGATAAGGTCCATTAGGAACACAATGATGATATCTCCGGGAAGCATGGAATCAACCACCCTTGGGGCATGCTTCTGTTATCTACCTAAAACAAATGGGACTGATGCAACACTGGTCTCTGCCTCACTGGGACAACACAATCACATCTGTTGCAAACGATCGACCTTGTCTGGATTTGTGGCCTGGAGTGGACATGGCATTTAGACACCCATGACCCACTCATCAGCGAGTATATGGACTGAACTAGTTTAGCAGGCGATTTGTGATAATACTGGGACAATGCAACAACAGAACAAAAAGATTTGTAGAAGTAACCATGGGATGAGGGTTGCATTGCTCGAACATGATTACCTGGGGCTGCCGTCAGATATTTGGATATCCTACTGTGCATATAGCCAAAATCCACGCCGATAGTCCTTTCCGCAACAAACTCATCCACTCCTTGTAATGTGTTGTTGTTATGGCAGGTGGAGCCGGCCAGGGGCCCACGCGGCACTGTGCGTGTGAACAGTACCAGATCAGATTAGATTAGATTGGTTTGGTTTGTTAGGAAAGAGATAAATTAGATTAATTCGGTTAGGATATTACTTAGGGGTCAAGTAAGTTGTCTCTATAAAAAAGATCATCGTGTATCAGTTAGAAATGAAGCAAGAAGCAACAATTAAGTTGTTGGCTTCCCTTGGGAGCCAGCCGTACCTGGCCTCTCTCCCTCGCGTGAACAGTACCCAAGCTACTGTAGCACCGCGGGTACTGTAGCCCATCCGTCGTCGCCTCTCCCTCAGCTCTTTCCCTCTCAATCCTAGCAGCCACATAACAATCTGGTATCAGAGATCTCTGGTTCGATCATGTGCAGCCCTCTACCGAGTTCTTCCCACCAGCCGTCGCCGCACACCCACCCGCCGCCACCAGCGTCTTCGTCGGCGCTACTGCCTCACACAGCAGGCGCTCCGGCATTGGACGCACTGGCGTCCTCAGGGGTGATTGCGCCCTCTGCTCCGACGCCGTCCGCCCTCGTCCTCACCCCAGAGCAGATGACGGCCGTAATCCTGGAATTAGGGCAGGCCATGGCGAGCATCAGGGCCTTCCTCGTCGGGTCCTATGCGCCCCAGCCGCAGCCCCAGCTGCCACCTCCGCCGTCGCCACACCAACAGCAGCTACCCCCGCCGCCGCCGCCCTCGGCCGTGACCACGGTGCCGGTCATCTCGTACCCTGTGCTGCAGTAGGGGGCCATGGCTATGGATGGCATAGATCAGCATGGTCTTGTCGATGCCACCGCCACCGATGAGACCCTCGAGCACGCCTTGCACATGGTGGAGCTCATGCAGATCAGCGACTGCAACCAGCTACGTGGCTTCAACGCGGCACCAGCGACCGTCCACTTTGCCGAATCGGATCGGATCGATTCCACTATGGTTGCTGCACCGCCACCCTTAACGACGTCGCCAGCAGCACCATCGGCTGCCGTAGTGGTGCCAGTGCAGTTCCACACTGCTACGCCACTTGCTGCATCGGCGCCATCACCAACAACGATGGTGTCAGCTACGTCGTTGCGCTTCTCTTCCCCCGCCATGGTCACATCTCCAATGAAGGCCCCGGCTGCCACAACTCCGGCAGTCTCATCACCAACTTCACCAACAACCCCACCGACACTAGTGTCACCAATGCAGGCGATCATCCATGCACCGGCATTGGCAGACATGGTGCCTTTGTCACTGCCTCTACGAGCCACAACACCGATCCCTCGAGCAGGGCCGTGGCTGTTTGCATGCGCTTATTCTCTGTCGGCTCAATAGCAGGCCTTCAAAGCTCCATCGGTCGCTTGGAGTATGCCTCTAGCACAGCCCCGCTCTGCTGCACTCATAGCGGGGGTGGCTGCTCATGGAGGGCATCATCGACTCCACGTGCATTGGTCTCCTTCAGCAGGTCTGCCATGGCGATCTTCTCTGGACCACAAGGTCTTCCGCTCCAGCAATCGCCACAGCTCAAGGACGAGCTATCTTCGAGGGGTGGAGTAGTGTTATGGCAGGTGGAGCCGGCCAGGGGCCCACGTAGCACTGTGCGTGTGAACAGCACCGGGTCAGATTAGATTAGATTGGTTTAGTTTGTTAGGAAAGAGATAAATTAGATTGATTCGGTTAGGATATTACTTAGGAGTCAAGTAAGTTGTCTTTATAAAAGGGACCATCGTGTATCAGTTAGAAAAGAAGCAATAATTAAGTTGCTGGCTTCCCTTGGGAGCCAGCCGTACCTGCCTCTCTCCCTCGTGTGAACAGTACCACGCTACTGTAGCACCATGGGTATTGTAGCCGGTCCATCACCGCCTCTCCCTTAGCTCTCTCCCTCTCAATCCTAGCAGCCACATAATAGTTGTTCTTCATGTCCACAACAATCACCCAAGCCTTGCCATCCATGCTCTTCGCCTTGGTCATGAAGTAAACAAGATCATCATCATCACTCAAACTGAGTGTGGGTTGACATACGAAGAGTCCCTTGAAGGAGTGGCGGTGGCAAAGTTACATAACGAATAGGAGGGGTGGTTTTGCCTCGCTGAAGCTTGAGCACATCACAGAAGAGGATACCCCGCCAGAGGTCAATGAAGCCCATGGTGCCAGAATCTCCTCCAATTGAGATGACCTTGTTGTTGTAATGATCAAAGTGGCAGCCATATTGGCATCGATGTTGGTTTTCGTCTACTGAGATTTTGTGGGTAATCTAGATGGTTGGAGAATTGGAGTTGTATAGACAAATGACAAACTCTCCAGGGGCCATAGAATTGGGCACCCTACAGAGTGCGGCGACAATATAGAAATCACCTGCGGTGTCACGGTGGGGGCGTAGCGCATTGTAGCGCTGTTGGTGGCGGGCGTCGCAGCGCAGAATGCCAACTTGATCTAAATCAAACTCATAGGGGCTATGGAGCTTCGGCAGCTGCAGGAGCCGCTTGAGTGATGGCCCCCCACCTGCGGCCTCGTCGGTAGCCTAGTAGATGTAGTAGTCCACATCCTTGAAGATGTCCCAATGTTTAGAACTAACGATGATGCGAAGGAGGATGACGTCCTCCTCCATGGCGAGGATGTGCGGCTCCAACGGGAACACGGTGTGTGCCATTCTAGGGCATAAGACGCACAGGTGGGAGATGCGCGGCGGGCGAGCGAGGCAGAGGGTGACCTAGATCTGCTCCCCGCGCCATGTCTCGGAGAAGGCAGTTGTGTTGTTGTGGCGTTCAGCGATGTAGGCCTAGTTATCGAGGAGCACCCACTGGATTTCGCCACCTTCTTCGTTCTATAGTTGTCCATTGGCTCGGCCCGGACACGGGCCAGGCATGGCCCACAGTGGGTCGGGCCAGCATGGCACGGCACACCGTGCCTCCCGTGTCGTGGCTCCACGGGCCTCATGCCTAGCCTTCGGTCCAAGCACGTCACTACGGGCCAAAATTCATGCCGTGCCAGCTCACGGCCCAGTGACCTTAACACACTTTAAAATGTTGCTCCCATCACGCTCTTCTCAATTTTCACAATTGCACAGATTCATTCACACTCATTCACAAGCCATTAGCCAAACTCATTCACAATCATAAATATAACATTCCAAACTTATCACAGATTCTAAGTTATAACTTTTAACCAAAAGCACCAAAGGAGAAAAGACAATTAAGATAAATGAGTTGTTTGTACAATGCTGTCTCATTAAAAACTTTTCTAAGTAAACCTCACCCTTATGAGAAACCCTAGAAAGAAAAAAAGAGTGCAGCACAACTTTTAATCAAGTCTTAAACCATTGTTCAAAGGTCTCAGATACAGATATAGATAACAGATCATTCTCAAGTCTCAAACTCTCACAACTCTCAAGTCTCACACAGTCTGTACCAGTAGAAGCCACAGATGTAGATGTGTTAGCCCTAGATGTGCCAGCAGAAGCAGCCCTAGATGCATCTTTATCAAGATAGAGATTCTTGAAGGAGTCTTCCAATTCTTGGTTGTCAACAGCTTGCTGCAACCTTTTTTCTCCTAACTCCCAACCCTTTATGCAAGCCAACATCTCCACGGTTTCAGGCAACAAGTGTCGTCGCCGCTCTTCAATTATCCTTCCTGTCAAACTGAAACATGATTCTGAAGAGACAATAGAAACAAGATCAGATATAATATCTCTGGCCATTATAGAAAGTACTAGAAATATTAGTTTGTGGTCATGCCACCAGAGAAATAAATCAAAGTTATCCTTATATGCAGTGACATTGTCACTGTCTAGATAAGCTAAGAGTTCACAAGCAGCAGCAGAAGCAGATAGAGATGGAGTGGGGGCAGAGGCAGGGGAAGGATCAACAACACTAGATGATCCAGGGCCTCCAAAGATTCTTCCTCATGCCTATTTTTTCTTATCTGTATACCTTATAGGCTGTGCCGCCCTTTGAGACCTAACTGCACCAAACTTTCTCTCATATTTGTTAAACAACTTGTAAATTTTAGTTTTCACATCAGCATAATAAGAACTGTAGTCAGAACCGATGTTCTCTTTAAGTATTTGAAGAACATTAAATAAACCTCTCAACTTAGCTCTAAGACCAAGAACGAATGCAAATGAATATAACAGAGGTATATCATGCTAGTATTTAAGTAATTTAAGCTTTATAGGACATACAAAAGCTATTAGATTTTGATCTTTTTCACTACATACAAATGAGAAGCAATGTCTAACAGATGGTGCAGAATAAGTGGACTAGTTGGATAGTAAACACTAGAAAGAACAACAGTGGATTCATAAAAAATTTCTAGGAACTCCAATATCTTTTCAGCAATATACCAATGCCTTACAGTTAACAATGTTGACCCATAATTGGCATTAATGAACACAGAAAAAACATCCTTATATGGAAGCAAGTGTTTAAGCATAAGGTGTGTATCATTCCATTTAACATCCATATCTAAGCCAAACTTTCTAGGTCTAACACCCTGAGCAGTGCAGTAGTTCTTGAACATAGTAATTCTTTGATTAGAAAAAATTAAGAAGTTAATAGCAGTTCTAAAATCTTTTGTGTAAGGTTAATCTTTTGTGTAAGGTTTGAACCTCTTTAAACTAGATTTTACAATCAGATTAATGATATAACAAGCACAATGTTGATGCACAAGACTATAGTTACGCTTATTAGGATCTGAAGGATTAGGTGTAGGATCAGAACCCAAATAACCAGTAAACTTAGGTGTTAAAGTTTCCATAACCTTAGCATTAGATGAAGCATTGTCTAGAGTTATAGAAAAAACCCTGTCAATCAAACCAAACTCCTGAACCACACAAGTAACTCTTTCAGCAATATTTTCATCAGTATATTTTACCTTAATCAACCGAAGACCAATTACCTTTTTCTATAACTCCCAATCAGCACTCACATGATGAGCCACAACACTAATGTAGTCCTCCTTAGCATTACCATACCAAATATCTGATGTTAGAGCAATAGAGGAAGCAGCAGACAACATAGAGTTCTTAAGAATATTACGACGTTTAGTAAACATCTTGCTAAGATCTCTAGTGGTGGTCTGTCTAGATACCTTAATAAACCTAGGGTTATGAGCACGAACAATGTACTCTTTTTGGGCCTCTGTCTCACCAATACCTAACGGCATATCAAGCCTAGCAATCAAGCGATACAACTCAGATCTAGCAATATCAGGTTTATAGTCCCAGTTATGCACAGAACCATCAGAATTGTAAGCAAGCCAAGACTAAACCCTAGCACGTTGATCAATTTTCTGCCTACAAGTGGCCAGTGCTAGCATTAGATCTAGCAGATAAGGTTTGCTTACATATTTTACAAGTAGCTTTAGTGCAAATCTTCCTACCATTCATAGTCTCATATATCTCATCAAAATCAGCCCACATAGGTGATTTACGCTTACCAACATTAGAGTTACTAGCAACAGATGGAGCAGAGCTATTGGAGTTGGAGCCCAGCAGGTTCCTAGTCGTCGTCATGTGGCAGAACCATCCGAAATAACACACCTTCGGAGGCGCTCGTCTTCTACCAGACACTAAGCACCCTGAAAGTTGGCTATATCAGACGATTCCATCGAGCACACCCTAAGAGAGAACTTGAACAATCCACATTTTTTTCTCCAGGATCCAATAATGAGAATGAGTTTACAATTCTTAGTCCATTTCATATAACAAGAGTTCTCGGAAATACATTATTACAATGCCAAGTTTAGAGTGCGGAATTTTAAACAGCGAAATTACAATAAATATCTAATGATAAGATACAAGGATCCGTCTGTGCCCACTAGAAGAATTCTCCACACAACAGTTACTCCTCAAGCTGTACCTACAACAGGGGTAAATAAACCCTGAGTACATAATGTACTCGCAAGACTTACCCGACTAGTGAGAATAATTTTCTAACTCCAAAGGATATGATAAGCTTTATGGTTTTCTGGGTTTCCTTTTTGCAAAAAGCAACCCTAGTAGTGAATCCTTATGTATGTATTTTATTAGCAGTCATGATTAGTTCATTAGCTAACCATTCTATATAAGCATATGTTCTACTTTCAAGAAAGAGTTGAGCAATTAAATCCATTTCACCACCTTTCATCTTCTAATTCTTACTACGGTGCTAGATCGTAGATAAGTCCTACCGTATTACACAACGATTCATGAACCAATGTAGCCTAGCTAGGTGCCTCAAAACACACGCCTCGCTTATACCCTAGGCACAAGCAGAACCAACCCACCACTCTCTTGTTAAGGGGTCCAGGTCTCCGTCTAAACTTGGACTCCAAGCCCCCACACCTGAGTCCCAGACTCAGTGTGGTGCTTAGACCTCCACCATCCATGCCTCAAATCAGTCGGTCTAGAAAGAGCCAGAACGCACGACAAAAGAGCATCGAGCCTTCCCTGCTACCATAAACAAGTATGTGCTCAGGATAATAAGTCTGTGACTTGACTAGAATCCAATGCAACGGATGGTCCTTAACTAACACAGACAAGGAAAATAGTGTAACCAAGCTATGCCCCGTTGGCTGCAAGACACAACCTCTTACACCCACCAATATCTATACCATATCCCTGCCCGATCTCCATTTCCTTTCACCATTTTATCATGAGAGTGATAATAATAATCACCTATTATGAGCAACGGTAGGTTACTCACGCTACCGATAATCTAAGCATAGCAGCTACTCGACCTATGCTAGTAGGACTCATAGGTAGGTTATCTATGCATGTAATTTCAATATAAATCCTGTAACGTAAATGCACATCACATATATATCCAGTGATTATTCAAAATAAGGGTTATGCACCGGGGCTTGCCTTGGGCAGGCACGGTATCAGCTTAGTCAGTCAGTGGCAGCTCCAGGACCTCCTCCTATATAAGGATCTTCTCCTTGTACTCCTCAATCACCTCCTCGAACTCATAGTCTCTGATGGTTACGATCTCCGCCAACTCGTTCTCTACATGCATGCGATGATGATGCAACACTTAATATTTTAACGACAGCAGCTCCTAAATTAAGAATACACATGGTAAACTACTAACCTAGCTCTAAAGACTAAGATACTAAGCTAACTATCATCTTCATCAAGTAAAGTTTTGGGTTCAACTAACAAACACCTAGCTTTACAAATGAAGGATATATCTTTATTTCTACTAATGATTTAATGTATTTTTGAAACAGATAGCATTTAACTACCCTTATGTTAAGTCTATTCTAAAGCTACAAAAATTATAGTGAGCACATAATAATACCATGAAGCTACTGTAAAATTTTCAAAGCTACAAATATCACCATATTGTCACAAAAATTCCTACAATATTTAACTTAATAATATTAAGCACTCTCAAATGATTCAATAGTTCCTGGTATCAGCATATATATATATATATGAACTAAATACACCAACAGATATAGCACAATTTTAGGAACTAATAAAATTAGTTTCACAATTTTTGGATACCTATATGATTTTATATGATTTACCAAAGTTTAGCTCAGAATTAAAATGAAAAGCTATTTCTATTCTCCACGAAAAAGATAAACTCATTTCGGCCCAACGCGGCCCATGCAGTGCAACGCGCGCGAGCGCGCGGTGGCCCACAGGCGAGGCACGCCCCACACGTGGATGCGGCCTGCGGTGAGGAAGCCCGGGCACGTTGGCACTCTTGCAAAAATGCCCCTAGACTATGAGAAAAACAACCCGCAGTCCATGTTACTATTTCTATAAACAACGACTTTGCAACGGAACCCTCGTATCTTTCTCCTCTTTACAATGGCAAGGTCCTTGGTCATCCCCGCGTGCTTCAGCACGACGAGCGGTGGCATTGGCACTTACGCCGGCCACATGGGGCCCCCATTGACCTATCTACAAGGCCAATGCTCACCTATGGTTTGACGTGAGACGATGGGCGGCGGTTGCACGAGCCGAGACGCCATAGAGGGATCTCTCCATGACGACGGGCACCCTGCGGTAATGGTGACAGCGTTCAGGTGAGCCATAGAATAACAAGGCGGTAGGGGTAGCGGGTGAGCAAAGACCACTCACCAGTGACCTTATCGAGAAGCCGGCTCGGCCAGAGACGACCTGAGTGAGGCTAGCCACGTGCGCGCTATGAGGTGAACGATGGACCACAAAGGCACGGCCGCATCAACGGTGAGGAGGCGGCACTAGAGTTGCGACTAGCATGCGCATGACAAAGAGAGAGCCAAGCTAGCTAGTGGTGTAGAGGAATTGGCATGGGATAAAGTGGTGGAGACTAGCCATGACGCAGGCGACGACGGGCCTTAATGGCATGGCGGTGGGCAAAGCTCCAAAATTGGAGCTCGGCATGACGTGAGTCAAGGCAGGGTGGGGTCAGCTGGAGAGGGGGCATGAAGGTGGAGATGCGAGCATGAGGAATTGATGAGAGGTGTTCGCTCTCTGGCTTCACCATGACATGACGCGACGGTGGCGGAAAACAGAGAGAGAAAGAGGGAAAGAGAGAGATGGCGTGGCAGGTGGGCTCGGCTCATCCACGCCTTGGCGGGATGTGAGCGGCGAGCATAGGAGGCCCATGTGCCAGTGCTATGGATAACATGTGCGTGCGTCCGACCAGCTTGGCCCGCGTGTCATAGTGCCATAAATGATGTGGCGACGGCGGCTCGCCCACGTGCGCATGGTAGAGGCGACACGCATAGGGCTAGCAATAGTGTCGAGGTGCAGCGGATCAGCGTAGATGCGATGATGACGCGACTATAGCAACAGCATCGTGACGTGAGTAGTGCCAGCAGTGCGGATGTGACGGCAGCGTGGCACGGTGGCAGGACGGCCAGGCACAGGTGAGCGGTGGGCGTGGTGGCTCACGGTTGGCGGCTAGCGGTGTGCCCATCGTGGCCAGGCTACAGCAGTAGCAACCAGCCAATGTGGCCACGTGCGTGCATGCGCGCAAGCCTGGCGCACCAATGCCACGACATCAGGGGCAGGACGCCCTGGTGACCGCGCGCCAACATAAGAAGATGGTCTGAGTTCATGTTATGCATGGATTTAAAGCATTCGAGACATCTAAACCGTTGATCCAATTCCCAAACCACTTTTGCTATACCTTAGAGGGTATATTAAGCTACTAAAATAAGCCATAATACTACCCTACTCCTTAACCCAATTTCTCACAATAAATTGCTAAACATAGCAATGTTTGGCAGTCGGCAGACTTGAAAATTTTTAAGTTTTAGAGTTGAATTTGATTTTCATTTGCGATTTCTAAGATTGTGAAAATATTAGCTAGTAATATCATTTTTTGACCATAAGTATTTCAATGTCATCTATAAAGTTTATACTTCAAACTTTATTTGAGTATCACACACATATTCTATAGCATTTTTGCTTAATAAAAATTGGTTTTAAACCCTAAGTGATATAACATGACTATCAAATCAACTTTCGCTCTGCATTTTAGTTGATCGTTTTGAGTTATAGAAATTGATCTACACACTTTATCACTTGCATTAACACATAAACATGATGCTCATGACATGTTTTAGTAAATGATTTACGGTGTAATACCAAGGGTGTTACAACTCTCCTATCAAGGGGTCTAGGTCCCTGTCTAAACTTGGACTCTAAGCCCCCACTCCTGAGTCCCAGACTCAGTGTGGTACTTAGACCTCCACCATCCCTGCCTCCAATCAGTCGGTCTGAAAAGAGCCGGAACCCACAACAAGAGAGCAACGAGCCTTTCCGCTCTAATAAGCAAGTATGTGCTTAGAATAATAAGTCTGTGACCTGACTACCATCCACAGCAACGAACGGTCCTTAACCGACACGGACAGAGAAAATAGTGTAACCAAGCTATACCCCATTGGCCATGGTACACAACCTATTACACCCATCAATACCCGTATCATATCCCTGCCTGGTCTCCATTTCCTTTCACCATTTTATCATGAGAGTAATAATAATAATCACCTATTGTGAGTAACGGTAGGTTACTCATGCTATCGATAGCCTAAGCATAGTAGCTACTCAACCTATGCTAGTATGACTCATAGGTAGGTTTATCTATGCATGTAGTTTCAATATAAACCTTGTAATGTAAATGCACATCATATATATATATCCAGTGATTATTCAAAATAGGGGTTATGCACCGAGACTTGCTTTGGGCAGGCAGATTGTTAGCTATGTCAGTCGTCGGTGGCTCTTTGGCTTCCTCCTATATGAGGACCTCCTCCTCATACTCCTCGATCACCTCCTCATACTCCTCGATCACCTCCTTGTACTCCTACTCTCCGATGGTCACGAACTCCACCAACTCGTTCTCTATATGAATACGATGATGATGCAACACTTAGAATTTATGCAATAGCAACTCTTAAAATAAGAATACGCATACTAAGCTACTAAGCTAGCTCTAATGACTAAGGCACTAAGCTAACTATCATCTTTACCAAGCAAAGTGTTGGGTTCTACTAATGATTTAATATATATTTGAAACAAAGAGCATTTAACTACCCTCATGTTTAGTCTATTCTAAAGCTACAAAAATTACAATGAGCACATAATAATACCACGATGCTGCTATAAATTTTTAGGGCTAAAGTTATCACCAATTTACCATAAAAATTCCTACAGTAATTCTCCTAACAATATTAAACATTTTCAAAAGATTTAATAGCTCCTGGTATCAACATGTATATATATGAACTAAGCACACTAACAGATAGAGCACAATTTTTGGAACTTAACAAAATTTGTTTCACATTTTTTGGACACATACATGATTTTA